>NC_067229.1:860000-1460000 GCF_019924925.1 Ctenopharyngodon idella | reverse complement strand
AATGAGACAGATTTCTCTCTTTACTTACAAGATAGCAAAGCATCTCAAGAGAAGTGTAGATGGCCAGTTGCAAGCTGTCATGTGTATACAGAGCCTTCACGAGGGCTGTGCGAAGTGTGTGCGCGCTTTAGGGGGCCTCAAAAAATTTGATGAAGATATCACAAAATTGACCGTGCCCCAGAATTTAAAGGTATTTCAGAGAATAAAATAGCAAAAGAACTAGAATTTATTGTAATGTATTTGAACTATTTGCAAAATAATACTTTTTATTTTAAAATATGCACACATTCACTCAAATTACATGGCTAACGCCGAAAACGGCTCGTCACATTCAAACAAATCATGTAAATTATATATATTCATTTGAAAAACAAATTGGCAACATTTAACAAAAGTTGAGTAGCTCACTAGTTTGCTGTCGGTCATTTAACATTTCTATTGTAAAACACTTGACATTATGTTTAGCTAGGTAGCCTTACCTTGAACTCTTGCACCATTAAAACCAAAGCATCACGCTGGAAATTCGCACTGTTTGACCACCAAAGTGGATTGTCCTAAAAATGTAACATTTTTAATTTTTTGTCATTCTAACAACATGCAGAGTGCACAGTGCAACAGAGCGGCACCAAGAATAGCCAATCAAATATTGGGACGCGCCTCCCCCTCAATGTCTATTGAGCTTATGTATCGGGTTCACCTAAACACTCAAATAAGAAAATAAAGAAAACAAAACTCAGGCCTTATATAAACAATGTCTTTTTATTCTACTTCACTCCACAACCCCACATGGCACAACATGGGCATTGTCGTTTTTCGCACGTGCCCCCCAACTTTGCTTACGGCAAGCCCCGAGGGATAGAAGGTAATGCACACACACAAACGCAACCCTATTGCCTGAACATCAACTTCAAAAATGTACCCGTTACATACGTCCCATCCCCCTTAAATAAACATCCTCGTTTATCTATCAAACAGTAACAGATAGAACAGTTAACAAAATAACAATAATACGCATTAACAAGCATAATACCTTAAAGGAACACTCCACTTTTTTTTAAAATAGGCTCATTTTCCAACTCCCCTAGAGTTAAACAGTTGAGTTTTACCGTTTTCGAATCCATTCAGCCGATCTACGGGTCTGGCGGTACCACTTTTAGCATAGCTTAGCATAGTTCATTGAATCTGATTAGACCGTTAGCATCTCGCTCAAAAATGACCAAAGAGTTTTGATCTTTTTCCTATTTAAAACTTGACTCTTCTGTAGTTACATTGTGTACTAAGACCGACGGAAAATGAAAAGTTGCGATTTTCTAGGCCAATATGGCTAGGAACTATACTCTCATTTCAGCGTAATAATCAAGGAAATTTGCTGTCGTACCATGGGTGCAGCAGGCGTAATGATATTACTATTATTATTAATGATATTCGCTGCTCTTGATATACAATTTTTTTGATATACAATCACAGATGAACATCTTTGGTTTTAAAGAGAAAAAAATAAAATAAATTACACAAGGGTGGATTAGAACCCAGAACCTCTGGCATGCTGAACAAAAATTCTACCCCTAGTTCATCAGGACAATCTAACACTAAACGTGAATCAAAGTATTTATTGGCTAATGTAAATACTCTTTAAGACTAACAATATATTGTATTGTAGTAGACGTAAGGACAAAACTTTCATAATAAACATGAGGTTTTGTGAATTTATTATTGTAATGATACAATTACAATACCCCCCCCCCCCTACTTTTTCAACCTACTTTTTAAAACAAAGTTACACCACTGATCTCAAGACAATAAGTGAAGGACAGTTAAAAGCGACATCTGCATTTTCTAAATACACTATAACAGGAAGACTTAACTAGTTGATTTACAAACAGCAAAGAATGTTAAAAAGTAAATCAGCCTCTTCTTCAGCTTCCAGAACAAGAACAGTTTGAACCTGAAAAAAACTTCTACTTTCCTTAATAAAAGTGTAAACAAAGACTATACAAGCTTTTTTTCATTTATTTTTCTGAATCTCACAGTTGAAGCTGCTGGTGTTGAAGAAGAACTTTATTCACTGTGACAAATTTAGATTAAGTTTCTTTGTCCTGTTACTTGTGGCTGGTTAGTACAGATTTACACATTTTTCAGCTAAAAAAAGGAAAGACAAAGGAAAAATGTTTCCATTTTAGCACATTGTAGTTGTGTAAAAATACCCTCATACTGAAGACATTTTACTTATTGATGGTATTATTGTATCACGTTCGGTGAGGATGCGGCTTCACGCTTGAAAGTGCTGGATCTGAAGATGATCTACTTACTGTGATTGTTTTTTGTATGACTGCGTAGAGCAGATGATTGGTTGAAACTCTTCCCACATGCAGTGCAGTGATACGGTTTCTCTCCAGTGTGGATCCTCTCGTGTGCTTTCAAGGTTCCTGACTGATTGAATCTCTTGTCGCAGTGTGAACACTTGTAAGGTTTCTCTCCAGTGTGAATTCTCTGATGCAGTTTCAATTGTCCAGCTCTTATAAAACTCTTCCCGCATTCAAAGCACACATACGTTTTTTCACCAGTATGTATTTTCTGATGTAGTTTTAAACAGTGCAGTAATGAAAAACTCTTTCCACACAAAGAACATGAATGTGGTTTCTCCTGTGAATGAACCGTCAGGTGGATCTTCAGGCCTGAAGCCCTCACAAATGTTTTGCCACATTGATCACACTGATGCAGTTTTTCTCCAGTGTGGATTTTCACATGTTCCTTAAGGGTTCCTTGTTGTCTAAAACTCATTCCACACTGATCACATGTGAACGGTTTCTCTCCAGTGTGGATCCTCATGTGATCCCTGAGGCACTTTTTGTATGTGAAACTCTTTCCACACTGACGGCAGGTGAAACGTTTCTTGTCTCTTCTTTTCAGTAAAGAAATACTTTCAGTCTGTGAGTGAGTTTTATCTCCAGTTTTGACATGATATTTCTCCTCCTCTTCACTCTCCTCATTCTCCAGCATCACATCTGAGATGAAAGAAAGAAACTTACATTTTAATAAATCCTTAAAAAGTGAAATTAGACAATGGCTACATGAAATTATAATCATTTTTATGCTTTTTATAAATCTCTTTCCATGAACAAAGTGCATTGATCTTATTACTTTTAAAACATTAAAGGGCACAAATCCCATGTTTCTGTAGCAAGATCTATTAAATATTTAATCAACTCCACAATCTAACATAATATTAACATTAAAAAAACTAGGGGTGAGCACGAATATTCAATTTGTAATTATTATTCGAAAAATAAAAATATTATTCAAATTTTACTACGTTGCTTTGATGGCCGTAAATGCAGTGAATCCATGATAAATCCCAAACACTAAAACTAGCAACTATAATTAAATGCACTGGGTGGCGCTGTGGAGTGCGTTTAACAAGTTTATTGTATTTTATCACAATGTCATCATCTGCCTCATAAAGTTTGGAATTACTCAGATGAAATTGATCTTACAAAATGGAATTACTTTTGATCAGATGAATTAATCAAACTGATTTACCATAATATCACCACCACAATGAGAAATCACATGAAATCTAAACACGTCGAATGAGGAAAGACAGCTGTCCATCACTGCATTCATAACTGCGAGTAAGCGCAGCTGTACCCCGACTGAGCCGAGAAGATAACTTATCTGATAGCAAAATGATAGAGACATTTGCCTCCTTTAAATTTCACTGAGGGAGACAGTTTTAAAGGGTTAGTTCAGTTTCATTAGTTCACCCCAAAGTGAAAATTCTGTCATTAATTATTCACCCTCATGTCGTTCCAAACCCGTACTTCCGTTCATCTTCAGAACACACATTAAGATATTTTTGATGACAGAATCCTGTCAGATTTCCTTCCATAGACTGCCTTTTCAACTTCAAAAACTTTAACAAGAGATCAGAAAACTAATTCATATGAATCGAGTAGTTTAGTTTAAATTTTCTGAAGAGAATCGATCGCTTTTTATGATGAACATATTTGATTTAGGCTTTTACTCGCAGGTAAACATTGATCAGCAAACATAAGCAGAAGCTCAACCGAAACCTGAATAACACACAAGATCAAACCTCTTCCGGAAGCTCAAACGTGTTGCGTAACACACGAGAATGAACCTCATTGGTTACGCAGTACTCACGCAGGGCCATTCACAGCATCTTCAAGCTACGCCTTTGTTTTGAATAAGCGACTTCTAGTGGTGAAACTTACATACTGTGTCTTTGATGAAGAATCAGGAATAAACACCAACCTCTTTGTTCTTCAGTGTGTTTCATTCTGCAGTGTTCTGGATCTCTCATGTTCTTACTGTCCTTCAATAAACTCAGATTTCAGATGGTTTGATGCTCGTCTTCACTTGTAGGCTGATGGGAATATTCCAACATTTATTGGTGAATTGCAGTGGGAGGAGCTTCACTGAAGGAGGAGGAGCAGATCTGACAAAAATCAAGAAGAAATCACTGAGTTTGTTTTTATACTAATTCACACATTTTAAGTATTTATGTTCACCTATCCATCTGGTAAAGTAACTTTTAAGTAAATTAATCTCAAATTGTTTTATATGAATTCACAAATTCTACCTTTTTATTTAAAGGTGCACTATGTAATATTTTCTGTCCACTAGAGCTCGCTAGAGGCCTATTCAAAACAAAGGCGTAGCTTGATGACGCCAAGTTTGAGCACGGAATCTTGGGACATGTTGTCTTCACCTCAACAGCCGGTGGAAACGAATTGGGATAGGATTCAGGAAGAAATCATGTTCATAGATGCGATTATTAACGTCATTGTAGTATGAAGCAGAGCAGGACCGAGTGTTGTGGGAGCTGAACGGAGCCGCTGGAGCGATTGCGCAAGTTTTTATTTTTATATTTATTCACACATTTTAAGTATTTATGTTCACCTATCCATCTGGTAAAGTAACTTTTTAAGTAAATTAATCTCAAATTTTTTATAAGAATTCACAAATTCTACCTTTTATTTAAGAATTCTGTCCACATACTTCCCTCTCTTTAACATATTGGAAAAGAATTATAGAAAAAAAAAAAAAATATGTACAACAATTAGCCTAAAATATATCAAATATAATGTAAGGAGAAAATAAACTTAGAAAAATGAATATACAAATTTGCAAGAAACAACCCACCAATGAAGCTTTACTAACTACTTGTTTTGTGTGTGTTATTGAACATGGTTCATCGTGTTTTAATGAATTAGTGAAATAAATGTGGTTATGATACTTACCTATATCTTGTAGATGTCACAAAAACTGATGGTGTATTTTGCTTAAGTATAAAATGATCCTAATGTGGCAATTTACAGATCTGAAGACATCAACATAATGAACGAGATAAAAACAGGATCTATTGACATGAAATAAAGAGGCTTTTCAGCTGCTGATGATCCATAGACTATCAATACTCATTAAACAAGACATTCAGGATCAGCAGCAGATCACTTTAATGCTCGATACTACTTCACAAATAACACGGATAAAATTGCAGAAATGTAAATACGGCACACATCTTTATCAAACATTATAATTTGTAGATAAGAAACTAAATATAGTTAGGTTTCCTAATAACTAACGTTATACTCATAACAATAAATTAGTTCGCTAGCATCTCACCGTTTTGTATGCGAGAAACAGACATATTCTGACCTTAACCCCAAGTGTTTTAGGTAGCAGACACACCAATGGCGCCGAACTCGATGAAAACTATGAATAAATGACCGCGTAAATTATTATTAAAACTATGTAGTGTATTTTACAATAATGCGAAATAGCTAAATAGTTACCTCAGAAGACTCCACATACTGAGGGAAGGAGCGCGCTAGTGATGATGACGTCATCCTCGCGAGACGAGACCAACGGTAGATTATCAAAAACATGCCAAATACTGTTTAAAAAATCTATAAAACAACATATCAAACAAAAATAAGGGTAAAACAGTTTCTGATGTGGACAGACTGCCATCTCATCCCCTCTGTCATGTGTGGGGTTGAAGTATAGGCATTTTAAAGCTTTATGTGGAGAAATTTAACCTGTTAACTGTCGCCCCCACTTTTTTTTTTATAGACATGAAAATGCACTATCCAAACTTAAATGGTTGTAATTCAAGAATACTTTGGAATATAGACATAAGGTTGGTCTTGTTTTAAAGATGAAATTTGGCAGATTATTGTAGAAGTGAAAAAACTTATGTAAGTGAAACAGAAAAAAAAGTTATAGAAGTTTAAGTTTATGAAAATATAAAATGTAAAAATATTTTATATTTTATATAAAATATATATTTTACAAAACAAGATTTACTCTAAAACTCAAAAATCTGAACAAGTTGTGTTCCAAATTTCAGGTTGATATCTCAAAAAATGAGCTTTCAATAAGATTTTGTTTGGGCGCAGTACCACACTTTTTCACTAGATGACAACCAAGCTCCATTACTGACCATATAAGGGCGCCTCCATTTCCATATATGGTTTGAGTGATCTGAACCATATATTTCAATTATTTTCATACAATTTATGAAGTAGACATCCTATATAGAAGTAGTATGGGAAGTTTGGCAGAATTTGATATGAATTCAGCTTCTAATAAACATAAAAACAACATGTATGTGGGCTATAGATTGCTGCCACAATCATAAATGTATTTTTTTTTCTATTAAAAACATTTTCAGACTTTTTTTTCTCAAAATATTGAATGGATGTTATATTTTGAACTCTTGGCATGAAAAAACAAACATGTTTCAACCAATCTTTAATGATTTTTCATGTTCATCGCTATTTCAAAATAAAGGTCTGAACATGCCTTACGAGTATGAAAATATGCTTGTTGCAAATTGATAAATTACTGCTCCTCTGTAATGTTTTTTGAAAATCAGTCACCAAATATGAAAACTACAGATTCTAAGCTTTCAAATGTTATATAGTTTGTCAAGATTAGTTTAGGTTTAGTATAGGATATTACTGTTTTAAATATGTAATGGCTGTGGGCCCACCGGTGGGCCAGTGACAGTTTTAAAGCCCAAAGCAGTCACAATACTTTAATGGCTTTAAAATATTTTTACTTAGTAACCAAAATGATTAAATTATTTATTTTTGATGTAAGAAGAATAAACAATAAAAGTGTAAACAAATGAGAGGTATCGCTCTAGAAAAAATAAATGAAAGACAACAAGAACAGTTTGAACCTAAGAATTTTCTTCATTAAAGTATAAACATGATACATATGCATCATAAAAATGTAACATAATATTTAACTTGAAGCATAATGATATCATTTATACCTTGAAGCAATAATAATTAACATCTAGATATTGTCCATCTTTGAGTAGATCTGAATCTGAGTCTTGAAGATGAACTTTATTCAATGTGACAAATTTAGGCAACATTTCTTTTGTCATGTCGCTCGTTTTGGCTGGTTAAGGCAGATTTATACTGAAGACATCTTATTGCTTGATGGTATTATTGTGTCACGTTCGGTGAGGATGTGGCTTCACACTTGAAGGTGTTGGATCTGAAGATGATCTACTTACTGTGGTTGTATTTTTTATGACTGAGTAGAGAAGATATTTGAGTGAAACTCTTCCCACATGCAGTGCAGTGATACGGTTTCTCTCCAGTGTGGATCATCTCGTGTGTTTTCAGATGCCCTGACCGTCTGAATCTCTTGTCGCAGTGTGAACACTTGTAAGGTTTCTCTCCAGTGTGAGTCCTCCAGTGTAGTTTCAAACGATCAGTTGTAAAAAACGTCTTCCCACACTCAAAGCACTTATGATCTCTTACACCAGTATGTCTTTTCTCATGAAGTTTTAAATTGTGCATATATGAAAAACTCTTTCCACACAAAGAACATGAATGTGGTTTCTCCTGGGAATGAACTTTCATGTGATCCTTCAGGCCTGAAGTCCTCGAAAATGTTTTGCCACACTGATCACATTTGTGCGGTTTCTCTCCAGTGTGGATCATCATGTGTATCTTAAGGTATGATGATTGTCTAAAACTCTTCCCACACTGATCACATGTGAACGGTTTCTCTTCAGTGTGGATACTCATGTGAACCTTCAAACTCAGTTTGTGTGTGAAACTCTTCCCACACTGATCACATGTAAATGGTTTTTCTCCAGAGTGGATCATCATGTGAAGCTCGAGACTATGTTTGTATTTTAAACGTTTTCCACACAAAGAACATGAATGTGGTTTCTCCTGTGAATGAACTTTCAGGTGGTTCTTCAGGGCTGAAGTAAACAAAAATGTTTTTCCACATTGATCACATGTGAATGGTTTCTCTCTAGTGTGGATGTTCATGTGTCTCTTAAGGTTTCCTTGTAATGTGAAGCTCATTCCACACTGATCACATGTGAACGGTTTCTCTCCGGTGTGGATGCTCATGTGAGTCTCGAGATTCTTTTTGTATGTGAAACTCTTTCCACACTGATGGCAGGTAAAACATTTCTTGTCTCTTCTTTTCAGTAAACGATCACTTTCAGTCTGTGAGTGAGTTTTTTCTCCAGTTTTGGCATGTTTCTCCTCCTCTTCACTCTCCTCAATCTCCACCATCACGACTGAGATTAAAGTAAGAAAGTTACATTTTAATAAATCCTTAAAAAGTAAAAGTAGACAATTCCTACATGAAATTATGATGATTTTATTATGCATTTTTATAAATTTCTTTCCATGAACAAAGTACACTGATCTTCCTGTTATTACTTTTAAAACATTGAAGGCACAAATCCCATATTTCTGTAGTGCGATCTATTAAATATTTAATCAACTCCGCAATCTAAAATAATATTAACATTAAAAATCAAATGCTACAGTTCTGACAGTCTCAGATGGATATTTAATTTATTTTAATATAAATTTTCTAATTATGAAGCAATGTTGAATGAACAATTGATTAGCTGCCCTACATTTTTCACCATTTCTTTTTAAAAAACAAAACAAAAACAAATTATTAAATTTATTCAAATGCAGACACCCAAGAAGTGACATCATTTGAACTCTTTCTAGAGTATGATGGGAAAATAATCTCAAATCATTCTAGTGTTGACTGCATTCATCAACCCTGTTACCAAACTTATAGGAAAAATAACTTTATGAAATACAAGTTTATCAGAAACGATAAAACAGGTTTTGATTAATTAATGCTAAATCTGACATTCTCAACAGTTTAATTTTGGTGTGTTTAAAGGGTCATGAAACACCAAAACACATTTTTTTGAGATGTGAACACATATGTACAGGTTGCACATCGTTTAGTTTATCAAAAAGGTAGTCATTAAGTTTATCCGTAAGTGGAAATATGTTGTTTTTGCATTTTTTAGAGCAAATTCTGTCTTCCGGTTTGAAAAGCCCGATCAGTAACGTTAATAAAACTTTAATACTTTAGCTCATCCATGAACATGATTTCTGCTGGAGTCCCGTCGGATTGTTTTTCCATCAACTGTGTAGGTGAAGACGACAACTCTAATGATTCCAAGCTCATTCACAGCATCATCAAGCTACGCCTTTGTTTTGAATAAGAGAATTCTAGTGGCGAAACTTACATACTGTGCCTTTGATGAAGAATCAGGAATAAACACCAACCTCTTTGTTCTTCAGTATGTTTCATTCTGCAGTCTTCTGGATCTCTCATGTTCTCACTGTCCTTCAATAAACTCTGTCTTTGCAGATTCCAGCTCTTCCTGATGGTTTGATGCTCGTCTTCACTTGTAGGCTGATGGGAATATTCCAGCATTTATTGGTGAATTGCAGTGGGAGGAGCTTCACTGAAGGAGGAGGAGCAGATCTGACAAAATCAAGAAGAAATCACTGAGTTTGTTTTTATACTAATTCACACATTTTAAGTATTTATGTTCACCTATCCATCTGGTAAAGTAACTTTTAAGTAAATTAATCTCAAATTGTTTTATATGAATTCACAAATTCTACCTTTTTATTTAAAGGTGCACTATGTAATATTTTCTGTCCACTAGAGCTCGCTAGAGGCCTATTCAAAACAAAGGCGTAGCTTGATGACGCCAAGTTTGAGCACGGAATCTTGGGACATGTTGTCTTCACCTCAACAGCCGGTGGAAACGAATTGGGATAGGATTCAGGAAGAAATCATGTTCATAGATGCGATTATTAACGTCATTGTAGTATGAAGCAGAGCAGGACCGAGTGTTGTGGGAGCTGAACGGAGCCGCTGGAGCGATTGCGCAACACACCGCGAGCAGCGGAACTTTTATTATGCCGCAGTCGCCGGCGCCTCTTCCGCTTTTCCGGTCATGAGTATGAGGTAACACAGTTTATCATATTAGATACATTTGAGCGTGTTGAAAATGATGTTATAACGTTACTCTGTGCGTTCGCTCGGTGAGACACTTGTTTGAGACACACTGCAGTAAACTAGATCGATTTTAGAATATCATTTTAAATGCTGGATGGCTTGTGTTGATAAATAGCATGCAATTAATTTTAAAATGTACTGTATGATGGAGAAAATTCTGTATTACTGTTACTAAAAATAAAGCTGCATCTGATTATGCTATGTTAGCTACTTCACAAAATAGTGTTTTTCTCTGAGGCATGGTAAAGCATGGTACTCGCAAAAAAATCAAGAAAATTAGATTTAAACAATAAGACTAAACAACGTGTTGAGCTATATAACAATAATTAGTTTTCTGTCATATATATATATTAGTTGTTCCCTTGCCTATTAAAACATGTAAATATTAAAGCGTCTTTGGTGTTTCCATGGTTTCTACAAAATAAAACCGGAAACCGAGGGTAACGCATGTATGACGCAATTGACAGGCGACTCCTCACACGTCCCGGAGCCTTGGTTAAAATTGCAATTTTCTCACGATTTACAAATAGTTGCAAACATTTGGATTATTGTAAGTACTCAAGTGAACAAAATATATAACACTGGCCTAGTGGTTTTTTGATATTTTACTGCAAAATTCTTACATATTGCACCTTTAAGAATTTCATACACATAATTCTTACCGTCTTACCTCTTATTAACATTTTGGCAAAGAAGTACAGAAAAAATTTATACAATTAGCCTAACATATACCAAATATAAACAATGTAAGAGAAAATAAACTTTAATATACAATATACAAATTTGCAAGACACAAATAACCCAACAATGGAGTTTTACTTAACTACTTGTTTTTTGTTATTGAACATGGTGTATCGTGTTTTAATGAAATAAACGCGGTTATGAAACTTACCTACATCTTGTAGATGTCTCAATAGCTGATCGTGTCGTTTGCTTAAGTCTGTTGACACCAATAAGATGATTTTAATGTGGCAATTTACGGATCTGAAGACATCAGCATAATGAATGAGGTTAAAACAGGATCTACGGACATGAAATAAACGTAAACTATTATTTAAACCGTGTAGTGTATTTTATAACAACGCGAAAGCGCTAGTTACCTCAGAAGACTCGACAGACTGAAGGAGCGCGCGAGTGATGATGATGACGTCATCATCGCGAGACGAGATCAACGGTAAATATCAAAAACATAAAACGGCAATAAAACACCTATAAAACAACTTATCAAAAGAAAATAACGGTAAAACAGTTATTGATGTAGACAGACAGCCGTCTCATTCCCTCTGTCATGTGTGGGGTGAAATATTAGGCATTTAAATATTATTTTGATGTAAGAAGAATAAGTAGACAATAAGAGTGGTAAAACAAATACAAAGTGTAAACAAATGTGATGGATCTCTCTACAAAAAATAAATTAATGAAAGATAACAAGAATAGTTTGAACATGTAAAAAAATTCTTCATAAAAACAAACTTTTCTACATCATAATAATATTTAACTCATAATAAAGCATAATGATATTTATACCATGAAGCAAAATGATATACAAGAATAAAACATATTGTCCAGTTGATCTGAATCTCACAGTTGAAAATGCTGGTTTTGAAGAACAGTGTGACAAATTTAGACAACGTTTCTTTGTCCTGTTGCTTGTGGCTGGTTAAGATTTGTGTCTTGTTCGATGGTATTGCGGCTTCACGCTTGAAGGTGTTGGATCTGAAGATGATCTACTTACTGTGATTGTATTTTGTATGACTGCGTAGAGAAGATATTTGAGTGAAACTCTTCCCACATGCAGTGCAGTGATACGGTTTCTCTCCAGTGTGGATCATCTCATGTGTTTTCAGATGTCCTGACCGTCTGAATCTCTTGTCGCAGTGTGAACACTTGTAAGGTTTCTCTCCAGTGTGAGACCTCCAGTGTAGTTTCAAACGTTCAGTTGTAAAAAAAGTCTTCCCACACTCAAAGCACTTATGATCTTTTACACCAGTATGTATTTTCTCATGAAGTTTTAAATTGTGCAGATGTGAAAAACTCTTTCCACACAAAGAACACGAATGTGGTTTCTCCTGTGAATGAACTTTCAGGTGAGACTTCAGGCCTGAACCCCTCAAAAATGTTTTGCCACACTGATCACATTCATGCAGTTTCTCTCTAGTGTGGATGTTCATGTGTTCCTTAAGGTTTGATGATTGTCTAAAACTCTTCCCACACTGATCACATGTGAACGGTTTCTCTCCAGAGTGGATCCTCATGTGAAGCTCAAGACTCTGTTTGTATTTTAAACTTTTTCCACACAAAGAACATGAATGTGGTTTCTCCTGTGAATGAACTGTCAGGTGGCTCTTCAGGGCTGAAGTAAACAAAAATGTTTTCCCACATTGATGACATGTGAATGGTTTCTCTCCAGTGTGGATGATCATGTGTTCCTTAAGGGTTTCTTGTTGTGTGAAACTCATTCCACACTGATCACATGTGAACAGTTTCTCTCCGGTGTGGATCATCATGTGTTCTTCGAGATTTGGTTTGCGTGTGAAACTCGTTCCACACTGACAGCAGGTGAAACATTTCTTGTCTCTTCTTTTCAGTAATGAAATACTTTCAGTCTGTGAGCAAGTTTTTTCTGCAGTTGTGATATGATGTTTCTCCTCCTCTTCACTCTCCTCCATCAGGCCTGAATGAAAAAAAAAAAAAAATAATTAATTTTAATGCATTTTTATAAATTTCTACAAATGAGATATATTGTAGGCTGATGGGAATATACATCATTTATTTTAGAGGTGTGCATGCATAGTCGAATATTTGATTTGTAATTATTATTCGAAAAATAAATGTTTTTTCCTGTTCACCCCAGCTAACAAAAACACACGAATGTGTTCCCAGTCACTATTGGTCAACCAATAGTGGATTTTACCTATAACTAGTTTGGGCCATACTTGCCAATAACCAATTAATTCAACTACTTTATATTATACATTTTTATAAAAGCTATTTATTCGTTGTAAAGTCTAAGACTCGCCTCTGAAAAATAAATGCTTCTGTCAGACGCAGCTGAAGTAAAACGTGCCCTATGTCATGCCACCTTATGTAAAAGGCAATCATCTGTATTCTGACTTGATGAAAAGAAACACATTTCAATATTGTGTCTGACGTTTAATTGCACATTTTAAAAATGGTAATCAAACATGAACATGTAAATGATGGTAATGAAATTACGACGTTGGAGTTACGTTGCCAGTAAGTCATGTTATTACCAATATATTACTTATAGAGAGCTTATCCGGAACGTCCTTGGTTATCTTATAACGTTAGGAGATTGTACTGATGACGTTGTGAGTTGGTCATTTAATTATAGGCATAATGATATTACGCATGCAATGTTGTAGTTACGTTACCAGTAAGTCATAAAATTACCAATATACACCGATCAGGCATAACACGAGCACTGACAGGTGAAGTGAATAACACTGATTCGCTCTTCATCACGGCACCTGTTAGTGGGTGGATATATTAGGCAGCAACTTAAAGGACTTAAAGGATCTGCTGCTAACATCTTGGTGCAGATACCACAGCACACCTTCAGGGTCTAGTGGAGTCCATGCCTCGACGGGTCAGGGCTGTTTTGGCAGCAAAAGGGGGACCAACACAATATTAGGAAGGTGGTCATAATTTTATGCCTGATCGGTGTATTACGTACAGAGTATGTATCTGGAGCGTTATTAGTAATCTTATGACGTTTGGAGATAATACTGATGATGTTGTGAGATGATAATTTGAAGGTAATGAAATTACAGGCATGCGGCGTCGTAGTTGCGTTGTCAGTTTGAAATTACCAAAAAGTAAGAATTACGTAACCGTTACATTGTGTTAGCTGGGACACTGCTTGAGCTTAAATGCTTTTGATCTTTATATTTTTTTTACACATATTTTTTAATGCTTTCAACCAAAAGAAAACCTTAAGATATAACGTAAGCTTGTATATTGCCTAATCGTAAGCTTTTTCAGAAATGTTGACAACTTGATTAAAAAAAGTCTCTCGTAAAACGTAATTTAAATAAATTAATATATGAATATTAGTTTTTTTCCTGAGGCCAAAATATTCAAATACAATATTTTTGAAAAATACCCATCCCCAATTTATTTGTGAACTGATGTGAACATTAGGATAATTACGTTTAAAAACGTGGGATGCGGCATCAAATTTCATTCTCATGTTGACATTAGTGTAAACCTTTGGCATAGTTATTCTGTAGTAATTTTGGTGTCTGTGGTAAAAAGAAAACACAGGTGCTTGAAAAGAGCGTTTGAGTCCAGACTGAGTTAGGATATACCCTTAAATATTATAAAACATCTCTATTTAAAAAGATTATAGTATTACATCTGTCATATGGATTAGTGTTCTGCTCACTTCACCCTTAGATCTAACTGCAAATCACATCCTGACTATAGATTGGTTAGATTTGTATTGGATTCTTTTTAGCTTTTATAAAGAAAGCTTATACAGTACGTCTCAGACAGATTGAACATTCTGAACATTATTTACATTATAAAAACACTGAATTACTAATGACACCCATCTTAGAGTTTGGCTTTTCTACTTCCTGTCATTAACCATACATATCCATATATATCCAAATACAGTCCAATTTTATAACAACTACATTCATACCAATAAATTATTTTGATAATTAAATTATTGCCACGTTAAAGAGCATGACGAAGCGATGTATCTATTCTTATGTAATCCCTTCAGAGATAAAAACTAACGTTAGTCATTCAGTGACTAACATTATCACTCTAAAAATAAAAAACAAACTTTAAAAATAATATATATAGGCCTACAAAATCGTCAATGTCTGAATTACTTCAACATTTTCCTCGTATGTTATCGTGCTGAACTAAATCAGTCTGCAGGCGACAGAAAAGACAAATATATAGCGCTCTATCCAATGAAAACAATTTAGAAATAACCTTGTAAATGTTGCTTAAACAAACTGTAAAGTGTATTTTATATATGTGTAAATATCTGAACTGCTGAACTCACCTCAGAAGACACAACAAACGCGCTGACTGAACGAGGAAGGAAACTAGTGATGACGTCAGAGCGGCGATGCGAAATAAACGTTTATCACTCACCTAGTTTATCAAAAGGCGCCAAATAAAAAAATAAAAAAAACGCGCCAAAAATTGCTAACGGCAACAAAACATTTATAACTCAAAAAATAAAGCTAAAAGTTAATGTAAACAAAAATTCGATCTCAGTTGTGTGTAGAGTGAAAAGTAATTTATTAGACAGTTAAAGAATTTATTTAAAGGCATTATTTATTATTAAATTTAAAACACGGAAAGACCAATGAGCGATCATAATAGTTAATGGCTTTCAGATATAACGAAAATTATGAATTGATTATTTCTGGACACAAGTAGAATCAACAGACAGTAAAAAGTGTCCAACTTTTGGAGCTATACGTATTATAAAATTAAGAGTCACAGAAAAAAAAAAAAAAAAAAAAAATCATTAAGAATGACATGCAGTATTATTTGTATGTCTACAACTGTGGATTTATATCCAAAAGAAATCTGAATATCAAAGCGCGAGCTATCTTTACTGCGGTCTGTAACCTAGTTAGCTAACATTGCGTAAGATAAACAAAGACTAGCTAAAACATTATAACATCCTAGACTTCGATTCTAAGATAAACACTTATTCAGTCGCAGTAAATCAGGTGTACCAAACAATCATAAAACAAAGAAGAATTATATGTTGAGTCATGAGTTAAGAAGTTCCAGACTTTATTGCTCCAGTCAACAAAGCTGAGATGCTGAACATCTAACGTGTCTATTTGAAAAAAAAAAAAAAGTTTCTAGTACTCTAGTTTTAATGAAAAATCCTAAGTTCATTTTTGGGTCTTACATGAACACTGATAATAGTATTACTTCTCACAATGTAACAAATAAAACATACAAAATACAACAAAACCATTTTTTACGTTTTTTTTTTTTTTCTGTGTTTTGCTCCAGAAATCGTGTAGAGGTACGAAAAAAATTTACTAATAATTAAAACACAAACAATGTTTTTGTAGTATAAAAAGGATTAACTTAATTAGAATGTTTACTTAAATGAAACAAATATGGTTTAGTAATTGATTAAAATATACATGAAGTTAGTATTCCTCCAGGGGGCGCTCAACATTAATGTAATTAAACATGGAGAGACTCTTAAACATAAAAATTATAAAACTATAGCACATGGACAGACGTCCCACGCTCAAAGAACATACAGTCTCTTACACCAGTATTTGTGATGTTCAGATTTGAAAACTCTTTCCACACAAAGAAACGTTTGCCGCATTGATGTCATTTGCGCAGCTTCTTTCCAGTGTGGGTTTTCATGTGTCGCTTTAGTGTAGGTTTTCGTGCAAAACTCTTCCCGCATTGATCACATGAGTGCGGTTTCTCTCCAGTGTGGATCATCTCATGTGTTTTCAGATGTCCTGACTGACTGAATCTCTTGTCGCAGTGTGAACACTTGTAAGGTTTCTCTCCAGTGTGAATCTTCTGATGCAGTTTTAAAACATCAGATCTAATAAAAGTCTTCCCACACTCAAAGCACTTATGATCTCTTACACCAGTATGTATCTTCTGATGTACTTTTAATTTTTGTGGATTTGAAAAACTCTTTCCACATAAAGAACATGAATGTGGTTTCTCTTGTGAATGAATGTTCAGGTGGGTCTTCAGGGTTGAAGCCCACAAAAATGTTTTGCCACACTGATCACATTCATGCAGCTTCTCTCCAGTGTGGATGTTCATGATTGGTGGATGTTCTCTTTCCACACTGACGGCAGGGGAAACATTTATTTTCTCTTCTTTTCAGTAAAGAAGCACTTTCAGTCTGTGAGCGAGTTTTTTCTCCAGTTTTGACGTGTTGTTTCTCCTCCATCAGGCCTGAAATTAAAGTAAATAAAGTTACATTACACATAAATCATAAAAAATAAGAGAGAAATGTGAGACAGCAGCTACACAAAATGATGATCATTATTTCATTTTTTATAAATCTCTTTACATGAACAAGGTACATTGATATAACAATTATTTTAGGCACAAATCCCATGTTTCTGTACTGAGAACTATTAAATGTTTCATCAATTCAACAATTATGTAACATAATATTACTGATAATAACCATACAGCAGTGCTACAGTTCTTAATAAAAACTTAGTAATAACTAATTGTAAAGTAATTAGCTGCCTTAAAATTTCCACTCAACACTGTTACAACTTACTTTCATTCCATTTCGATCTTTTCAAAAACTTTTTTAAAACGGCGACACCCAGGAAGTGACATCAGTTAGGGCTGAAAAGTCGAGTCAACTTAAGCGATTACGTTGATTCTGAAAATAAGATGATTTGCATAGAATGTGTTGTTTACATTCATTCCTAATCCTCTGTCATGTTTCACACAAAACAAGACTCACTAGAGATGATGCTAATAATAGCTGCTCACTTCACCCTTATATCTAACTGCCAATCACATCGTGACTCTGTTGTCCGAGGATGTTGAACAACTACAAATGGTTGAGTATTATCCTGGTTAGATTTGTATTGGATTCTTTTTTAGCTTTTTATACATATATATATATATATATATATATATATAAAGCTTATACTGTCTCAGGCACATTGAACATTCTGAACATTATTTATATTATAACAACGTTTATAAAGACATTGAAGTTGTTAATCTTTTATTGACACGGATAAAACATACAAACTACAACAATACTAATGACACCCATCTTAGAGTTTGCTTTTTCTACTTCCTAACATTAACCATACATATCCATATGAATCCAAATAAAGTTCAATTTTCTAAAAACTACATCCATAGCAATAAATTATCCTTAATTTATTGCCACCTTAAAGAGCATAACGAATCGATAAATGTTTCTATTCTTATAAAATCCCCTCAGAGATCAAAACTTAACGTTCGAGATAACATCACGTTCAATTACACTAACATTATCACTCTAGAAATGAAAAACAAACGAAAAAGATTATACAAAATCGTCAATGTCTGAATGACTTAAACATTTTCCTCATGTTCGACAGAAAAGACAAATATATCGCTCTATCCAATGAAAACAATTCAGAAATAACCTTATGAATGTTGCTTAAACAAAACGTACACTCACATAGCTTATTAAAACGCGCCAAAAAATGCTAACAACGACAAAACATTTATAACACACAAAAATAAAGCTAAAAGTTAATGTACAAAAATTCGATCTCAGTTGTGCGTAGAGTGAAAAGTAATTTATTAGACAGTTAAAGGATTTATTTAAAGGCTTTATTTATCATGAAATTTAAAACACGGAAAGACCAATGAGCGATCATAATAGTTAATGTCTTTCAGATATAACCAAAATTATGAATTGATTATTTCTTGACACAAGTAGAATCAACAGACAATAAAAAGTTTCTAAGTGTCCAACTTTTAGAGCTATACGTATTAAAAAATTAAGAGTCACTGAAAAAAAAAAAAAAACACTGATTTCAGACTGGAGGAAAGAAAAAAAATTCTTCACAAATCATGAATAATGACATGCAATTATTTGCATGTCTACAACTGTGGATTTATATCCAAAAGAAATCTGAATATCAAGGCGCGAGCTATCTTTACTGCGGTCTGTCACCTAGTTAGCTAACATTGCGTAAGATAAACAAAGACTAGCTAAAACATTATAACATCCTAGACTTCGATTCTAAGAAAAACACTTATTCAGTCTCAGTAAATCAGGTGTACCAAACAATCAAAGAAGAATTATACAGTATCTCACAGTTGTTGTGGGAAAAGTCCTCTCTTGAGTCATAAGTTAAGAAGTTCCAGACTTTATTGTTCCAGTCAACAAAGCTGAGATGCTAAACATCTAACATGTGTCTATTTGGAAAAAGAGAAAAAAAGAAAAAAGTTTCTAGTACTCTAGTTTTAATGTTCATTTTTTGGGTCTTACTTGACCACTGATAATAGTATTACTTCTCTCAATGTGACAAATAAAACATACAAAATACAACAAAACAAAACAAAAAAAAATACGTTTTTTTTTTTCAAAAATCTTACAAAAATAACAATTTACACACAAAAAAAACCTCAATGGAGATGATGCTAATGGCTAAATTTAAAATGTGCAAGAAACAAATAACGCACAAAATTAGTTTACCTTAAATTGTTTTTGTTTGTGTTTTAGTTTTGTTTTATATGAAACATGGTTCATCACAAATTAATGAAATAAATGCCATTATGACACCTATGTCTTGTAGATGTCACAATAGGTGAGCTTGTCATTTGCTTAACTCTGTTGTCACCAATAAAATGAGCTTAATGTGGCAATTTACAGATCTGAAGACATCAGCATAATGAATATGAAGCATATGAAGACATCAGCATAATACTCATTAAACAAGCCATTAAGGATCAGCAGCAGATCATCTCACTTTATTTTAAGTATTTTTCTGCTAGAAACAGATTGTTTTGAGTCAGAATATATGCTGAAAGCCTATGAAAGTGCTTTAATATTACTATTATTTCTCGATCTAAATACAGTTTGATATTCTAACAAATAGACTCACGACAATCAACTAATTAGCTCGCTAACATCTTACCGTTTTGTATGGGAAGAGTTAAATCATAAAACCTTCTTTCTTAAAATTGCTTTAGTTAGCAGACACAAGAATAGCGCCGAACCGGTTGAAAACCATTCAGAAATGACCCTGAAAAAATGTTGCTGAAACAAACAGTGTAAAGTTTGTTTTACAGGTTTGCGAAAAAGCTTTAACTGTTTACCTCAGAAGAAGACGATTCTGTGTGAATGGAGCACGCTATAAAGTTACTGAGGGAACAGACTTTTGAGATTGAAGCTTTAACTTGATATAGATCATTCATTTTTTTTGGTAAGTAAATTGTTATATTATATATAGTACGAACCCGATTCCAAAAAAGTTGGGACACTGTAGAAATTGTGAATAAAAAAGGAATGCAATAATTTACAAATCTCATAAACTTATATTTTATTCACAATAGAATATAGATAACATATCAAATGTTGAAAGTGAGACATTTTGAAATGTCATGCCAAATATTGGCTCATTTTGGATTTCATGAGAGCTACACATTCCAAAAAAGTTGGGACAGGTAGCAATAAGAGACCGGAAAAGTTAAATGTACATATAAGGAACAGCTGGAGGACCAATTTGCAACTTATTAGGTCAATTGGCAACATGATTGGGTATAAAAAGAGCCTCTCAGAGTGGCAGTGTCTCTCAGAAGTCAAGATGGGCAACCCAAGTTGTTATCAGCGCTCAGTTCAGAAGCCTGCATCTCTGATGGTATGGGGTTGCATGAGTGCGTGTGGCATGGGCAGCTTACACATCTGGAAAGGCACCATCAATGCTGAAAGGTATATCCAAGTTCTAGAACAACATATGCTCCCATCCAGATGTCGTCTCTTTCAGGGAAGACATTGCATTTTCCAACATGACAATGCCAGGCCACATACTGCATCAATTACAACATCACGGCTGCGTAGAAGGAGGATCCGGGTACTGAAATGGCCAGCCTGCAGTCCAGATCTTTCACCCATAGAAAACATTTGGCGCATCATAAAGAGGAAGATGCGACAAAGAAGACCTAAAACAGTTGAGCAACTAGAAACCTGTATTAGACAAGAATGGGACAACATTCCTATTCCTAAACTTGAGCAACTTGTCTCCTCAGTCCCCAGACATTTGCAGACTGTTATAAAAAGAAGAGGGGACGCCACACAGTGGTAAACATGGCCTTGTCCCAACTTTTTTGAGATGTGTTGATGCCATGAAATTTAAAATCAACTTATTTTTCCCTTAAAATGATACATTTTCTCAATTTAAACATTTGATATGTCATCTATGTTGTATTCTGAATAAAATATTGAAATTTGAAACTTCCACATCATTGCATTCCTTTTTTATTCACAATTTGTACAGTGTCCCAACTTTTTTGAAAACATTTAGTAGTGGTCAACACATTTTAAACATGGGGGAAAACATTTTCAATATGTGTTCTTGACTGTATGGACTTGTGAAACATTATCAGTCACTGTCACAAGTTTGCATCTAGCCAAAGGACAGTTCAAATCCCCTTTTATCACGGATGCTTCAAGAAGTGACTTGAGCAGACTTGAGACTGCCATATAACCCAGAATGCATCATGCTCCAACCAGTGAGCAGCAATGGTAGACATTAAAACATGAATAATTTTCAAAATATTACAATTGTGTCATGAAATGTAGTTTTAAGAGTTCTTCAGGCGAGAATGTAGCTGTGCAAACTTCAAATTTGTGGTCTATTTATAAAGATAGTGCTTATTTGAGAATTTGGTCTGCCGTTTGCGGATATGTAAGATCCAGGAGGTCACAGGGGCGCTCAGCGCTCATGTACCCGCCGAGAGCAACCTTACCTCGGCAAGTCCTTCTGACACTTGCTGCTTTGTAGTGGTTAAACATGAGATGTAAATCGCTTTGAGTATATCTAACGGACAATCTTTGTTCTCATAAATCTATTATTTGTTCTTGGGCAAATCATTTTGGCTGCGGGCAAATTTAAGTTTTTATCATTTGAGCCACTTCAGTCTCAGTCATGTGTGGGGTGAAATATATTTTATTAGGCATTTAAAAGCTTAATTTAAAACATTGAAAGCCCCCAAAACAATCAAACTATTTCATGGTTTTTAGATGGAACTAAAATTATTATATATATATATATATGTATATATATATTATTCTTGACGCAAGAAGAATAGACAATAAAAATGGACAAATAAAGTTATTGATAAAATGAGTAACAAGTTTGATAATTGATGAATCAAAAACAAAAAGTAAAACTGGAAACAAATGAGTCAGATCTCTCTCTTTATTGAGTAACAGGATAGCAAAACATCTCAAGAGAATAAAAGTGAAGGACAGTTGAAAAGTTACATGACAGTATATCTTACATCTGTGTTTTCTAACTAAACTATAAGTGGATGAATAACTAGTTTAAAAAACAACAATGAAGATAAAGTTAAAATTAAATCAGATTCATGTTCAGCTTCCTGAACAAGAACAGTTTGAACCTGTAAAAACCTTCTACTTTCCTTCATAAAACAAACTACAAATGATACATATGCATTATAAGAAAATTGAACATAAAATGAAACTTGAAAAAATAAATTATCAAAAGTATTTTACAAAAATAAAACTTTGTCCATCTTTGAGTTGATGTGAATCTCACAGTTGAAACTGTTTGTTTCAAAGATGAACTTTATTCACTGTGACAAATTTCTTTGTCTTGTTGATTGTAGTGGCTGGTTAGGACAGATTTTATTGCTCGATGGTATTATTGTGTCACGGCTGGTGAGGATGTGGCATCAGACCTGAAACTGCTGGATCTGAAGATGATCTACTTACTGTGGTTGTGTTTTGTATGAGTGCGTAGAGCAGATGATTGAGTGAAACTCTTCCCACATGCAGTGCAGTGATACGGTTTCTCTCCAGTGTGGATCCTCTCGTGTGCTTTCAGGGTTCCTGACTGACTGAATCTCTTGTCGCAGTGTGAACACTTGTAAGGTTTCTCTCCAGTGTGGATCCTCTGGTGCTGTTTCAAATCTCCAGTTGTAATAAAAGTCTTCTCACACTCAAAGCACATATTATTTCTTACACCAGTATGTCTTTTCTGATGTACTTTTAAATTGTGCAGATGTGAAAAACTCTTTCCACACAAAGAACATGAATGTGGTTTCTCCTGTGAATGAACTTTCAGGTGATCCTTTAGGACTGAAGCCCTCACAAATGTTTTGCCACATTGATCACATTCATGCAGTTTCTCTCCAGTGTGGATGTTCATGTGTTCCTTAAGGGATTCTTTATGTCTAAAACTCTTCCCACACTGATCACATGTGAACGGTTTCTCTCCAGTGTGGATCCTCATGTGAACCTCGAGTCTCTGTTTGCGTGTGAAACTCTTTCCACACTGACGGCAGGTGAAACATTTCTGTTCTCTTCTTTTCAGTAAAGAAATACTTTCAGTCTGTGAGTGAGCTTTTTCTCTAGATTTTACATGATGTTGTTTCTGCTCCTCTTCACTCTCCTCATTCTCCTTCATCAGGTCTGAAATTACAGGAAAAACTCCACAATTATCTAACATAATATTAACATTTAAAAACTACACAATAGTGCTACAGTTCTGACAGTCTCTCAGATGGACATTTATTTTAATAGAAATTTTGTAATTAGTACTTTTAGATGAACAATTAATTAGACATTGTACATTTTTTCACTCAACATAGATCTCTGATGAGTTAGAGAGGGTTCAAAAACTTTGCTGTCAGATAATATGTATTCCAACATCTCACCATGCAGTTACAATGTGAGGTCACAGTGATCCGAAAGTGTACCCCTGCTAGACATTTTATTGGACGTGGACTCCAACATCGCTCAGATGTCAAATTCTGGTTGAAAATGAAAATTGGGTTGACGTCTAAACATTTGTTTGATGTCAGGCTCCAATGTCATTAAACAACTCCAAAAAACAGCATTACCAGCTTCACTTATTACAAACCAGACTTTATTTCTGTCAAATGTGTACAAAAGTTTGTATTGAGATTAACAGAGGTTTAGATGTTGATGATTAATCGAAAATAATAGTTCGATGTCACCATTATGGAGATCAGTGTTTGCTTTAGTTGGACAGTTTGACTCGTGATGTTTTTCTGTGGTTGTTGTAACTGTTTGTTACGGCAAGAGCTTTTTTTTTAAATTATTGTGAACAGTTCTTTTTTTAATGAATCCCCCAAATCTTCAGATTAAAACACTGCTGGATCTCAGGCTGTAGAATCCCAGGATTGGTATGATCATGTAAAATAGGTACAAGAGATTATACTCTGGAAAAAATCAAATCACTACATGATGACAATACCTTTATTATCAACAAGTTGGCAACATACTTGATCACATTTTCTTTTGCTGTTCTTGCCATAACAAACAGTCACAGCAGACAGGGAAAAACTGACATTAAAAAGTCAAGCCCAACTAAAAACACAAACACTGACCTCCACAATGGTGACCAAACCAAAGAATTACTTTCGAACAAACATCAACATCTAAACCCTTTTAATCTCAATAAGGACTTCTGTACACATATGACAAAAATAAAGCCAATCATGTTTGTAACTGAAGCTGCTAATGCTGTTTTTGGAGTTGTTTAATGCCGATGGAGCTTCACTTTAACCTGATTTTTACTTTCAAACAAAATTTGACATCTGAACGACGTTGGAGTCCAGTGCCTGCTGGGAAACTTCCTGCTAAAACTTTATAAGAGTGTTAGGGGATAATGTTCGATCATACCACTAAACATGTGTAGAATGCTTTTAGATAATGTTATCCCCTTTTAGGAGAACATTCTGGTAACAAAAATAAAACTAGCTACTGAAAACATTACAAGAACATAATCTTCTCAGAACGTTCTTAGAACAATAACATTCTAGCTGGGGTGACCTCACATTGTGACAACATGGTTAGATTATTGTGAGTTCAAATTGTTGACTTGGTTATCTACTACGGCAGCGCAGGAAATTAGCCGTGCCCAAGAGTAAAACAAAAAGTCATGAACTTTCTTTTATTCCACGTGCTCTTAAATTGCTGTACAAATAACTTTTAGGTGTTTGATTGTATGAAGTTTATTTCTGCTTTTTTTCTGTGTGCTGTATTACCTCACAGAAATTAATGATACTATTATTATGTCTGAATTAATTTGCTTTAAACCAGGTGTATAATGGTTGTTTCTGAGTATGTGTTATGTCTGACACATTTCAGGGTTTTGTGCTGCAATATCCTGCCTTGTCAAACCTTAAACAAAACTTAACTAAACTTAATTATATAATTAACTTCAACACTAATTCAGTGTTACCTTTTCACACTCTGAGTGTGGACTCATATAAACCCCAGCAGTGTTAATTTAACACTGAGGATTTTGATGACATCTGTGTTTTCTAAATACACTATAAGAGGAAGAATAACTAGTTGTTTTAAAAACAAAAATGAAGAACAAGGTAATCATAAATCAGATTCTTCTTCAGCTTCCAGAACAAGAACAGTTTGAACCTGTAAAAACCTTCTCCTTTCCTTCATAAAAGTGTAAACAAACTACAAATGATACATATGCATTATAAGAAAATTGAACATAAAATGAAACTTAAAAAATTTAATTATTATAAATATTAAAACATAAAAATAAAACTTTGTCATGGTTGATGAAGATGTGATGTCAGACCTGAAGGTGTTGGATCTGAAGATGATCTACTTACTGTGATTGTTTTTTGTATGCCTCTGTAGAGCAGATGATTGAGTGAAACTCTTCCCACATGCAGTGCAGTGATACGGTTTCTCTCCAGTGTGGATCCTCTCGTGTGCTTTCAGGTCACCTGACCGTCTGAATCTCTTGTCGCAGTGTGAACACTTGTAAGGTTTCTCTCCAGTGTGGATCATCTGGTGCTGTTTCAAATCTGCAGCTCTAATAAACGTCTTCCCACACTCAAAGCACATATGATTTCTTACACCAGTATGTATTTTCTGATGTTTTTTTAAACTTTGCAGAAGTGAAAAACTCTTTCCACACAAAGAACATGAATGTGGTTTCTCCTGTGAATGAACTTTCAGGTGATCCTTCAGGGCTGAAGCCCACAAAAATGTTTTGCCACATTGATCACATTCATGCAGTTTCTCTCTAGTGTGGATGTTCATGTGTTTCTTAAGGGACCATTGTTGTCTAAAACTCTTCCCACACTGATCACATGTGAACGGTTTCTCTCCAGTGTGGATCATCAAGTGAATCTTCAGATTCTGTTTGCGTGTTAAACTCTTTCCACACTGACGACAGGAGAAACATTTCTTGTCTCTTCTTTTCAGTAAAGAAGCACTTTTAGCCTGTAAGTGAGTTTTTTCTCCAGTTTTAACATGATGGCGTTTCTCCTCTTCACTCTCCTCATTCTCCTCCATCAGGCCTGAAATTACAGAAAAAAAAAAACTCCACAATTATCTAACATAATATTAATATTTAAAAACTACACAATAGTGCTACAGTTCTGACAGTCTCTCAGATGGATATTAAATTTATTTTTATAAAAATAAATGCAATCACTACTTTTAAATGAACAATTAATTAGCCATTGAACATTTTTCACTCAACACTGTTACAACACAATTTCCTCCTTTAAAAATTAGAGTGTTTGTTAAAATGGTGACATCATCTGAACTCTTTCTAGCGTAAGATGGGAAAATAATCTCAATCCATTGTAGTGTTGACTGCATACATCAACCCTGTTACCAAAGTTATAAGAGAAATAACTTTATATTATGAAATACAAGCAGACGTGTGCTGGTATCTGGTAATATGATACAGTTTTTGTTGTGTGATGGTTGTTCATGAGTCTCTTGTTTGTTCTGAACAGTTAAACTGAGCTCTGTTCTTCAGAAAAAATCTCCAGGTCCTGCAGATTCTTCAGTTTTCCAGCATTTTTTGCATATTTGAACCCTTTACAGCAGTGATCCCTTCCATTAGAGTTTTCCCACCTTGCTTTTTAATCGCTTATGGTCACTGGCGTAGAGCAAACGTTTTCAATTAAACACTATGTAAGTTTACCCCGCCAGAGGTCACATTTTCAAAACAATAACAAAGGCAAAGCTTGATGACTCTATGAAGAAGAGAGGAATGATGGGAAATGTTGTTTTCACCATGCAGAGTATGGAATTCATGAATCATGTTCACGGATGAGGTGATGAATTATTGTTTACCGACAATATTTTATGACACTGTAATGAATTTGCTGCAAGGAACGTGAAATTTAATGCTATAATAGCCTGTTACTGATATGTGACTATTTGTCAAATGGTTTGGTGGGTTAATGCTGCGCAGTTTTACGTGTTTAAAAAAGATGCACCAATCACAGCCCAAGGTCCTCATCCAAAATAAAAAATTTACCCTCTCCAAACCCCTCCAATTGTCCTCAGTCAATCCATCAAGTGAAAAATCTGTGTTGGCTAAACAAGTCCCAAACACAAAACACTGACATGTTTTGCTTCTGGGACAGTGAGAGACAAAATTACCACCACAATTCAAAATATCCAACTGGACCGACAACACGGCTTGGCAAACCAAACCATTCCATCAGCTCAACATACCACCTCTGACTGATCCCGTCAGGATTCATTGAATTAATTGAAATTCAATTAGGCCAATTGAAAAATACAGACCTCTGACTTGGAGAGGTCCCAAACTCCCTACATTGAATGAAGTTGAGCTTTTCATACACGACTCAGGAGTTGCTCTTTTGTATACTTTCCTCATTTGATAATTGTTTTCTCTACATCTTTTCCCTAAATCTCCTATCCAGTATACATTAGCTCATGTTTTGTGGAATTCTGTGACAATTATTTAGGCTCTTTGGTGGTCTTGCCTTGTATTTTAACCCTTTGATTGTCTGTCTGTTGCTTTCTCGTTTCCAGATCTTTTCTCAGAGCTTACTTCCCTTGCTTTATCCATTCATCAGTCCTCCCTATGACTCACTCTAACTCCATTATATCTGCCAAACTTTAATTAGATGTCTCTATTTTCTTTAGACTATCTTCAGATGGCCTTGATGTCTCTATTCTTGACTCCCCCTTTTGGCTTGATGCCTCCATTTCCCTTTCATCCTCGCATCTGCTACCTTCTCCCTGTAACTTGATGTGCTTATCTCTCTTTCTTCATTATCCTGCATTACGCCTTGTGACATCTGAATGATTTTAATAGGCTACTTTTTGGCTCAAAGTTTTAGGCCAATGCATATAGCAGGGAATATAGCACATGACACACGACTCGTGTGACAGAAATACGTGCGCCAGTATCGAGTTCTCTTTTGCGCTTGAACAATAACACAGAATTATGCCTATTTTGTCACGTATCCTCATAAGAGCAGTCTTAAATGAGTTAAATAACATCTTAAAATAACTTAAAGAGTTGTGAGAAAATTAGATTTAAGCTCTTAAAGTGACAGCAGCCTAATAAAGCAGGTGCTGTGATGTCTGTCATTAATGTTCATCAAAGAACAAAGGTAACAGAGAAAATTGTAGCTTTAATAAGGATTAGTATATATTTCATTTATCATTTATGCAGTGAAGACTGTAAAGTGTTTGACAACTTTGACAATTTCTGCATATTTCCTACCTGTTAGACAGGTATATGACATTCATTATAATGGGTTTGTGTGAAGATTGTTTTAAGTTCACTTAAATAAAAGTTAATTTTTAAAGACTAATAAAGGTTGAAATTGATAACTGTAATATTGCATGTCTATAATTAAAGGGGTGGTATAATGCCACTTTTACAAGATGTAAAATAAGTCTCTGATGTCCCCAGAGTGTGTATGTGAAGTTTTAGCTCAAAATACCCCACAGATCATTTTTTAATAGCATGGTAAATTTGTCACTTTTTGAGGGTGAGCAAAAACGCTCCGTTTTTGTGTGTGTCCCTTTAAATGCAAATGAGCTGCTGCTCTCAAAAGGGGGCGGAGATTCAGGAGCTCGTGTTAGCACTTAGCAGCGCCTCACATTACCTCACGCGGACTCCCTGAAAATGTCAGACTGTTCAGCCTTTTATGTTCAAAACGAAGTCGGACAATGATGGAGAGACTCAAGAAGAAGTGACAACATGTAGAATGCAATCTGAATGAATGATGAATTTATGTAGCTAATGTGGAGTTAACTATCTTAAAGTCATGAATTAGCATATTCTGTCATGATAATCTATAAATCACTCCTGTGGGAACTGTTGTAAGATCCTACAGAGACAGAATATATGCTGCATGAAGACAGAACAGGTATAGTTTAGTTTAATTACGGTTTTAACTTATGTCTTCTTGCTTTTATGACATGCTATTGCATTTGTATATACAGTAACATGGCCTCACCCCCTTTGTTAAGTGTTCTCGGGGGCGGGGTTTATTTAAATTCTAGGGTTAGTGATGTCACCAACCCAGGAAGAAGCTCGCTGTAGTCCCTACCAGCCGTTTGTTGTAGTTTTTAAAAAGTGATTTCTTTAAAAGACAATATCTCCGTTTGCATTGAACTTTGAGCGCTGTAACTTTGCAGATACTGTTTATGCTCAAACAGCAACATTACACACTAACTAAAGTTAAAAAAGTGAAATCGTGATGAACCACCCCTTTAAAAAAAAAAAAAAAAAAAAAATCAGTAGCAGTATTAGTATCAGTGATTTTGGCCTTCATTCATAAAAATATGCAATTAAACATATTTAAATTATACTGTCTTCTGTTGTTTGTATATTCATTTAGAGAGTAACTGAAATTATTACAATATAAAAATATTAAAAACTGATTAATCGTGATTACTGAAAAAAAATGTGTGATTAATTCGTTACTTTTTTAATCGATTGACAGCACTAATTTAAATATAGCTTAAATTTATTTTACACCCTCAACTCAATATTGTATGGCATATCTAATATTGCATTATTTAACAGGTTATCGCGTATTGCATTTTTCTTCAGTATCATGCAGCCCTACCTCTTACTTCTCTTGTTCCTGTTATGACATAAGGTGGTGCATGAGGAGGTGATCTTTCGTTTTTCTTTTCAGTGTTGTCATTATATCTCCCTTTGACCCATCTCCTAATTTTTGTAATAATTTTTCTCCCTCTTTTCTTTAAATAAAGTCAGTACTTGTTGTTCTTCCCTTTTTGCTTCTCCCTTTTCACTCTTACCTCTGACCTTTTTATCAATGATTCAGTTTCTCTGCACAAAACCACATCACATGTTCCCTCAGCTGGACATTTTGTATTTAAGCTTTTTGTCCTTTTTCCCCATTTTTGGAGGCTGTCCTATAGTATCTCTGCATTGATGTCTTGATCTTGGCATCTGATGCCACTGTATCCTGGCTTGCTTCTATTCTTAACTAGTTATCACCAGGATGATCAGACAATATTAAGATATTAGATTAGTCTTTCTCAGTTATCTTAAAATGGCAGTTCCTCTACTTCGGGTCCACTGGTGGGAATGATGTTCAATAATCAAAATGTTGTTCAGAAGTATATGTTGGAATTTGTTCTGCACTTTCGGGTTTATAAAATAGCCAGAACTAGAAAGGGTGAACTCTTTCTCTCTGTCTTGCTTCAGGTACTTCTTATTTTCTCACTAACAGATGTGTTTCTGTTTGGATCACAGCGTCTGCAATCTGGAAAATGTCCAAATAAACGGCAAAGCCAATATCTGGGAATGTTCTAGTTCTTACTACAGTTCTTGTACAATTCTTTACATCCCCTTTATTATTTTGAATTTTAGTGTACATTAACAATCTGGTCTTTCCATTTCACAAAACCTGCAGGAATATCCACATGTTTCTGAACAACACTCTCATATGCTTTATGTACACAAAGCAACTTAAAGCAGCGTGGGTTATTTTTAAGCGAGATAAGCAATGCATCTTAATTCTTTAAACTTGACACTACACTATATACAATACTTTATGCCTCAACCACTCCTTTTTATCTAGTTTTTCATTCTCGGGCTGTCCCTTTTTTCCTGCAAACTGACAGCCCTTGTCTGTTGATGATCAGATAGGGCTCTCCGCTCTTTTGAGATTAGTTCAGCGCCGGACCCTCCTGCTTGCTTTGACCGTCATGCAGACAAGTGCAGTCACACACTTTCTGCATAAATCTCTGCTTCAATTCATTTATTACGCATGCAACACTCCCGGGACCTGGAAATTGCTTCTCTCTCTTTACTTTAATCAATTAAATTTAATTCAGTTATCTTTATTTTTTAATTTTGGTTCATTTTGTTGAAATCTTAGGCAGTTACCATCCAGGCACTAGCTCACAAGGGGCCACATAAAACAAATATGAGTAAAATTGCTTACCTTATTTGTATGGCAGCTTTGTTTCGTGATGTCTCGTGCCAACACGCCCACCGTGGTCCTATCCCGTCCTTTTCCTGGCTGTCTCGCCAATTATGTCGTGGCAGATTCGATGTCTCCGTGTCCCTTCAGTTCTGGTCTCAAAGAAAGCTCTCAGAGTCAAAGTTTTAACTTCATTTTCAAGCAACAAAGTGAGATGCCAGCTGATCATCTGAATTTGTCTCAACAGTTTCTTATCTGTTATTTCACCCCTCCTGTTTTCTGTTTTTCTTTTGCCTTTCTAATTGTGGAATTCTGCCAATTCTTGGGCAACCTTTTCTCACAGACAAAATATACCATCCTCCAAGGACAATCAACTCTTCCCAGAGGCAAGAAGCCTCCATGTGACAGCTTTTATCATTAGTATTATTCTTTTCAGACCCACCTGTTATTTACTGGAAAAATCCCTGACCAAGCAAAATATGCTCAGTGACCAAGCTAACTTCTCAGATACATTTGATCCTTGTAATGACAGTCACATGAGGCCTCAAAAGAGCATGCGAAATAGTATACTATTGTACCATACTATTGTAATCAGGTTTATCGCTTTTTGTTAGAAAGTTATGTCTAACTTACATGTTCCTCCTCCTCCAGCTGCACTGTTACCTCATCATCCTTCTCTGGCAGCTAAAACAGAGGATCACCTTGTTAAAGGTGCAGTAGGTGATCTGAGAAAATGCTAACATTAGCCTGCTAGCACTGAAAGCATACGATCCCACCCTCAAAGCAAATCGCCGTCCTAAGCCACGCCTCCTCCAAAACACATGAACACACACACACACACACAGCTGCTCTCGGCAAAGTGTTACAACAGACGGCTTTAAACTCTCTCGTCTCAAAGCACATAACATTACAATAATAATGACGTAAACAATTTAGAGAGCTTGTGCCTAACTGCTGCAGATTCATTTTGGTGTTGACACTGTTGACATGGAAAGCTCAGAGTCTGAGGACGTGAACAGCTCCGGTTAGAACAGGTTTGACAGGCAGGTATGGACATTGTATTATTTCATTCGGACTGAATATAGAGATTGGATGAACATTTTACGGTCCTATGCCTTCCATAGATTATATATATATATATATATATATATATATATATATATATAAATACATTTAGACTGTTTAACACAGTGATTGCTATCAGAATATGAAGATACTTTCAACCAGTATAACAAAAAGTGTTTCTGTAGAGAATCACCTATTATATTTATATATTTAATGTTTCTATTATGTGTTTTTTAGTACTTTTTAAAGAAATCTCTTCTGCTCACCAAGGCTGCTTTTATTTGATCAAAAATAGAGTAAAAAGATACAGTGAAGAAGTGTTTACTTCCCACACTTCAGTCATTCCCAGACTTTCTCATTTTTCACCTTTCCCTTGAATCTCAGGTCCATTATAGCAGCCTCCTCAAAAAAAAAAATACCATATCATCTTCCTGTACATGGAAAAAAAATAAAATAAAAATTAAACAATAGTTTTACTGTAAATGAATAGGGAATTATGAAGTGTTCTTTTGTATTGTTTTTCTGCACCTGCTAATGTTTGGATAATTCACTGCAGACTTCTTCTTTAATGGTGGCCACAAACTGTGAATCTGGTTCCCAAGGCAGAATCTGGACACATGTAACACACTGCCTGTCACTTGACACACGATGTAAAACTCTGACCAAGTCTTTTTTTTTCCAGAAGGAAACACAATGCATTCAAAAATCGGGGTGAACATTTTTTCATTTAATACTGCCCTTCGGAAGCTTCAGAAGATACTTATATGTTTCTCAGAAGACAAAAAAGTGCAATTTATCCCGTTCATTCAATTCAAAAAGTTTACATCCTGACTCTTAATGCATCATGTTTCCTTCTGGAGCATCAGTGAATGTTTGAACCTTTTTTAATAGTTGTGTTTGAGTCCCTCAGTTGTCCTCAGTGTGAAAAGATGGATCTCAAAATCATACAGTCACTGCTGGAAAGGGCTCAAATATGCAAAAAATGCTGGAAAATCAAAGAATTTGCAGGACATGGAGGATTTTTCTGAAGAACAGAGCTCAGTTTAACTGCTCAGGACAAATAAGGGACTCAGGAACAACCATCACACAACATAAAACCAGCTTGAAGAAGAACCCAAGTGCAGTTTATTGACTTAAACAATCAAACATAAAACAAACAAAGACTTTGCATGGCTTGGCTACTTGACTTGAAAACATGAACTCACCAACAGTGGTACACAGACAATACTAGACAAGAGAACAATTAAACATGAGGGATATTTATACAGAGAGAGTAATGACAAACAAGGAACACCTGTGTACAAATTAACTAATGAACCAATCACAAAACAGAACTGAGAAACCAAACCACATGACTAAAACAACCAATGACAACAAGACACGTTAGGTGTGTTCGACATTGGCTGCAGCTGGATGTAAGGAGGAGGAAGTCGAGGAGGAGCTGAAAACGGAGACGTGAAGTCGGACACTTTCTGCTTCTCGTAGTGACGCTCACATTGTGTTTGCATACTTTATCAAAGCTGAAGTGAAATAAATGCAATATTTGACTAATACACTGATGTTTCAGAGACATTTTCATTCAATACTTTATGTACTGCTTACAGCGTCTGTGTTTACAAGAATAAAGTTTAGAACAGAATGAACCAGCCGGCTGATCTTGAATCATTTGAAGCCATTTGTCACAGTCACATGGCGTTGGTACTGTCTCGAGCGCTATATAATAAGTGTGTTCGACATTGGCTGCGGCTGGATGTAACCGATTGGTGAGAGTAGCCCGCAGGCAGGAAGGAGCTGAAAACGGAGACGTGACGTGAAGTCGGACACTTTGGAGTACTGGGAAAACTCCCAGTATTCCAGGTGGCCTGTCCGCCCCTGCTTTCAACAGACACTCCTTGTTTTGAGTCTCGGGCCTGTGAGGAAAGCGACGTTATTAAACACTACGTTCTACGCAAGACAGTAACTACTACAGTACATCCCGAATCTCTATGTCTAGTGACAATCAACTCTTCCCAGAGGCAACCCACATAGCAACATTGTGTCGGCCCAGATCCGGCCCACATCTGGCACATGTGGCATGATGATCTGGCCCACATGCTGCAATGAATTACGGTCCTTGTGTGTGCCGATTCTGTTTGCCAGATCTGAGCCACAAGCAGGCCACAGCAATGCCACATGTCAGCCAAGAGCAAAGAAATAAACCTAAACTGGACCTTATCAGAGCCACAAAATCTGTGTGTATTAAGTATAGAGTCATCTGAGCCTTAATAAGCTGTTAACAAGCAGAATCACTGAAGAAAAGAAGAGAACAGAAAAAGAGACGAGCAGAAACACAAGAACTACAACTGACTTCAGCCACAGCCTTAGATGAAATCAACTGAAGATGAAAGACATTAAATCTCAAGATCTCAACAGAGGATGATTAAACAACTCCACAAGCAGCATTACTAGCTTCACTTATTACTAACCAGACTGACTTTATTTCTGTTAGACATCTGCAAAAGTTGTTATTGAGAATTAACAGGGGTTTAACTCTGTGAAAGTGTGTTTGTTAAACACATTTGCAGTAGCAAAGGAAGCTAAAGTGCAATGACATCAAGTGACAACAATGATGGTTGTCATGAAATGGTCTGATGTCATTTGAATCTAACAATTGTGTTGTGCTATTAATTCATTTATGTTATAAACCCTGTGTTACTACAGCATGAGTTCTCGCAGCAATCAGTTAGAAGATTTTAACAAACATGAGAAAAAAATGTTAGTCTATGATGACACACACAGACATCAACAATCACCGTATGAATCTCAACAATGGTGACAATCAAAACTGCCATGCTGCAATGCATGCTGGGTGTTTTGTACTATGCTGGTACCCAGCATGCATCCCACTTTTGATTGTCACCATTGTTGAGATTCATATGCTGATTCTTGATGTCTGTGTGTGTCATTATGGATTAATTTTTAGTGCTCATGTCTGTTCAAATCTTCTAACTGATTGCTGCAGGAACTCATGCTGAAGTAACACCAAATAAAATGTTTTCTTTTACAGGCAAAATGAGCCAAAAAAAGAGATTTAACTGACTGAAAAGTCAAAAATTATTAAATGCCCATGAGAAGGATGCAATACTAGAAAGGTCAGCTAAACAGGCAAACAGGTCGGACAAAAACAGGTAGAGAAGAAAAGACATATTAACTGCAAATGAATTAAGGTGAAGAATTTAGTGTGAAACCATCAGGAACCCTTTAGTCTCCAGCACCACCATTTTCCAGAACTACAACCTACCTGGAGTCTCCAGAAGTGCAGGGTGTCAGGATCTCAGAGACTTAGGTTAGTTAAAGAATCCTTAAATATGACCCTCACTTAATAAGCATCACAAGCTGAAGTGTTGTAAAATACATGGAGACTGTTTATATATATATATATATATATATATATAAACTTACTGCCAGATTTTGGAAGATAAATTCTTCAAACAGTGGTACAAGAGGATGTGGGGCTGGTCCTTCAAGAGTCACTCTCAATCTGTCTGTCTATAAAGCCTATAAAAACACTCACTTTATCTGTACAAGAAAACTTGCTTAATAATTATGCACACCTGAATATAAGGTGTTTTTCTCCTTCAGCCTTCATGAACAATTATACTTAAATAAATGATACAAAATTAATAGTAGTTAAGATAGATGTGGTTTGGAATTGGTAAAATGTGCTTGGAAAAAAATATGATCAGAAAATCCTAATAATTATGCACGCAGTGTGTGTATATATGTGTGTAATGTGTATATGTATATATATATATATATATATATATATATATAATTATATTAAATTATTAGAATATATACTTTATTAAATTAATGTATTTAATATTTTAAATATAACAATTTTTTATCATTTGAAAAAAAAAAAGTAATTAACTGTGCTCATAGGCAGGAGGGAAAAGCAAGAAATGAGTAAAAGAATGTGAATATTTAGATGGAAACTTTAATAGATCACCTTAATATAGATCAATAATAAAAATATTTTACAGAGAAGTTCAGTGAAATCATTTGTGGATTTCCTGGTAGGCACATTTACAACACATATCTGGTTTTCTCAAAGTAAAAATCTTTTCCAAAGTTTATATCGAAGACAAACATATTATATTGATAAATAAAATCACAATCTACAGTTATAATAGACAAGACTGTATTTGTAGGCTATTTAAAAGGCAAGTGTTTTAGTTTGGTCACTTTGCATTACTAGTCTGTAGTGTATATTAAGTGTCACACCATATGTGTGTGTGTTCATCTCTGCTTAACTTTATAAAACTTTTCAACTCTTCTTTGAACTCTGCAGGTATAGTCACATGTCCTAACATTTCTGCTATTAAAAAAATTCTTACATATGGAACTTATTTAATTTAATGCCTGACGAAAGTGTGCACGATATATAACAAAAAAATAAAACAACTTGAATTACTCTATTTATACGTTAACCAACTCTCCAGCAATATCTAGCTTTAAAATGAATGACCATAAGTGATAAAATTCCTTGAAGTGATCTTTGCATGCACCCTTTCGCTAATGGACGTGTGGAAGGGATCTTCATGAAGGTGTTCACTTTCATTGGATTCTCCCTACAAATCACAAAGCGCCCTTCAAGGGTGTAAAAACGCTGTTTGAAATTTGCTCTGTCTTCAATCTCTGTTGACTGTGTGTCTCTGTAGTGGCTTCTTATTCTCCATCAGCTGATCCTGAGGAAACTGGACTGACATCTAAATACTGAGAGTCCTGAAATAAAACAGTCACAGATGAGTATGAGACATTACTAATGTAACATCACATCAGCAGATCCATTTCAGAAAAAACAGGTTTAATTAACTAATCAATTCTGTTTCCAATACAGACTGCAGAGCTTCAGCTTATGACATGACAAAAGAACAAGAGACTCAGATCGAGAGGTGGGGTAATCTAACAGACTGCATAGCTCGAAGCAATGAATTAATAATTTCTGTTTGTCATAATTTGGCCTTGGTTGCATTATAGTTTTTTCTTATTTGAAACATGATCAATAAAGAAGTGAATTAATACAGAGACTAATGTGGAGATAAATTCTCTTATATTCTTCAATTACACACATATGAAGACTGTTACTAAACTTAAGAGGCCTTACTAAACTTAACCCAAAGCTCTAAATAAAAATATACTCACAATAGTTTATTATCTCCAGTCTATAAACTGGATTAGCCTTCAAATCAGAAAGAACCCTCATTTTTAAATGTCCCAGATTATTCCCATTCAGATGCAGTTCTCTCAGGTGTGAGGGGTTTGATTCAAGAGCTGAAGCCAGATCAGCACAAACTTCATCTGTGATGCCACAATTACACAACCTGTAGAGAACAAGGACACAATTTGTCATTTAATTGTCTAGTTTATCATTCATTCTGGTCTCAGAGCAGAAGAGGAGATTTAATGATAAGCATTGCCACATACTGCTGCTGATAGAATGAGATTTATGCATGTTGACGCTCAATGGTGCTGTTTGAAATTCTGAAATGTGCTTCAGGACTGAATAGACACAAAGTTGAATGTGAGATATTGTTTCATAGTGATATAAGGACAGATCTGTCTGGAGAAACAGCCACTTGCACCTCTAATAAACACATACAGGAGGACATCTGCTTCACAGGACCCACATTTTCCCTATTACACATCATTTATTAGCTCTTGTGATCAAACAGATAATTGTGTCAAGTGTGGTCTCATTTTAAATGCATGAGCCCTTAAATTTGAATGGATTCTGATTGGCTGTCAATGTTTTATTGTTCAACAGCTGGAAAAAATCATTCTGAAAGTGATCCCAAAAATATTGTTTCTCTATATCGTTGTCGCTGTGGTGTGGCCAGTGCTATTCTTTTATATTTAGAACTATATCTTTATCATTATCTTTATAGTTATTGTTTGTGGTGTGAACAGGCCTTATGGTGCGTTCACACCAGACGCGAATGAAGCATTTAGCGCGAGTGATTCACATGTTAAGTCAATGCAAAGACGCGAATAGACATCCTGCGGCGCGATTCGCGCGAATGAGGCAGTGCGAATGACGCGATTCGCACAAATAGAGCGTTTTGGGCGTTTGACATGCGTAACGCGTGATTCGCGTGAGTTGAAAAATCTGAACTTTGGCGAAAATTCACGCCGCGTTAAACAATCAGGAGCTTGCTCTAGTAGTGACGTGATTACGACGTAGCAGGAGGAGGCAGAAATCCGAAACAACAATGGAGGACAAAATCACCGTCGCTGTATGATACATCTTCATACTTTTATAGAAACAGGAATAAAAAGGATCTTGCTTGGAAGAAAGTGAGTGAGGAGGTCGGACAATCTGGTAAATTGTAAAAAACGCTCTTTACTCAATTTGAGCTATATATACACATACACACACACATATTGAGACTACAAGTTAGCTAAAGCCGGCAAATTGAGCTTATTCGCCGTATTTTACAACTACTTTCCCGCTGACGAGTTCATGTGTTTATTCAGAGGAAGTGTGCAGAAACGAGACGATCCGCCTGGCAGAAGCCCCTCTCATGACGTGAATTCGCGCAAGTCGCGTCTGGTGTGAACGTCCCATTAAGGGTGTGAATTACACAATGGCTTTCAGGGGGTCAGAGGGTGGGGACAAAAAACCTTTTGTCCACTGTTAATGTTAGTTCATGTTAGTTCATAATGATACTACATAACTTTATTCTTATAGCCTATAAAAACTGGCATTTGTAGAAATTTACACAAGCCAAAATTTTAAAAAAGCTTTAAAAGTATTGTAAGTTCATGTGTAGGATAGTGTTAGTGGCTACACAAATCTTATTAAAGTGTTCCAGGTACATTAAACATACAATGGCTCCATGGAGAGACTACCCTACAATATCATGCACTTTCTCAACTAATCCTAAACTAACTTTTTCCATGGAATAGTGAGAAAAACCCTCTTTGTTCTCTTTATATGGAACTTTATCTTTATATTGTCCTTATGATTCTGAAAGAAATGTGCCGGCCGGGTGTCTACTGTTGCTATAGTAACGAACGCAACTTTGATGTGCATCTGATAGATAAACAGTGCACTCTTATTTCAGTGATGTTAATGTTGTAGTTTTTTCAGCAGTTCCCGTATCATTCATCATTCATTGAAACTGTGCGTATGCATTTTAGAAACTTACATTATGTGTTTCGTCCATGCAATAAATGCACACGAACTGAACTGCTCAGGTAATGTCAATGGTATGACCCATTTCTGTAAAACTTTAGCATTTTATCTTATAAAAATAACGGTGACGTTTCCACACAATGAATGCATTTTATTTCAGAAGTAGTGACCAGGCAATGACTTGGCAGATCAATGCCTTGAATGGTTTGACTCAGGACTATTGCTGTCTCGATAGAGAGCTGTCATCTGCTCGTGAACAGCAGTGGCCATCCTGATGAGAATTCAAATGTGGGCTGCTCAAAAATGTGTCAATGAGAGCTACGGATGGAGCACGAGTGCAATCCAGTGAAAGGAGGTAAAGAGTGCAGCACGTATCAGTGACGCACAAGCTACATCTCCACTGATTCGGGCATGTAGTACTTTATTGTTTAAAGCACTGAATCGTTATCGAATTGAAATTAATTAGATTCTTAGCATTTAAAATTGATTATTGACTGAAATCAATGATTCAAAAATACATGTTTCAAGATCGTCAGGATTTGTAATTGATGCATCGAAAAAACGAGTGAATCGTTACACCTCTAGTCTGTACACATAAAGAGTGTATGTGAGAGATATAAAGAGATCGCAAGAAAAGCTTGACGTGTGCCATTTTCTATCCCTTAAGATGTAGAAAGGAACTGTTGTTGCTTCCCCTGTTGCAAGTCTGTGCAGTATGCACTCTTAAAACTGTTAATAACACCACATTATTAACATACCTTTATAACATCGAATGAAATTTTTTATCGATTAGAATCATTAGAAGACAGAGATGGATACATTTTTTTTGTGCACCCCTAGTACTCAGTGCTGAGATTCAGTGTTTACTGAATATTTATTTTAGATCATTTAAGTTTTAGAATTTACATTAAAGGTCACATCTTACTGAGGACAAAAACATATGAGACTATCAGAGAGATGATCTTACTCTAGTTTCTCCAGTTTGAAATCCTTCAGTCCAGCAGAGAGCCGCTTCACACCAGGATTTCCTAGTTTATTCCCAGACAGATTCAGATATCTCAGGTGTGAGGGGTTTGATCTCAGAGCTGAAGTCAAGGCAGCACAACCTTCATCTGTGATACCACACTTCTTTAACCTGTAGACAACAACAACAACACACACATCACTCTCTAATTTTAGTTCACATCGGAATAGCAGTGAATCCATTATTAAATGGGTCATGAAATACATTTTCTTTTAATTATTTTATGTTTCCTAAGGTGCACTTGCAATCTTAGTATGTTTCTTTCATCAAAAATCAAAAATGGCCATAACTTATATAAATGGCCATGACACTCGCTGTAAGAAATGCTGCAAGCGGAGAGATACAAAGGGTGAAACGATTCCTGTGGTGATATTGGGTGAATATCTCATGCTTGGCCTCTCAGCCAATCAGAAGGAACTTATATACACACACACATATATATATATATATATATAAAATAAAACTCATCCAACTTCTCTGATGTCAACAACACAATAACTATAGCCAACAACTGAGATTAAGAAAGTTTGGCTTCCTTTATTCTTCCAGATTTCAGATAGTGTTGTATTTTCTCCACTAGTGAATGATTACCCAGTTTATTCAGACACTGGAACAGATTGATGGATTTCTCTGGAGAGTCAATGATCCAGCCTATTGCCTGGCCCTCCACTAAGAAGGAAACATAGAGCCCGGACCTCTCGGAACTTTAATTGAATATCCCTGCATTAGAGTATCAACTGTGGAGTATAAAACGACTAAACTATGCACAATATTTATGAAGTCCTCACTAGTCAAAATGACCCTTTTGGTTACATAACCCCCCTTCACAACATGAGCTAACGTCACCATACATGACTGGGATGATCCCCTTATGGAAAATTATTTTTAAAAGGCCTGGAAGTCTTGAGAAACTGAGACTTGATCTTGATATTGTTTGAAATGTAAGAAGTGGAGAACTAAATCTACTCTATAAAATGTTAGATATTCCACTCTGCAAGCTCCAGTTGTTCAAACCTCACTTTTGGTCCACTAGAATGGATTGTTTTGGTCCTTTCCTTGTCAAGATTGGCTGTAGAGAAGAGAAGAGAAGAGAAGAGAAGAGAAGAGAAGAGAAGAGAAGATGGCCAAACGTGCCATCGGCACAATACATTGTGGGACAGAAGATTTAAAAAGAAAAACACAGAAAAGAAACTCCTTTGGTTTCAACTTTTTCTTCAACCCTCATCCTGTTTAAGTATCTGTCGAGGTGCAACCTACTGGCAGCAGAGACAGAGTAGTGAAAAGACATAGCTTCTTCAATCCAGTGGAAAGACGGAATCTCTTCTCAAGCTCTTCTCAAGGAATATCTTCTCAAGCTATGGAGCCTGCTCTCACGTCAAGTCTCTCCTCATATCTCATTTTTCCACATTATTCCAGTCCTCGAATGAGAGGTATGGTTTTTGCATTACACCTCAGGGAGTGAGAAGATACTGGAAACTAGATCTGTTGTTACATGCTCAACAACATTATCTAAAAGGTCTAGTAGAACATCGGCTAGCATGGCTGCGGCAAAAGAACAAGCTACAGCTGAGGCAGAGTGTATATGTGCATATTACGTCAAGAACGAAACTGAAATGAAAGTAGAGAAAGTTTGTATGGAAGGCAGCTTTACAGCAGTTTATCTACCCCATGTTGATTTCATAAACCTTAATGGAAGAGAAAACAAGCAGTTAACAGAATGCTCTCAATGGAGTGTGCTACCTAATTGTGTTAAAGTGGTCAATGATTTAGTCTTAAAGCCCAAAATTTTCATGATCGAGTTAATTACTGGCCAGTAATTGCACAGCATTGCAAAGACTTGCAATGCCAACACTCCTGTTCAGTCACCTTTCCACAGAGAACCTGAAATGAGTGATTTAGCAAGGTTGCTTGCCCGTCATGAGCTCATTAATTCCAGGCTCACAAAATTCAATGACCACCCAGAAAACTACCCCAAGAAATGTTCCCAAGACCTATTAAATACAACTCATACTGTATATGTAATTAAACCTCAATTAAAGTTTTGATGAATTATTATTTTCAAAGTCATGTTATTGTTTTTCTTAATTTTTAATGCCTAGGCTAAATATTTCATGTTGAAATAATTTATTCATAATAAATTACATTGCCTTTTAAAGGATTAGTTCACTTTCAAATGAAAATTACCACAAGCTTTACTCACCCTCAAGCCATCCTAAGTGTATTTGACTTTCTTCTTTCTGATGAACACAATCAGAGATATTTTAATAAATATCCTGACGCATCCAAGCTTTATAATGGCAGTGAACAGGGATCAACGAGTATGAGCTGAAGAAAGTGTCTCCATTCACATCCATCCATCATAAACGTGTAGGTCATATACACCCAGGATTGCTTGAGGGTAAATAAAGCTTGGGCTAATTTTCATTTGAAAGTAGAGGTGTAACGGTACACAAAAATGACGGTTCGGTACGTACCTCGGTTTTGAATTCACGGTTCGGTACAGCAGGGTGAGAAAACAAATTTTTTTCTCTTTTTTAATGTTTTACTGAACCAACTGTGTCTCTGTCTTTAAATGTATTCAATTATAATTACAATTTTCTTAAGGATAAAAAAATCTCTGCTAATGCTGTAAACTATTAGGGAGCCCTTACTTGCACATTACTATAATAAAGGTTACAATTAACAACAGAACCCAAATTATTAAATTCAGTTGCTATTTATTTTTAGATATAATTATCAACACTCAAATAATAATAAAAAATGTATGTATTGTAAACATGTAAATTACACATAAGGCAGTTTCAAGCAGGCAGTAATCAAGCTCCAAAAACGTCTCGTTTGGATCTGAGGTGGCATGTGACAACACAAGGGCACAAACATTTGTAAAAATGGAAACGTGTGTCACTTCCAACACATATCGATTGTAATTCTATGTCTGACAACTGTTCTAAGATCCAATCTTTCACCATTGCACACCAGTTCTCTCACCTTAATCTATTGTTGATGAAATATCAGAGATTGATATCTATGTGCTCTAATATTGCTAAATTTGAGAAAAGACATCATCCAAGTCCACAAAGTGAGGAAACAGTTTAGTGGTCCAAACAAGGTACCATACACTCAAAAACTTGACTTTGGCTGGGTGATAGGTGGAAATGTCTGCTTGGGGTCAGCACATAAACCTAGCACAGTTGGTGTGTTTTGTTCAAATATACTTCTCAATGGACGTCCAAGTGTATGTGGTCCATGTCCTATGTATGTGGTTATTTCTCCACAGAGAAATAACTAATGCGAAAAATTGGCTTCATGACCCTTTATAGTCAAAAGACTGAAATGTTGATTGTTTGTGAAAGTGTGTATTCCAGTGTGACTCTCAGTCCTGCAGTATTATGTTACTGAGGAGCAGCTCATGTGTTCAATCATTTAAAGCTCAATCAGCTGAACTCACAGCAGCAGAAAGAGAATAAACAAATATAATTTACATTGTTTCATGAGTGAGTGTCAAATATGATCTTACCACAGTTTCTCTAGTTTACAGCGAGAAACCTCCAGTACGGCAGAGAGCCGTTTCACAGAATGTTCTAGTTTATTCTCAGACAGATTCAGTTCTCTCAGGTGTGAGGGGTTTGATCTCAGAGCTGAAGCCAGAGCAGCACAACCTTCATCTGTGAGACCACAATTCATCAACCTGTAGAGAACAATGTTACAATTTGTATTGTAGTTCAAGAGTCTGTAGTTTGAGATATAATGACAAGCATTGCCACATAATGTACTAATGTTTACTGAGCATGCATTTTACAAGATGATTTTAGTTTTAGAATTTACATTAAAAAACACATCTTACTCAAGACAAAGACATCTGTGACAATCAACGAGATGATCTTACCCCAGTGTCTCCACTTTACAGCAAGGATTCGCCAGTACAGCAGAGAGTTGGTACACTGAAACTCTTAGTTCATTCCCAGACAGACTCAGTTGTCTCAGGTGTGAGGGGTTTGATCTCAGAGCTGAAACCAGAGCAGCACCACCTTCATCTGTGATGCCACAATTATACAACCTGTAGGAGACAATGACACACTCTTCACTCTCTCAGATCAGATTAGTTTAGCAGTGAATTCATTATTAGAGAAAGTACAAACAAAGCACAAATCAATGTGTGTAATGAATTCTTGGCAATCCATACAGTATTGGCAATACTGTATGGATACATGGACGCCAAGCATTGACCTTTTAAATTGCACATGAGAATTTAACTTTGTTAGAATAAAAAAAGTCCACTAGATGGTGGAGTTGAGTTTTTTTCTGGTGCAGCACAGCAGCGCATACCTGTTTGCATTACATCACAGAGCAAAGAGGACACTGACAACGCACTGACAGACAAGACAGAGGAGGTTACTTTTGTTATGAAACAAAGTTTTAGCTTTCAAATTGTGTCTTTTTTTTTTTTTTTTTTTTTTAAGAAATTCAATAAATATCATTTTGTGGCTCTTTAATGTGCTGTGACAAATCGCTGTAGCGCCTCAGTTCAAGCTACACGTAAACCGATAATCTCTTCCTAGTTATTGCATGAAATAAACATGAATAAACATCAGAAGGAATGTTGTTTCAACCGCAGAAAGATGTCAATACAGATGCCAATAAGTCCACCGACGTTAATCTACTAACTCTCCTGTCTGGTTTGTTTGTCAGACAAAACAGCTTTTACGTACTACACCTTCAAAACAACCGAACGTAACAGAGAGCGACACCTGTTGATGAGTGTCGGGCGGAGTTCCATCTCCTGCTCCCACAAACACACCACAACGCAACAAAGTGTCAAATGGATAATGTTTATTTTTAAACAAGGATGAGTTGAGCAACAGTCCAGTTCTTCTTCTCCTTGGCCCAGGTAAGACGCTTCTGACGTTGTCTTTGGTTCAGAAGTGGCTTGGTACGTGGAGTGTGACAGTTGTAGCCCATTTCCTGAAGACGTCTGTGTGTGGTGGCTCTTGATGCACTGACTCCAGCTTCAGTCCACTCCTTTTGAAGCTCTCCTAAGTTCTTAAATTGGCTTCGCCTGACAATCTTCTCAAGCCTGCGGTCATTCCTTTCACTTGTACACCTTTTCCTACCACACTTTTTCCTTCCGGTCAACTTTCCATGAATATGCTTTGACACAGCACTCTGCGAACAGCCAGCTCTTTCAGCAGTGACCCTCTGTGGCTTACCCTCATTGTAGAGGGTCTTGATGATCGTCTTCTGCACAACTGTCAAGTCAGCAGACTTCCCCATGACTGCTGTTGGGATTACTAACCTAAACCCAGTATTTATACCCTGAGAATGGTAATTTAATAGAACTTGAAATTAAATATTCTAATCATTTGAGATACTGATTTTTTTTATTTTGATGAGCAGCAAGCTGTAATCATCAAAATGAAAACACGAAAGTCTGGAAATATTTTACTTTATGTCTAATAAATCTAGAATATATTTAAGTTTTACTTTTTGAATGAAATAACTTGAAAACTTTTTCATGATAATCTAATTTATTGAGATGCACCTGTATATATGGTCTAGAATTGGTTCTAGTTTTAGAATTAATTTTAGAAAGACTGGTCGGTCTTGTCCGGCAAAAATATCAGTCCAATTTTTATCTACCAATTCTTAAAAAGAAGTTTCCTTCTGGCCAAGAAGAATTCTTCTTTTTAGTAATTACAAAAACAAATAGCTAGCGAAATCAAAACGTTAAAGTGACTTGGGTTCATTCATGAGCATCAACAGAGACAATCAACCATGAATATAATGGATTTAATATATTAAACTATGAATACATATGACTAAATAAAGGAAGAGAGGGAAAACAAGAGAATGTCAAAACTTACAAACGGTTCCATGAGAGCCAGCAAAGAATCACGTCACTTTATTATTGGCATATAAACTTAGTGCATCTAAGATCAATAGAAACGGTACTTGTATGAATTTGAGTGCTGAGTTTCAGATAGATACGTGTGGAGATTCAATGCGTCCATGGCTGAAGTTCATTGGCTTCTTCCGTGTCTCCACGGGAAGTTTTGAACTGAGGTAACTTGAAAGTAGGTTTTGCAGAGTTGTTGTTGTTGTCTTTTAAGGAAAAACAAGCCAAAACGCTTCCTTGGATGAACCGGCCAATGGCGAGGGTAGATTTTGCGTGGGAGAAAGTTTCTTTTGTCTCGTATTATGACCTAATGTGCATAATTTATGACGGTGTCAGAATTGGTAGTTTTTACTCCAAAGGATGATAATAATAGAATAATGCATTTTATTGTAACATAACATACACCGTTAATTAAAGCATCCCGAGAGAATTAAATCAAGACTACACACGATAGGGTGGAAGGACATTAGAAAACACACATAGGGTTACAAGCATTTAAATTTATTCTAAAATAACTCAAATAACTAGGCTAATTACAACGTGGGACATGCAACACAAAGAAATACATCACATACATTCTAAAATGGTTTACTTATAAGTTGCATTCAGAGAGTTTTTTTTTATCTGTGTGTAGTGTGTGTGCCTGGCCACATTGGCCTTCGTTCCCAGCGTGAGGTGTTGGTGAAAGTGTTGGTCAGCTTCCCATTTTGCAGCAATAAAATTGAAGTGAGATAAACAGAGAAATATATATATCTTTTAAGATAAAAACCGATGTTTACAAAGTTTTCATTTGGGGACATAATTTGAATTTGGAAAAAGGTAATAAATTGCAGTATATCGCAGAATATCGCAATATATTTAAAATTGCAATAATATTGTATTGTGAGTCATGACATAAGTATCGTGATAATATTGTACCATGGGGCCTCTGGTGATCCCCATCCCTAATATTTATCTGAAGCATTTATCTTCAGGTTCTATCATTTATTCCTACAACATGCATTGGCTTCTCACCTTTTAAACAGTGTATTTGTGTCAACTGTTGTGCTTTAAAGAATTAGTTCACTTTAAAATGAAAATTACCCCAAGATTTACTCACCCTCAAGCCATCCTAGGTGGATATAACTTTGACATTGCGTCAGTTATGCTTTTTTCATAAGTTGAATAAAGAAGGCGGTCTGGTGGAAGCTAGATATTTTACTACATAACGTGTTATATATGCACATTTTTCTTACACAAATGCATCGCTTCGCTTCAGAACGCCTTTATTAACCCCCCAGAGCCGTGTGGAGTATGTTTTAATCCTTTAAATATCATGTCAGTACTTGAGTAGTTGATGGGACATGTCAGGATATTTATTAAAATAACTCCATTTGTGTTCATCAGAAAGAATAAAGTCATATACACCTAGGATGGTTGATTTACAGATATAAAGTTTACCAGTTTATTAAGCACCACCCGAAAAGGCATAAGCTTTTTATATATTTGTTTACTGTTAGTCGTAACAGTTCAGCTCTTACAGCTGTAACAGCTCTTACAGTGATTTTTTTAAGAGTGAAAACAGATGCTTCATATTTTGTGTGAAGTACAATAAACATCATAAAACTCATCAGTAAAGTTTTGGCCATCATTCAGACGGAGTCCGGTACAACAGGCTTGTACTAATATAGTGGATAAAACAAGACAATATAAGTTATAACCGTAATTGAACTAAACTATACCTGTTCTATCTCCATGCAGCATATATTCGCTGTTTCTGACATTATAGTGCGTCCTGACTGAATCCTGACAAGGAGAATCAGCTCTTGAAGCTCCGCCCTCTTAGGCCAAATGCAGCAGCTCATTTGCATTTAAAGGGCACACAAAGGGCAATTTTAACATGCTATAAAAAATTATCTGTGGGGTATTTTGAGCTAAAACTTCACATACACACTCTGGGGACATCAGAGACTTATTTTACATCTTGTAAAAGGGGGCATAATAGGTCCCCTTTAAAGTAACACATAACATCTCAAGTGCTTATAATCTTCAGAGTCAGGGGGTGCTAGAAAGATTCCATCAGACTCTGAAGTCACTTTTGAGATCTTACTGTGTTGAACTTGACTGTGACTGGGAAGAGGGACTTCCTTGGATGTTATTAGCTATCTGTGAAGTCCTACGAGAGAACATAGGTTTCAGTCCTAATCAGTGTTGGGCACATTACTTTAAAAAAAAAGTAATTAGTTATAGTTACTAGTTACTTCTCACAAATAGTAACTGAGTTACATCATTATAAAAGTAACTAATTACCAGGGAAAGCAACTAGTGCGTTACTTTTTTTTTTCCCCCACATATGTCAAATAACTTGGATTCCCCCAATATTAAATATGTTAAATGAATGAAATGGACACTAAATAGAAAAAAAAAATATTATTATAAAACATTTTACACTAATCTAACGGTAACGGCATTGTAACGGGGAAAACAGTAATTCGTTTGATTACTCATTACTGAAAAAAAGTAACACTGTTAATTTATAACGCTGTTATTCCCATCACTGGTCCTAATGACTTAGTGTTTGGACACACTGTCAGGTTGCCCTATTGCTGTTCTGGCAGATGAATGGAAGACCTCTGACCCACCAAAGAATGTTTTAAACTATGTAAGTAGATTTCGTTTTCGACTCTATGCAGCTAGAGCAATTGCTTAAAGAAAATTAGGTAATTCTCAGGGAAAGATGCAGAGATTGTTTGACCGCAAGGTTAAGTCCAGAGAATTTCAAGTAGGTGACCAAGTGTTGGCTTTATTACCTGTTTTGACTAGTCCTTTCCAGGCTAGATTTACTGGACCTTATACGATCACAAAATGTTTTCCCAAAAACAACTATTAAACACGCCTGATCACTGAAAGAAATTACAGGTTTGTCATGTTAATTTATTAAAATCTTATGTGACTCCTGTAACTTCTCTATCTGTTGATGTTGTGTCAACCACTGTGCTGGTCAGAGCACTTCAGAAGTATCTGAAGAGATGGTGGTAAATTCGGGTCCAGTGGTTACAGAAGAAATGGTCCTTCTCAAGGAGTAGTGGAGGGACGACTTAACCATTCTGAAATTTTTGCTAATTTGATTCACCATTTGTCTCATTTGTCTGAATCAGAGAAGACTGATATAATGAAGTTGGTAAGTTTGTTCCCCTCTCTTTTTTCTGATGTCCCTACCCAAACTCCTATCACTGAGCATGACATTTATGTTGGTACAGCTCAACCTGTAAAACAACATACGTATCGAGTAAATCCTATAAAAAGGGAATTACTTCAGAAAGACGTGGATTATTCACTCGCTCATAACTTGGCAGAACCCAGTTTCAGTTCTTGGAGTTCACCATGTATTTTAGTGAGTAAACCTGAGTTGGTGGCAGACTGTGGGAGTTTTGCATCACTCCCCATGTTAATTAATTAGGGGTGTAGACTATATAAGGACTTTGGGTTGTTCATTGAGGTTAGCACTCTCGGTGGGATGGTTCTCCCAGGAGCAGCTCTTGACCAGAATGTAACATCTCTCTAATTCTCTTTATTTATATACACATTTCTTATATCATGTAGCTTTAAGATTTTGTTACTGTTATTTTTGTTTGTTATTTCCTTTGTTTCTTTATATTTCCCTAGACTTATGTTTGTTATTTGTGGTTATTGTTATGTTTGTTACAGAAAATAAATTCACTTGTATGAACTGAACGATGGTGTGTGATCCTGCTTTCATGTTGTGGCTTGAAACGAGCTGGCCGTAACACCGACAGCTGAGCCACTGCAAACGCAGTGGATTAACTTTGTTTATGAAGGGAATGCACCCCCCGATCTACCTAAATGTGTTTATGTTTGCGCGAATCACTTTACATCAGACTGCTTTCTGACAGTACAAGGCAGGTTTTGCTAAAAAGTTGTTCCTGAAGAATGGATCGATACCAACTGTTTGCGATCCAGCTTCACCTCCAGAAGAAGTGAGTATAATTTTTATTTATTTATTTTTAACCTTAATGCCTTGTTCATTATAAACGACCGGTTATGAATTACAATGAGAAGGTTCTAAATAGAAATGACGACATAACAATGTTCTCTGAGACTGTTAACTCAGCTTAACTTTATCTAATTTTAAATACTTACACATGGAATTTAAACATCGACTCTAATCGCTGACTGAACACAACTGGTTCTGACTCGCCGCATCTGAGCACGAGCAGTCTTTTTACAAACTGTGTACGTTTTATGTAAAGATAACATGGTAACACTACATTAAGGTTACCTTTGCAGAGCGTTTATAAAGGAGTTGGTTAATAACTAATAAGTAATTTACAAATGTATTTTAAATAGTTTTTGAACAGTTATAAATAAGAATGGCGACTAACGCAATAGAGTACCTCAGGGATGACGTAGGCAAAACCCGGGAGTGAGTTAGCATTTTAGGACTTCTGGTTCCAATGCCGTAAAATCTATGGGTTTTTGCTAAATCGCCTGAAATAAGGTCTGTGGTTAACAAAGCCTCTAAATATTTTCACGTTTTGATCTATGACATAAAACACACCAGTTATAACCCGCTTGTGATTTTTTAAACCTTTATTGTGTCTTAAAAACGGCGGTTGCTAACAAATTGCTAAAAGGGACTACTTCCTTTGGCGGGGACTTTTGACATCATCATGACAAACAGGACATTTGGACAGCATTTCTCACGGAAAAGTGGATAAGTATTCATACACAGCACAGATCATAATCAGTGAGCATGTTTTTAAATAAAGTTGTTTTCTAAATAAAGTTTGAGGAAGCTTGGTGGTGGTGACGTTGATCCGCGACCATGGTGTGCTGTAGTCCGTTTATAGCCTACTGTTAGCTTTTTATATCTGACCACTTTATTTAGGCTTCAAAATGTATAAATGTTGTGTTAACTTGTAAAGATTATCTTGATAGACAAAACGTGTAAGTGTCATAACCCTTTGTTAAACACAGAGCTTATTCTTTGCTATTTTCCAAAACTCTATGAGAAAAATGCATAGGCTTTCGATTGAGGGAACCCGTGCGCCGCTAACTTCCGGGTTGGCCTACAAAAACACGTCGTCCCTGAGGAACTCTATACCTGGCAAATAGTTTTTTACAGCACACAGCAACAAGCCCCACGGAAAAGAGGGGTGGGGTGAACAGTAGCTCATTATCATTTAAAGTGCCATGCACCGAAACGGGTCGCTGTGAACAGAGCTGATTTTTACAAGGTAAAAAGGGTGTTGTTTTATACAACCATTAAGAATTTTTACCAAAGTATGTTACAGACTTTTCAGGAATACCCTAAAGCAGTGGTTCTCAAACTTTTAAGAGTGGAGTATCCCCTGATGGGATTATCATCTTTCTGCATACCCCCTCTCTTCCACTTAGACTGCAGTCACACCTTTTCCATTAAGGGACACTATTTGCCCCCTAAATTGATTTTCCAGTGCATATTTTTATTTTTATGAATAACTTTATAAAATAATGTTTTAAATAAAAACTGTTCAATAGAGAAATATGCAATGATAGTAAAACAAAGTGATACTTTTAAATATTAAACTAAAACCGCCAGAAGGTGGCAGCAAGTCACAGTTTTTATGAGTGAGTCATTGAGTCATTCATTCAGTAACGAAGCAAGTGGCTATGAATGAATCATTGAATCACTGACTCTCATGATTCGTTCAAAGCCGCAGCCGCATTCGTGTGTTGTTCTGCTGTGGTTTTTGTTATAAATATTTTTTCGTTGCAAAAAAGAGTAAATACTGACAGTACTGTGTTTAAAATGTACATTTTGTTTTTTGACCTGTTGAATAATAATGTCATGTTTGCAGTCAAGTGGATATTGGGAACAACTGAATTCTTGCTCGTTATCAACATTAAATACAAGAACTCACACAAGGTATGTTTTTGTATTGAAGAAAGTTTTAATCTTAAAACGTGTCTATATTTGTTCTTCATGCGAGTAAGTGCTAAATCCCCACTTTTACAAAGGTGCATTGTCAAGAACGGCAGTAGTTTAGCGCGATTTGAGACAGCAGACTGCACGCAATCTATCATATGTATGCTGCTGCTGTGGATACAGTCATTTTTGACTGCAAAAGATGAGGTAATTTGATTAAATGTAATGGATTACAGCATTTTGCCAGTTAGAAATACATGCTCGGGTTTAATATTATTTTAAGGTATGGTAGAGTTAAATTAACTACTCAGCATTTTGTTCACATACCCCCTTTTGTCACCTCACGTACCCCAGTTTGAGAACCACTTGCCCTAAAGAATCATAACTTGTGGAAAATGGGCACCCAATGTCCCCTTTAAAATAGAAAACAATTATTTTAAATTGTAATAAAATTTCACAATATTACTGTTTTACTGTATTTTCAATCAAATAAATGCAGTCTTGGTGAGCTTATTTCAAAAACATTAAAAAATTGTAATGTTTCCAAACTGTTGACAGCTAAAAATTGTTTGTTTTATTTTAAATGGACAGCAATGAATTTAATCATGTCTGGCAACTTGAAAAAATTTGTTTTATTTGGGTCTAAAAAAGTTAAATGAACATTTAATTATCTATAAGCATTTCACATATTTTAATGTACACTAATTATGTGAAACTATACCATCAGTATTACATCTATGCTTTTATTTCTATTCAAATGGATAAAAAATTATGAAGAGAAATGTCTAGCTATATCGAGCTTTTCAGGAAGGTCTTGTTTTGTTTTTAGATTTGTCATTGTGTTTTGTAATTTGTTGTTTTGTTATTGGATTTGTTATTTTTGTTTTGTTTTCATTTGTTATTTTTATTTTTGTTTTACACTTCACATACACTTTAGTTTGAGTTATATATGATCTTACCACAGCTTCTCCAGTTTACAGTGAGGATTCTTTAGTACATCAAAAAGCTGTTCCACTGAATTTCCTAGTTTATTCCCAGACAGATCCAGTTCTCTCAGGTGTGAGGGGTTTGATGTCAGAGCTGAAGCCAGAGCAGCACAACCTTCATCTGTGATGCCACTGTCCCTAAACCTGTAGAAAATAATGAGACACTCTTTACTATCTTAGTTCAGATAAGATTTAGCTGTGAGTCCACTGTTGAAGAGAAAGTAGAAATTTAAAGCACAAATCAATGCTTGATGGATCATTGGTCTGAGATCTAATGTCACAGAACACACAACATTATAATAATACAAAGTTTCAGTCAAGAAATATATTATATATTATATATATATATATATATATATATATATATATATATATATATATATAAAAAATATTTTTTAATTACACTGCCTGTGTTTTATGCAAAATGTCTGTCTTATTCAAAATCTGCCTTATTAATGACACTGTTCACAACGTATCAGAGATTTACTGTTATTTAGATATTAGTTTATTTAGATATTAGTCTATTTAGATATTTAGATGAGAGTCAATTTTGATCTTACCACAGTTTCTCCAGTTTACAGTGAGGATTCTTCAGTACGGCAGAGAGCCGTTTCACAGAATGTTCTAGTTTATTCTCAGACAGATTCAGTTCTCTCAGGTGTGAGGGGTTTGATCTCAGAGCTGAAGCCAGAGCAGCACAACCTTCATCTGTGAGACCACAATCATACATCCTGTAGAGAACAGGTCAGTGAATCCATTATTAAAAAGAAAGTACAAACTTAAAGCACAAATCAATCATTGGATCACTGAACTAAGATCTATATCACAGCACAAAAGAAAACATTTTCTTAAAGACAAGAAAATAAATATTTATTTATTGCAAAATATCAATGGCTTAAAAATTATAAATATTTAAATTCTAGAATTCAAATACTGAAATACTTCTTTATTTGCAAGATCATTTGTAATAACTGCTAAAACTTATTCATATGCAACTTTTATTAGAAAACACTTCAAAATTCTGACCTCTAAACTCTGGACAACTTCTGAAAAAGTATGTGAAGTCATAGGCGGAGCGTGTGTAAGGCTGGGGAAGGCTTAGCCTTCCCCTGGCCATGGGTCAAAAATGAACGGGGGCTTGGCCAAAAATGCACCTGCACATTTAAACTAAATCTACTAATAAAGTGAAAATAAAAAAATTAAATGAAAAGTGTCGATTGCGGAATTAAATATAGATCTGCTCGTTGCGTTATACTTTTTACGCGTTTTACAGCGTGGCACACTATAACCAATCACACACGATTCTGTTGAGCTTACAATAAATATGGCCAATCAGAGGCGTTCAGATTAGTCATCACTGAAACGCTGGAGTTTTGTTCAGTGCACGAGCTAAACTCGGAATTCTGACTGAATTCTGCACTCTGGCTAATGCTCTTGTCTCATCATAAACAGATAAACAAACAGATTTGGTGATTGTGCTCTTGAGAGCATCGAAACTAAGATCAACAGGTTTTTCTATTTACAACGTATTTTTGCACAGTTCAGCAATGTAGCCAATCACAAACATATCTGATGATTTCTTGAACGCATTGGCCAAAACGTTTTTGTCCATTGCTGAGATCTGCACACTTAAATCCTCTCATTATAATTCAACTTTTAATAAAAAAAAAAAAGTATAGATATTATGTAGGCTAAATAAGATATTCATTCTACAGTCAGCTTAATCGACTAGCAGAACTTTGTGAGATCGCAATGAATTAAGATGAGTGAGAGCTTAATGGTTATAAAGGGAGCGCTTTTATGCACGTTTTCTAGGCGATAAAATTCATTCAGAATTTAAAGATAACGTTGTTCGTTTTTTTTGGCTGCATTAGGTAAGGCAATGGTTTGGCTATTTATTATTCGAACTGGCTGTCATGCCAAATCACGCATACAGTATGCTTGCCTGTTCAAATTATAGTGGTTTGTGAATAACCACTTTAATAACAAGAGCGTTTATGATGTGTAGGTTGCTGATATGCGACACATAACTATTTCATGACATTTTATTAAAAATGTTTTTATGGAGGAATCGCATCTAGCCTTACCCTAGAGTTGGTTCACCCTCCACCTATGTGTGAAGTGATTGTTTTCAGTGATACTTACTGAACTGATCTGGATTCTTTAATCACAGGCAGCAGCTTCTTAAGAACCTCCAGATTTTCATCTTCAATTCCTCTAACAAATTCATTAATATTAAACACATCCAGCTTCTTCTCTGATGTCAGCAACACAAAAACTACAGCTGACCACTGAGATGAAGAGAGTTTGGCATCCTTTATTCTTCCAGATTTCAGATATGGTTGTATTTCCTCCACTAGTGAATCATCACCCAGTTCATTCAGACAGTGGAACAGATTGATGAATTTCTCTGGAGAGTCAATGGACCTGATCTTCATCTTGATGTACTCAACTGTTTTTTTAATTCTTCTTTTATTTCTTCTTGTCTGTTTCATTAGTCCTTGTAGGAGAATCTTATGAGACTCCACTGACAGACCCAGAAGGAACCTCAGGAAAAGGTCCAGATGTCCATTTTTACTCTGTAGAGCCTCATCCACAGCTCTCTGATGCAGCTCAGATAATAAAACATTTTTAAACATGAGTTGAAACGAATTCTTAACTTTAGACAGCAAACTCTGTTTAGTGATTGGGTCAAACACATTTCTGTAGTTGTTTGTACATGAGATGTGTGTATATAGAGCCGCTAGATGTTCCTGAACACTCAGATGAACAAAGCAGAAGACTTTCCCCTGATACAAGCCCAACTCCTCTCTGAAGATCTGAGTGCACAATCCTGAGTACACTGATGCTTCGGTCACATCAATGCCACACTCTCTCAGGTCTTCCTCATAGAAGATCAGGTTGCCTTTCAGAAGCTGCTGATAAGCCAGTTTCCCCAGTTTGACAATCACGTCTTCATCTTTCACTTTCTTCTCATAGTCCTTCTCATGTTTGATGTTGGTCTGAAGGATCAGGAAGTGTGTGTACATTTGAGTGAGAGTCTTGGGAATCTCTCCTCTCTCTGCTTCACTCAACATCTTCTCTAGAACAGTGGCTGAGATCCAGCAGAACACTGGGATGTGACACATAATAAAGAGGCTCCTTGATGACTTCAGGTTTGAGATGATCCTGTCAGCCAGACTCTGATCACTGACTCTCTTCTTGAAGTATTCCTCCTTCTGTGGGTCACTGAAGCCTCGTACCTCTGTCACTCGATGGACACACTCAGAGGGGACGAGATCAGCTGCTGCTGGTCTGGAGGTGATCCAGATGAGAGCAGAGGGAAGCAGATTCCCCACAATGAGGTTCATCAGCAGCACGTCCACTGAGGCTGATTCAGATATATTACACAGTTTCACTTTGCTCTTAAAGTTCAGAGACAGACGACACTCATCCAGACCATCAAAGATGAATGAAACTTTATACTTATCACTGCATATTTCCATTTCTTTTGTTTCAGGGAAAAAGACATGAAGAAGATCTGAAAGACTGAGTGTTTTGTCCTTCATTAAGTTGAGCTCTCTGAAAGGAAGTGGAAATATGAGCTGGACGTCCTGATTCTCTTTCCCTTCAGCCCAGTCCAGGATGAACTTCTGCACAGAGACTGTTTTTCCAATGCCAGCGACTCCCTTTGTCAGCACAGTTCTGATGGGTTTGTCTTGTCCAGGTAAAGGTATAAAGATGTCACTGCATTTGATCGGTGTGTCCTCTGTTTCTGCTCTCCTGGACTGTGTCTCAATCTGTCTCACCTCATGCTCATTACTGATCTCTCCACTTTCACTCTCTGTGATGTAGAGCTCTGTGTAGATCTCATTCAGGAGTGTTGGGTTTCCCTGCTTTGATATTCCCTCATACAAACACTCAAACTTCTTCAGCAGATTTGATCTAAATGTGTTGAGGACTTCATGGCTGTAAAATTAAAATACCACATTATTACATGGGTTAAAAAGTACGATTTTTTTTTGTATTCTATATCATCATCAAATCATATCTTTCATAGAAATGTTATACCTGAGATCAGGCTGTGTATTAAAATGTAGTGGCTTGATCATAGACGTGTCACTCCTCATAGACACACAGCTGGACTCTGGTTCTGATCTCTTCTGATGAACTGAACTATAACAGAGAGAGATTGAAGTTATTGGTTTGATTCACCATATTTAACAAATTACATATTCATATATTACTAAAACAACCACTTTATGATCAATACATTTACACTACGTTTTTACTAAAATTGTAAATTGAACTGAGCTTTCAAACATTCTCTCTCCGTATATGTTAAAATATCAGATATTAAAAAAAAAAATAAAAAAAAAAAAAACTTACAACGTACATGAAGACTTTTATAAAATACTCCTGATACTATTATGATAATATAAAATACGTATAATCATATTTTATAGAAATATTATACCTGAGATCACACTGTGTATTTCCACTCTTAAAATGTAGTGGCTTGTTCATAGATGCGTCACTCCTCATAGACACACAGCTGGACTCTGGTTCTGATCTCTTCTGATGAACTGAACTATAAAAAGGGAGACAAAAGTTAATACTTTGAATTACTATATATTTAACAAAATACATATTCATTTATTAATAAAACCACACACTTTATGGTCATTACATTTACACTGTCATTACAAAAACTGTAAGCTGAACTGAGTGCTTTCAGACATGTCTCGCTCTGTATATGTAAAATATCAGATAAAGATAAAATAAAAACTATAAACAATGTACAAGATTTCTTATGTCTTGTATATAATTTAAAACACTACTGTCATGAGTGTCTGTAGTAGAACACTCACGAAGGCATGAAATATCCAGACAACAGTCTTTACTTAGAAACATGTAGAGGTCAGAAAAACACAACCAACATAACACATACAATGACCAACATCAAACTGAACCAAACAGGAAGTATTTATACACAAGGCAACTGAGGGATATAATGAAATACAGTATAATAATAAAATATTTACAAAAATGTGAGGGGTGCATTCACTTCTGTGAGATACCTATTACATAATTAATTACAGTAACAGAAGTAACTAATTAAACAGACTAAGAACTAAGACAGGACAAACTAAGAACAAAGGAAACTGATAAAAGTCTGTAATCATGACAATTACTGCTATACCGGAGATCAGGCTGTGTATTTCCACTCTTAAAATGTAGTGGCTTGTTCATAGACGCGTCACTCCTCATAGACACACAGCTGGACTCTGGTTCTGATCTCTTCTGATGAACTGAACTATAACAGAGAGAGATTGAAGTTATTGGTTTGATTCACCATATTTAACAAAACATATTCATATATTACTAAAACAATCACTTTATGATCAATACATTTACACTACGATTTTACTAAAATTGTAAATTGAACTGAGCTTTCAAACATTCTCTCTCCGTATATGTTAAAATATCAGATATAAAAAAATAAAAAAATAAAAAAAAATTAAAAAAAACACTTACAACGTACATGAAGACTTTTATAAAATACTCCTGATACTATTATGATAATATAAAATACGTATAATCATTTTATAGAAATATTATACCTGAGATCACACTGTGTATTTCCACTCTTAAAATGTAGTGGCTTGTTCATAGATGCGTCACTCCTCATAGACACACAGCTGGACTCTGGTTCTGATCTCTTCTGATGAACTGGACTATAACAGAACATGTTAAATTCTTTACGATGATAATACTTTTATTTTATGTTCTGATTAAGTGTTAATAATCAAAAAGCACTTTATGATAAGGCTGTCTTTTTTACATTAATATTAAATTTTAACTTAAATGAAAGAAAAGAAAAAAACAAGATGGAGACTGCCATATTTTATCATTTAAAGGTGAGTTAATAAAATGTTTATTCCAAGTACCTGCAGCCTGGAGAGAAATCTCTGGATGTTTGTGTGTCATCCATGATGAATCCGAACAATTGAAACAGAATCTGATCTCCAATACTGACTCTGGGTGGAAATGGCAAACAAACAATAATTCAGCTGAAATAAGTGTCGGAGAAACATGACCATGAGACGCGCGTTCACTCAAATTCACAAGTTAGCCGTATATTACCACAAATGCTAAAATAAACAACACCAATGAAACCACTTTAAAGTGCTTTAAAACAAACTATTTAAACACATATCCTTAGCCAATTCACACGGCCTTCAGAGAAAACATTAAAGCGAAAGGCCGAAAAGCGTCTCGAGACCTCGAGAACTCACCTTAAATAACATTCATTGCATACAGAAATTCTCCACCTTTTCTTATAAATAACTACACGTACATTTATTATAAAGCTTCATGTTAAACACATTGATACTCGGTGTTGTAAAGAATCCATTCTTGCTGTTAAAATGGCGAAACATAAACTTCCTGATTCTTGGGGATTCTCCAACTTTACTTTCAATTTGTAACGCGAGCGATGACGACGTTGCCACTTTTTCAATTTCAAGCATCACAAGCGTGCATGTTTTGGTAGTCTTCCCTGGCTTAATGATTACACAGGCACTTACTTCGTATAATGTTTAAAGATAGCACGAAAAACTTAAAACTAGTGACCGGTGTTGTGTAATATTCGGTTCCTGTGAAAAACTGTTACAGTGGGTGGAGTATACGTGAATATTCATGATATTTCTCCTGTTGTGGGCGTGGCCTTGAGACAACGCATAGACGAATGGAACTGAAGATATTAGTGCTCAAATTGAACTCGTTTAATGGGTTATTTCGAAACGGTAATGAAGATTCAATGTTAAGCATTAACTGCAACAGTTGACATTTTCAAAACTATGAATATATTGTGTAATATGATAAATAGTCTGTGCTGTTTTGCCTGATTGATTACAGAGCAAACAATGAGCGAATAACCTATTCTCATCTGGGATAGTACAGTTTATTACTTGTGCCCTATTAAAATGTTTATAAGCTAGCCTGTTGTGAGTCATCCTTAATTTTTTGTTTATTTCGCATATAGCCAGTGTTTTTGTTAACTACATAAACTAGCCTACATACCTGAGGAGAATGTTTTATTAATCTTGCAGTCATCATAAACATTGCAATTTGTACATTATTATATAATACAGTGCATAAACCTTTAAAGCATTGTTCTGATGGCCCAGTCTTTCTTATATAGGCCAGCAGTTACTTCAAGAATATTATTCTATTGTTTTTCAGAAGCTTTATTTCACTTTTGTGATGTAAAGTTACTGACTGGATGTTAGTGCTTAAGTCACTGTAGCTCTGGCAGTGTGTGATCTGGACACACATGAAGGCTGTTCTCATTGAGTGCCAAGGCCGTGTTTTAATAATCTCAGACAGCAGACATTCACTTAATTTTGTTTTGTTAGAGTTGATGAAAAGCATACAACTGTAAAAACAATTCAAATAAAACACTAAAAAGATGACATATTTAATTTGTTTACACGTATGTCACATTAACCAACATCAGAGAACAGTAAACATGAAAGTGTGTTGTTGAATTGAAATTTTAACTTTATTAATCTCATGAGGACTTCAACAGAGTTTGGCTGAGAAAAACGTTTGGGAATCCCTGCCCTACAATGTTGAAGATCAGAAATGGTATAATTGTATGTATTGTAAAATGAGAAGAAATACTTTTGAATAATATTTTCAAATCTTAAACACGATTAACACAACATTATGGATTATTAAATTTTGGATGATTTCACTTACCATTATAAAACACATGACATGAAAGTAGGTTGTTTTTCAGTGCAACGTATGGTCAAAGAACAGACACAATGTGTGCTTTATATAAATATATACGTGTGTGTAAGAAATATTTAGTAATATAATACTTATTAGTAGTAGTTATTTCTCTAAACAATATTTTACTCTTAACTAAATACAACCTGTTTTTGTTAATGAAAACAGGATGTACTCTTTTGAGGGTCCATGTTAAAGGGATAGTTCATTAAAAAATATAAATTCTGATGCCCTCATCTTATTTCAAAGTTGTATGACTAATTTTTTCGTGGGACATATTTTGAAAAACGTATCAGTGTATTTTTCATAAAATGGAAGTCAATGGGCACCAAAATTAGTTCTACTGGTTCCCAATGTTCTTCAGAATATCTTCTTCACAGAAGAAAACATACTGGTTTCGAAGGGGTGATTAAATGATGACAAAATTCATTTTTGGATGAACTATACCTTTAATCTATTATAATTGATTAGTATTTGGAGACTAGGGCTGCGTCCGAAATCACATACTACATGAGTAGGTACTACATTTAAATTTGAACATACTTCCCAACCGTTAAAAAAGTACGTTCTATATAGTATGAATATGGGTAGTATGAATGGAATTCGGACGTACTACATCCGCCATGTTAATGTTGTCACGTGTCATGCATCGTCACAACAGCGCGTAAATTTAAAGCGCCCGCTCTACTTCGCTTTCATCGGCAATGTTTTTATTAATGCGTACCGCTTTCATCGGTGCTTTAACATCGATTCAATCAACAGCTCAAAGGAGGCGTCGGTCAGCTGCTTGCAGATCACGCTTTCGTCAACAGCTTGTTAAATATTTGTCTAAGTATAATCACCTATTTAGCTAGCAAATTTTACCTCAGAATAAAAAGACATGTCTGTGAACATCATGACAGAGGCTGATTTGGAGCAACGAAATTAAGTAATTTATTGTTATAAATGAATGCATATAAAAATACACAAGAGAAACAAAAGACACATGAATCAATAAACAAACTTGAATACATATATATATATAAATAGGCTAAATAATGTGTAGATATAGACAGAGAGGGAGAGAGAAATACACACAATATATACATAGCCTAAATATTATATACAATATATACATAATTATATACAATGATAATAATAATAAATAGTATATACATATTCTATAAAAAAAAACTATTTACATAACATTTACAAACTGTGAGCCCTACAACCTACTGCCGCCTGAATGTTGCTGTCCCTTAAGTTTTCTAATCTCATTAAACTGCTTAACAACGAACATCTCCGTTAAATAAAAGTGTTAACAATCTGATGTAGCTCAATCTGTTCGTTAGCTTGATGTACTCTCAGTAATAATGATTAAACATCTTTTTACAGCCTACTCTCAAAATCTTCTCATCAATTTACATCGTTTAAACTTTCAATAAGTCAGCCATTTACTTATATTATGTTAAACAAGTGCAATTTAACCACAATAAACACAGTTTTTCCATGAGGTACTTAGACTTGAAAAGAGCAACATCGCCACTTTCCGCCATTTTCGAATATGAAAAATCCTCTCGTGGCTTCACGGGATAGCACAGCGTCCATCCTATGCCTACTACAGAATTCGGGCGGAAGCAGTAGGTAATACGGGTACTTCTCGCCTACTGTTTTTCGAATACTATGAATTCGGACATAAGTATGCGATTTCGGACGCAGCCCAGGGATTCCCAAATAGGTGTGGAATGATTTTGATGTTGCTTTGTTAAAGCTTTAAAAAATAAAAATAAAATAAAAATTTGTGACAGATAGAAGTTAATGTGCAATTGTGTTACTTTAATTACAATTTTACATAATATCCAGTATAATATGAGAAAACAGGAGAAATGTGTAGTTTGGTGTTGATAAAAGAAGTTTGAGCCTTACTGACATGGCTGTGGAGGCTGGAAAACACTGGCTATAAATATATTGTTTGCTGTGTCTGTAATCAATCAGGCAAAACAGCACAGACGATTTATCATATTACACAATATATTCATAGTTTTGAAAATGTCAACTGTTGCAGTTAATGCTTAACATTGAAACTTCATTACCGTTTCGAAATAATCCATTAAACGAGTTCGATTTGAGCACTAATACTTTCAGTTTCATTCGTCTATGCGTTGTCTCAAGGCCACGCCCACAACAGGAGAAATATCATGAATATTCATGTATACTCCACCCACTGGCACTGGTTTTTCACAGGAACCGAATATTACACAACACCAGCGCTTGGGTCTGTTTACTGTCAAAAGTTTGGAAACTCCAACGGCTCACCATTAGAGGGCGTTGATGCTTATTGTGCTTAGCCTACAGTCCATCCATAAACACTTCCTACACAATAATGAGTTTTAATGCATTAAATGAAGTCATGCATCCTCAGAAACAGCAACTGTTAACTATATTAAGAATCCTCTCCAGCTGTCTTAATTGGAGAGCTGAGATCAAGTCTAAAACTCATGAACATTTAGTAGTGACTACATGTAGCCTATTATTTATCGCAGGCTTTTTGTGACCTCTTCGGGAGAGAGCCTGCACTGCTCTTCTGTAAAAGCATTAAAGCATTAAATTAATTAACCTTTTAATCTGTAAACATTAATTTATGTATGAAATAAAAAGCTAGTGTTAATTAGCCATTATGTATTAATAAAAAGCTAGTATTAATTAGCCATTATGCTGTGTTAAATAAACAACCCAGTTTGCTGGGTAAAATTACCCCAACATGTATTCTGTCCTATATTTACCCAGCCCTTGGGTTGAAAACAACCCAAATTGTGTTGTTTTCAACCCAGAGTGAACTGTCAAAATAAGACAATTCACCAAAGAGTACCAAAACACTGACATCTTCCAAAAACACTTTGCTGATCACATCTTCAGGCTGCATTTGATCAATACTGTAAAAACATTAATATTGTGAAATATTAATACAACAAAAATAACTTTTCTATATGAATACATTGTAAAATGTAATTTATTCCTGTGATCAAAGCTGAATTTTCAGCATCATTACTCCAGTCTTCAGTGTCACATGATCCTTCAGAAATCATTCTAATATGATGATTTGATGCTCAAGAAACAGGGTTAGTTCACCCAAAAATGTAAAATCTGTCATTAATTACTTACCCTCACGTCGCTCCAAACCCACAAGACTTTTGTGCAGAACACAAATGAAGATAGAACAGATGCCTTGTGTGCACAAAACAACAAAATAATTACGTCTTTATTCGCAAATTATGTATCTCTGACGCATGTTCACGAGAGCACCATGAGATGGCCAGCTCTCATTCCAATACAACACGGATGCATGTGTTTTAGTGAACATGTGTCAGATATACACTTCGTGAATAAAGATGCAATTTTTATTTTATTTTTTTGCACACACAAAGCATTCACATCACTTCATAGAATTGAGGTTAAACCACTTGAGTCATATGGATTACTTAAATGATGTCTTCACTACCTTTCTGAGGCTTGAAAGTGGTAGTTACATAAACTGTGAAATGGAGGGACATAAATCTCTCAGATTTCACTAAAAAGATCTACCTTTGTGTTTTGAAGATGAAAGTAAGTCTTACAGGTTTGAAATGACATGAAGGTGAGTGATGAAAATTGATGAGTGATGAAATTTTTTGGTTCTGCCATCCCAATCCCGGATTATTGAGCCACGACAAAAGTTTCCCCTTTGAATGCTTTAGCATGGCTGTTTTTTCTCCAGCATCTAAAACGAGAACGAAAACAATAACCGAAATGTAAATGTAAAAAAATAAATAAAACAATGGTTGTCCAAAATGTCAAGTATACACAAGTTTTCCCTACTGTTTTCCCCCCTACTGCATTTCTACCTCAGAGCACATAAGAGTAGGAACTAACTGACAGCATGAGAACAGTTTACTAAAATTTTCAACAAAGTTTTATGTCACTTCCTATACATGCATTGCAAACCTTTATTTGAGGACGACCACCTCAGTGTTGGCTGCTGTTTGTTTTCCTGTTTTTTGTTTTTCCCATACAATAAGCTTCACTAGGGCTGAACTGCTGAACATTCGGCAGTACACACCACCCAGTCTTCTACCGGTTTTTGATTATTCAGATGTTTTGCTGAACATTGTAGTTGGACCCTTTTGCTGTGTGGGTCCAAGGAGGCTGTTTTAATGGCTGGATACTGCTTGACAAATCTTTCGACCATGTCCTCAAATCTAGGACAACAGAATGGTCAGGCAGGCCCAAAACATATTGAAACACATTGAAATCAATTTAAATCTATTTAGTCTTACCTAAATGACCCAGGACTCGCAACCTCATGCATGGTCTTCATGATAAATGATCTCTTGATCCTGGATCCTTCCCATCCGCTTGGAGATGGTTTATATGATATGTGATTATGTGGTTGTGTCTACAGGGAAATGAATCAACTTTACATACATACTGTACCAATAGCAGCATCATCCAGGAGCTTGTATCAATATTTCAGTAAGTCATGAACCTATTTATTACCAGTTCTAGAGACGATACCCATCCCTACTTATGAACATCATCTTGTTGTTGCTGCTCAGGCTGTCTCTCCTGCTGCTGAAAATGAGAAGTATGTTAGATTTGAAATGAAATACACAAATAAACCAGTAGATGGCACTCAGGTGCAAATTAACAAAATGAAATAGAGATAAATATAAAACCTACAAAAACACAAAATACTACTCATCTCAAGTGACATTTTAACGTTACATGGGCAAAATCGAATAAAAGCAGATTCATAGAGCTTACCTTTTACTCTTGTGTCCTTTTGCTGGGAGTTGACCGTTAAAAATGAGACACATGCGCAGTACTCCAACAGTCCGTCTGTTCGCTGCTATCATTTAAATGTTAAAATTTGTCTCGTGGGTGCCCACATTCAATAAATCTCTTTCATTTACAAACGTAAGACATGAATAAACATCATTTATTAAGTAAAATGTTGTTAAAAATAGTTGTTTTGCTGGCAAATACTTTATATACAGTATTTCTCCACGATAATTAAATGATTAATTTAAAATCTTAGATAAATTAAGTTAATTTTTCCCATATAATATCCAAATTACATATATATTAACAATAATACATGACAACACTGTCATAAAGTAACGTCACACTGACTAAAGGACTGACGACGTGGATGTGTGGGGTGAAATATATTAAGCAATTAAAAGATTTAATCGAGAAACTTAAAGCACAATATTTTAATGGCTTTTAAATGTTACTAAAATTATTACATTATTCTTCATGCAAGAAGAATAAGTAGACAATAAAAGTTAACTGGTGAAGCAAATACAGAGTGTAAACAAATGAGAAGGGTCTCTCAATACAAACAAAAAAAAAACATGTAAAAAACTAATTTCCTTCATTAAAGTATAAACAATATGCATCATAAAAATTGAACATAATATTTAACTCTTAATAAAGCATAATTAAATATTTTATACCATGAAGAAAAATGATATACGAGAATAAACCTTTTAGATATTGTCCATATTGTGGATCTGAATCTAACTGCTGGTCTTGAGGATGAACTTTATTCACTGTGACAAATTTAGATGATGTTTCTTTGTCCTGTTGCTCGTTGTGGCTGGTGAGGACAGATTTATATTGAAGAGATTTAATTGCTCGTGCGTCATGGCTTCACACTTGAAAATGCTGGATCTGAGGATGATCTACTTACTGTGGTTGTATTTTTTATGACTGATTAGAGAAGATATTTGAGTGAAACTCTTCCCACATGCAGTGCAGTGATACGGTTTCTCTCCAGTGTGGATCCTCTCGTGTGTTTTCAGATGTCCTGTCCGTCTGAATCTCTTGTCGCAGTGTGAACACTTGTAAGGTTTCTCTCCAGTGTGAGACCTCCAGTGAATTTTCAAATCTGCAGCTGTAATAAAACTTTTTCCACACTCCAAGCACTTATGATCTTTTACACCAGTATGTCTTTTCAGATGTTCTTTTAAACTCTGCAGCAGCGAAAATCTCTTTCCACACAAAGAACATGAATGTGGTTTCTCCTGTGAATGAACTTTCATGTGGGTGTACAGGCCTGAAGACCTCGAAAATATTCTGCCACATTGATCACATTCGTACGGCTTTTCTCCAGTGTGGATGTTCATGTGTTCCTTTAAACTGTATGATTGTCTAAAACTCTTCCCACAATGATCACATGTGAACGGTTTCTCTCCGGTGTGGATCCTCGTGTGAATCTCAAGACTCAGTTTGTATTTAAAACTCTTTCCACACAAAGAACACAAATGTGGTTTCTCCTGTGAATGATATTTCAGGTGGCTCTTCAGGTATGAAGCAAACAAAAATGTTTTGCCACATTGATCACATCCATGCAGTCTCTCTCCAGTGTGGATCCTCATGTGTTCCTCGAGAGTATGTTTGTGTGTGAAACTCTTTCCACACTGACGGCAGGTGAAACATTTCTTGTCTCTTCTTTCCAGGGAAGAAATACTTTCAGTCTGTGAGTGAGTTTTATCTCCAGTTTTGACATGATGTTTCACCTCCTCTTCACTCTTCTCCATCAGGCCTGAAATTAAATAAATAAAAATAATTTAAACGCATTTTCATAAATTGACTGATCCAAAAATGAGGTATATTGTAGGCTGATGGGAATATTCCAGTATTTATTTGTGAACTGACGTGAGCGTTAGGAAAACATTTTTAATTCTGTTAAATCACATGGGAATCAGCAGAGCACTTCATTCATATGTTGACATTAGCGTGGCTATTAGCACTGTAAACTTTTGGCATACTTATTCTGTAGTAATTTTGTGTGTCTGTGGTAAAAAGAAAACACATCAGGAGCTTGAAAAGAGAATTTGAGTCCAGACTTAGTCAAAATAAAGCCTTAAATATTACAAAACATCTCTATTTAAAAGATTATAGTATTATCACATCTGACACAAACATACAAACTACAATAATACTCACACCCATCTTAAGAGTTTGGTTCTTCTCATTAACTGTACATGACTGCATGTCCATATGAATCTAAATACAGTTTGATTTACTAGCTTCGTTCATAGCAACAATTTTTTTTAGATCATTAGTTAATTGCCACGATAAAGAGCCGTTTCTATTCTCATGAAATCCCCTCACAGATCAAAACTTACCGTTTGAGATAACATCACATTTAATAACACTAACATTATCACTGTAAAATGAAACAAACTTAAAAATTACACAAAACCAACCGTCCATGTCTGAACGACTTAAACATTTTCCTCAGATGTTCGTTTCATGTTTAACTAAATCACTTTGCAGATGCCAGAAAAGACGATTACAGAGTACTTTATCTGATGAAAACAATTCAGAAATAGCCTTGTAAATGTTGCTTAGACAAACTTTGTAAATTGATGTGTAAACACGCGAAATATCTGAACTGCTAAACTCACCTCAGAAGACACAACAAACGCGCTGACTGAACGAGCAGCGACGCTTCTTCTTCGTCTGGTTAATGGCCGCTCACTCCTTAGAAGTATTACCGCCACCTACTGTATGGACTTGGTGTACAAGATGGCGCCGGTGAGCTTTTTTTTTTTTTTTACTTTATTATTGCAGGAAAACACAATTGCAATAATGCAGTAAAAAATTTTTTTTTACATAAAACCACTAAAGAACAGAGCACAATTATATAAAAGAAACAGAAAAAGGAAGAAAATGGAAAATTAAATTTAAAAAGATTATTATACATCAGGTTCTTCTAATTGGTAAAATTGAAAAATGGAAGAAAGAAATTTAAATTTTCTTATAGATTTACAGGAAATCCAAAATTCTTCCTAAAAAACATACACCAATGTTTAAAAGCATTTACATTTATGAATATAAAACTTCCCCAAAATGACAATCGTGTTCAGTATAAACTGAATGTGTCCATCTTCCATTATTGTACCAAAAGTTATGTCCTTTTCAGAAAAAGAAATCAGATTATGGCGGTGATCCACAGGGATCTCTTTATCCACACAAAACACTCAAGTGTGTAATATACATTCCCTGATTTTGTTCTGACTGCTGTGGGACTAAATGACTCAAAAACTGCCTTCTGTTTCTGTGGAACAACACTCGACCCTCATGAAGATCTAATGTTTGCTACTGTCAACCGAAGTAATCCTGATCAGAGATATAAATAAGCATGGGAATATGATACGGACTCAGTGTATGCTTTAGTAACTTTATTTGGTAGCATTATTATTGCTAACTATTATTTAGTAGCCAATGTAATTTAAAGAGCATCTGTTGCATAAATCATTATCTGTCTAGTGTCTATAAGTAGCACAAACAGCATATTACTACAGGTAAAAAACTTAGCTACATTAAACTGTTTGTGTTAACAGCAGTTAAAAATGTAAATTAATCGCAAGCCTTTGTTTTTATCTGAAAAGATAATTGAAGCAAAGAAAGCGTAATATATGTAGTGATCATATTGAAGGAGCAATTGATGTAGGCTAAATATGTGCAGAACTGAGAAAACAGTATTTATGGAGATAAACTGTAGCCTATCACAGGGCAAACGTGAGAATGTTTACAGTAGGCATTCTTGTTATTGTATATGCATATGCACCATGAGTTCATTCATTAATCGAACCCATGCATGCATGCGTTTAAATGCCATTAGCTCATGTGATAGTATTATATACTGTATCTTAGTAGTATATTAAGTGATATAGATGTTTGTAGAATGTATTATAAGAGATTATTTTTTAGCTTTCTCCAGCACTCTGCACTGGCGTAAAGCAAAACTGGAAGTGTTTATGTACACACTTGCTAGTCAGAAATCCAACATGGCGGCCACGTGCAACTATTTGATACCTTACACAGGTGATGCATTTGTTTTGTTTTTTTGTAATACAAGGTGTAATGCCCCACCTTCTGCTGACGCTCATGTTCAGCTCCTCCAGCTTCCACTGTGGCCCATCAACCTCCAGGATGGGCAGAAGCACCACTATCTCCATAAATTACTTATACCCTATACTCTAATCCTGTGTTCTTTAAATAGGTTAAAACCCTATATGCCTCTCAAACTCTTTCCCAAGAGGTCCATGATATTTACTGGTCTATCCTTTTGTACATTATTAATATAAGAAAGGACAACAGAAGGTCAGGCAGCATATAACCCGTTGAAATCAAATTAAATCTATTTAGTCTTTCTTACTTAGCTGACCCACACTCAACATCATGCATGGTCTTCAAGATGAATGATCTCTTGATCCTTGCCTTCAACTTGGAGATGATTTGTATGACATGTGGTTGCATCTACAGGGAAATGAATCAACGTTATACTGTACCAATAGCAGCATCATTCATTCAAGAGCTTATATCAATATTTCAGTTGGTCAGGAACCTATTTAATACCAGTTCTAGAGACGATACCCATCCCTACTTATGAACATCATCTTGTTGTTGCTGCTCAGGCTGTCTCTCCTGCTGCTGAAAATGAGAAGTACGTTAGATTTGATATAACACAAATAAACCAGTAGATGGCGCTCAGGCGCAAATTAGCAAAATGGAATTGAGATAAATATAAAACCTACAAAAACACAAAACAATACTCATCTCAAGTGACATTTAATGTAACATTTGCAAAAATCGATGAATAAAAGTAGATTCATAGAGCTTACCTTTTACTCTGTGTCCTTTTACTGGGAGTTAATCGTTAAAAATGAGACACATGCGCAGTACTCCAACAGTCCGTCTGTTCGCTGCTATGGTTTAAATGCTCGAATTTGTCTTGTAGGCGCCTAAATTTGATAAATCTCTTTCATTCACAAACATATGATATTATGAATAATCACCATTCGTTAACTTAAATGTTATATCGCCACGATAATTAAATTATGACAACGTCGATTCATTTAAAATCTTATGTAATAAGATGTAAGATATCTGATATAATATCAAAATGACATACATCTTAAAAATAATACATGTAATGCCATTATCTGAAAAGTTATCTCTAGATCAGGGGATCATGTCGCTACAACGTTCTCCATAGGATAAACTAGCGACATCTTTTCAGGACGTGCTCACTACGTTTCTGGAACATCAGCCAGGCTTCTAATAAAAATAAAAAAAAAAAAAAAAATGGAAGTTTACTACGATGTCCTCACAACGCTGTCATAAAGTAACTTCACACTGACTAAAGGACTAACTGACGACCAGGATGTGTGGGGTGAAATATATTAAGCATTTAAAGGATTTGAGAATTTTAAAGCCCAAAGCACAATATTTTAATGGCTTTTAAATGTTACTAAAATTATTACATTATTCTACATGTAAGAAGAATAAGTAGGCAATAAAAGTTAACTGGTGAAGCAAATACAAAGTGTAAACAAATGAGACAAATCTCTCGATACAAAAAAAAACAAAAAAAAAACCTTCATAAAAGTTTAAACAAACTACAAGTGATACATATACATCATAAAAATTGAACATACTCTTAATAAAGAATAATGATAGATTTTATACCATGAAGAAAAATGATATACAAGAATAAAAGTTTAGATATTATCCATCTTTGCGTTGATCTGAATCTCACAGTTGAAACTGCTGGTCTTGAAGATGAACTTTATTCAGTGTGACAAATTTAGATGATGTTTCTTTGTCCTGTTCGTTGTGGCTGGTGAGGACAGATTTATTTTGAAGAGATTTATTGCTCAGTGGTATTACTGTGTCACATTTGGAGAGGATGCGGCTTCACACTTCAAAGTGTTGGATCTGAAGATGATCTACTTACTGTGATTGTATTTTTTATGACTGATTAGAGAAGATATTTGAGTGAAACTCTTCCCACATGCAGTGCAGTGATACGGTTTCTCTCCAGTGTGGATCCTCTCGTGAGTTTTCAGATGTTCTGACCGTCTGAATCTCTTGTCGCAGTGTGAACACTTGTAAGGTTTCTCTCCAGTGTGAGACCTCCAGTGAATTTTCAAATCTACAGCTCTAATAAAACTCTTCCCACACTCCAAGCACTTATAATCTCTTACACCAGTATGTCTTTTCTGATGTTCTTTTAAATGCCGCAGCAGCGAAAAACTCTTTCCACACAAAGAACATGAATGTGGTTTCTCCTGTAAATGAACATTCAGGTGGGAGTTTAGGCCCGTAGCCCTCGAAAATGTTTTGCCACATTGATCACATTCGTATGGCTTTTCTCCAGTGTGAATGTTCATGTGTTCCTTAAAGTTGTTTGATTGTCTAAAACTCTTCCCACATTGATCACATGTGAACGGTTTCTCTCCAGTGTGGATCATCATGTGAACCTTGAGACTCTGTTTGTGTTTTAAATTCTTTCCACACAAAGAACATGAATGTGGTTTCTCCTGTGAATGAACTTTCAGGTGGATCTTCAGGGCTGAAGCCCACACAAATGTTTTGCCACATTGATCACACTCAAGCAGTTTCTCTCCTGTTTGGATCATCATGTGATCCTTAAGGGTTTCTTGTTGTGTGAAACTCTTTCCGCACTGATCACATGTGAACGGTTTCTCTCCAGTGTGGATCATCATCTGTTCCTCGAGACTCTGTTTATATGTGAAACTATTTCCACACTGACAGCAGATGAAACATTTTGTGTCTCTTTCTGCAGTTGTGACATGATGTTTCTCCTCCACTTCACTCTCTTCCATCAGGCCTGAAATGAAATTAAAAAAATAATTTTAATGCATTTTCATAAAGTGATTTCCACAAATGACGTATATTGTAGGCTGATGGGAATTTTTTATCCATTAATGCAACTCTCATTTATAGTATGCGATCTCACTGTTTGAAGCGCCTGTCAGAGGAAACAACGCAAATAAAAATGTATTTAATATAAAAAATACATTAAAACAAAATGTAAAATTAACTAGTTTCCTCCTACACTAAAAACTAACGGATGGTAACATTGACTTTTATGATGTTCAACACACGACTCAGAAAATCTGAAATTTGGTTTAGGGTTTCATGACTCTTTAAGCGGTCTGAACGTGACATTTGCAGTCAAAACTTGAAATATAAATCCTCAGAGAATGCATTTAATACCAACATATTGAACTATCTGTTTATATATTCATAAGTAACTGGATTCAGCCTGGTAGAAAAATGTCAGTCTATACAATCGTCTATATAATGTCACGTAGTGTCCATCTATTGTTTGAATTTTGCTATAAAATCAACTGAATTTGAAACTTGAGACCTTTTTTCATAATAAAAAAGCACAAAGATTATTGCGATCATTGGATATGTTCTGATATACGGTGAGCTTAAACAGATCACAGCAATATAAGAAGCAAAGTCATATGATTTAATTTTGAAGTGTCAGTAACACATTATTATGGATGTTCAGAGCAAAGTAGTGAGATGAATTGTTGATCCTAACCATAAACATAATTTAGCTTTGTATACAAAGTTATTTTTATTTACATATAATTGATATAAACAATCTTTAAAACGTTACGGACATGACAGAGCACTGAAGCGTCATGACCTCTTAATTAAATTAAATATGGTTGGTTGAAATTTTAATTTAAGCATTGCTGCTTACCTCATATGTGGTGGATAAACAAGGCAATTTTCTTAATCAACTTAAAAGGGTTTTCCCATTCCCTCACAGATCAGAACTTAACGTTTGAGATAACATCACATTCAATAACACTAACATTATCGCTGTAAAATGAAAAAAAAAAAAAAACTTAAAAAAAACTTAAAAATGACACAAAACCAACCGTCCATGTCTGAACGACTTCAACATTTTCCTCAGATCGTTTCGTGTTGAACTAGTCTGCAGACGCCAGAAAAGACGCATACAGCGTTTTATCCGATGAAAACAATTCAGAAATAACCTTGTAAAAGTTGCTTAGATAAACTGTTTAAAATGATATATATATATGTGTGTAAATACGCGAAATATCTGAACTGCTGAACTTACCTCAGAAGACACAAACGCGCTGACTGAATGAGCGAAGAAACTACTGATGACGTCAGAGCGGCGATGCTTCTTCTTCGTCTGGTTAATGGCCGCTCACTCCTTAGAAGGATTACCGCCACCTACTGTATGGACTTGGTGCACAAGATGGCGCCGGTGAGCTTTTTTTTTGTTTACAATTACAAAGACAGTAAAACCACATAAAGTCACTAAAGAATAGAGCACAATTATAGAAAAGAAAAGGGAAAATAAAATTTAAAAAGATTATTATACATCAGGGTCTTCTAATCGTTTAAATTTCTTTCTTCCACTTCTCAATTTTACCATTCTTATAGATCCACAGAAAATATTTCTGAAAAACAGAAAATGGCTTTGACACATTTATGAATATAAAAATTCCCCAAAATGAAAATATTGTTCAGTAGAAAACTGAATGTGTCCATCTTCCATTATTATACCAAAAGTCCTTTTCAGAAAATGAAGAAATCAAATTATGGTTTCTTCTGCTCATGCCCTTCCGATCTTAGCAACACTTAAATTTGGTGCAAGAAGAAACTTAAATATGAAACTTGGCAGGGTATAATGCATGTTTGTTTGTTTTTATTTTGTTTTTTAATTAAGGAGAAGTTGGTGGTCTATCAGAGACTTCAGAAAACATCCTTCTTATATTTGTGTACCTCTGTGTCGTAATTCAACGAGATATGCAGAGATCTTTCTCCTGTTGATTCTGCGGTTCAGGCTCAGCGGTGATCCACAGGGATCTCTTTATCCACACAAAACACTCAAGTGTGTAATATACATTTCCTGATGTTGTTCTGACTCCTGTGGGACTAAATGACTCAAAAACTGCCTTCTGTTTCTGTGGAACAACACTCGACCCTCATGAAGATCTAATGTTTGCTACTGTCAACCGAAGTAATCCTGATCACAGATATAAATAAGCATGGAATATGATACGGACTCGGTGTATGCTTTAGCAACTTTATTTAGTAACATTATTATTGCTAACTGTTTGGATTATTTAGTAGCCAATGTAATTTAAATGCATATAATTTTCAGTGTCTGTATTTCCTATGTGCGTTTCTATTAATTACTGGAGGTGAGGTGAACTAACAGACTGCATAGCCTGAAGACCCGCTAAGCAATTAATTAATAGGCTGTATTAGCCTATAGGGGTTTTTTTTATTCCAAATGTGATGTTTGCGTAAGTAGTAAGTGTTGGGGAATTAAACATGTAACATTTCAATTTTATTCTGCTGAAATGAATGAAATGATTTAAAAAAAAGATTCGTTCATTTTGCTGAACGAGACTCAAAGATCAGAGTCAGTAAAATGTTCTGAACTTCCCGCTACTAACACATGTGATACAACAAATACAAAGTATAAACAAATGAGACAAATCTCTCAATATAAAAAACAAAAGCAAGAACAGTTTGAACCTGTAAAAAAAAACAAAAACAAAAAAAAACAACTTACTTCATAAAAGTATAAAACTACAAGTGATACATATGCTTTATAAGAATTTATCATAATATTTAACTCCTATTAAAGCATAATGATATCATTTATGCCATGAAGCAAAATGATATACAAAAATAAAACATGTAGATATTGTCCATCTTTGAGTAGATCTGAATCTCACAGTTGAAACTGCTGGTTTTGAATATGAACTTTATTCACTGTGACAAATTTAGATGTTTAGTTGTGGCTGGTTAGGACAGATTTACAGTAAATTAAAGAGATTTTATTGTTCGATGGTATTATTGTGTCATGTTCGGTGAGGATGCGGCTTCACACTTGAAGGTGTTGGATCTGAAGATGATCTACTTACTGTGATTGTATTTTTTATGACTGAGTAGAGAAGATATTTGAGTGAAGCGTTTCCCACATGCAGTGCAGTGATACGGTTTCTCTCCAGTGTGGATCATCTCGTGTGTTTTCAGATGCCCTGACCGTCTAAATCTCTTGTCGCAGTATGAACACTTGTAAGGTTTCTCTCCAGTGTGAGACCTCCAGTGTAGTTTTAAATGTGCAGCTGTAATAAAACTCTTCCCACACTCCAAGCACTTATGATCTCTTACACCAGTATGTATCTTCTGATGAGCTTTTAAATTCTGCAGCAGCGAAAAACTCTTTCCACACAAAGAACATGAATGTGGTTTCTCCTGTGAATGAACTTTCATGTGGGTGTTTAGGCCTGTAGCCCTCGAAAATAGTCTGCCACACTGATCACATTCGTACGGCTTTTCTCCAGTGTGGATGTTCATGTGTTCTTTTAAGTTGTATGATTGTCTAAAACTCTTCCCACATTGATCACATGTGAACGGTTTCTCTCCAGTGTGGATCCTCGTGTGATTCTCAAGACTCTGTTTACATTTGAAACTCTTTCCACAGAAACAACATGAATGTAGTTTCTCCTTTGAATGATATTTCAGGTGGCTCTTCAGGGATGAAGCAAACAAAAATGATTTGCCACACTGATCACAATCATGCAGTTTCTCTCCAGTGTGGATGATCATGTGATCCTTAAGGGTTTCTTGTTGTGTGAAACTCTTTCCGCTCTGATCACATGTGAACGGTTTCTCTTCAGTGTGGATCATCATGTGTTCTTCGAGATTCTGTTTACTTGTGAAACTATTTCCACACTGACAGCAGATGAAACATTTCTCGTCTCTTTCTCCAGTTGTGACATGATGTTTCTCCTCCACTTCACTCTCCTCCATCAGGCCTGAAATGAAATTAAAAAAATTATTAATGCATTTTCATTATTTGATTTCCACAAATGAGGTATATTGTAGGCTGATGGGAATATTCCAGCATTTATTTGTGAACTGATGTGAGCATTAGGAAAAGAATGATAATTCTGTTAAAACACATGGGAAGCGGCAGAGCAATAATGTCAGCTGCGCGTTCTCGCTCCCTTCTCTCCGACGGTGAAGTGACACACACCCGCGCCGACGCCTCCTCTCTCTCACTCATCTCATTCGCTCCGGTTAAATAGTGCTTGTATTGCGCATAATTTTAGTCATTCCCGCAGGTTTCCTGCTCACACCAAAAGCGCGTGCACCACTGATCTATATAGGGGAGCAGACAAGCCACGCTCAGTCTCAAACAGAGACAGAAGTCAAACAGAGCCACAAGTACCAAAATGAGGGCTTACTATGGAAGCCCGTTTCTGGCACTAAATAAAAAAATAAAAAGAGTAACTGCGACTTTTTATCTCAGAGTTCTGACTTTTTATCTCGCAATTGCAAGATAAAAAGTCAGAATTCTGAGATAAAAAGTCGCAATTACTCTTTTTATTATTTTTTTTATTTAGTGGCGGAAACGGGCTTCCATAGCTTACTGCGCTTAAACGGTCAAATACATACAAAATTATGTCAAAATGCCCAAATTGGCGATTGTTCAGATTGTCAGTTTTGAATCGTTATAGTTGAGAAAGAGAACGCATGTCGTGCAACAGTATTGAGTCCGTTCATAAACTCTTACTGTGCGTTCACACCGCTGCCGGCGAGAGCGTCAAAATTCGCCCTGATTGCCCTGCCAACAACGTTGTACTGTGCGGTCAAAGTAAATGACAAGTTGTGGCAACCAATCAGAATCCTCTCAAGCGAGGACCTCTACATTCCGATTGGTTGCCGCCGAACCACGTCATAGCTCATTACCATAAAGTTGACCTGACTTCAACTCTCCTCGACGCTTTCACTGTCCAAGACTCGCCGCGCCGCTTTCGCCGGCTCACATTGAAAATGTTATCACATTTTATTTTGTGTCAAAATTATTGCAATATTATTATTATTCTGTCAGCTTGTTTTAACCAAGAGGTAATGCAACATCCCGAGGGAAGTGTCCTACGCGACATCTGTTGTTTGAATTTTGCTATAAAATCAACTGAATTTGAAAGTTGAAACCTTTTTTCGCATTAAAACTAACGAAGCACAAAGATCATTGCGATCATTGGATATGTTCTGCTATATGGTGAGCCTGAAACAGATCACAGCAATATAAGAAACGAAGTCATATGATTTAATATGAAGCGTCAGTAATACATTATTATGGTTGTTCAGAGCAAAGAAGTGAGATGAATTGTTGATCATAATCAAGCATAAACATAATTTAGCTTTGCATATAAAGTTTATTTGTATTTATAATTGATATAAACTTAATCTTTAAACGTTATGGACATGACAGAGCACTGAAGGGTCATGACCTCTTAATTAAATGAAATATGGTTGGTTGAAAATTTAATTTAAGCATTGCTGCTTACCTCATATGTGGTGGATAAACAAGGAAATTTTCTTAAAGCCCCCCTGTAGTCAATTATTTTATCCCTTAAAACTCATCTTTGATCACCAAAATCACATATTTAAACATTTTTTTCCTGTGAAAAAAAAAATCTTCATGCCTTAAAATAGCTTGAATGTAACTCTACACCCTTGCCTCATTTAATATACACGGATCAATGAATATGCAAATTAGCCCCGCCTCCACTCGCTACTGTAGTGACGAGCAATTTGTTGTTTGTGTTGTGGATATTTAAGAAAAGAAAAAAAAAAACTTAACTTTGCTTCGTATTAAGTTTAACAGCTGTGTAAACTTACATATTTTTTGACGCTTAAATTGTGTTCTAAATTATGAATTGGTAAAACGGCTTTGCAAAACGGTCTGAATCCACTCGAATTCGTTTGGACTGCTCTCTCACTGAATCACCTGAAGCGATTTCTCAGTAAAACACATAGTATCGAGAGAACAAGCAGCGTTGTTTTATGCGCTCGCACACTTGGCACAGCCCTTCCAACGGTTCTGTCGGACACATAACAGTAAATAATTTGTTTAGCCTTTTGCTTGACTATGTTATCAAACAGCTAATAATGTTACACAAACCATATTCCAGTTCATCTCAGAGTCAGACAACTGCCTTCAATCAGTATCCTTACAAACGCTTTAAAAAATTCAGAACGTCAGTGGAGAACGGCATATAGTTCATCGTAATATACATCTGCTATATTACTAAATCTACACCATTTTTCATATCAACAAAAAACAATTTACCGGGATAACATGGCTTCTCTCCAGACTCTCCTGCTTCAGAGCAGTCATAGTTAATGATATGCTAAAGCCCGCTGGCATGTTGTTGTGATTGGTTACAATGTAGTTTCTGACGTCACAATCACCAGCGATTTCAAACGGTCTTTTTTTTCACTTAAGTATTAAACAGAAAATACTCAGCAATGGTGTTGACTTATGAATTTGCACATGGTTTGTCTTAAAGCATATTAAAAACACCACAGACATATAAACAACATTAAAATCTCGATTTTCACCACAGGGGGTCTTTCTGTTACAACACAATACAGACCTAAATGGACAACAAAGGGTTTTCCCATTCCCTCACAGATCAGAACCTAACGTTTGAGATAACATCACATTCAATAACACTATCGCTGTAAAATGAAACAAACTTAAAAAATGGCACATAGTTCAACACGAAACGAACATCTGAGGAAAATGTTCAGGTCGTTCAAACATGGACGGTTATAGTCTGCAGACGCCAGAAAAGACGCATAGTGTTTTTTCCGATGAAAACAATTCAGAAATAACCTTGTAAATGTTGCTTAGACCAACTGTGTAAAGTATATTTTATATATATGTAAACACGCAAAATATCTGAACTCACCTCAGAAGACACAAACGCGCTGACTGAACGAGCGAAGAAACTACTGATGACGTCAGAGCAGCGACGCTTCTTCTTCGTCTGGTTAATGGCCGCTCACTCCTTAGAAGGATTACCGCCACCTACTGTATGGACTTGGTGCACAAGATGGCGCCGGTGAGCTTTTTTTTTTGTTTACAATTACAAAGACAGTAAAACCACATGAAATCACTAAAGAATAGAGCACAATTATAGAAAAGAAAAGGGAAAATAAAATTTAAAAAGATTATTATACATCAGGGTCTTCTAATCGTTTAAATTTCTTTCTTCCACTTCTCAATTTTACCATTCTTATAGATCCACAGAAAATATTTCTGAAAAACAGAAAATGGCTTTGACACATTTATGAATATAAAAATTCCCCAAAATGAAAATATTGTTCAGTAGAAAATTGAATGTGTCCATCTTCCATTATTATACCAAAAGTCCTTTTCAGAAAATGAAGAAATCAAATTATGGTTGCTTCTGCTCATGCCCTTCCGATCTTAGCAACACTTAAATTTGGTGCAAGAAGAAACTTAAATATGAAACTTGGCAGGGTATAATGCATGTTTGTTTTTATTTTGTTTTTTAATTGAGAAGTTGGTGGTCTATCAGAGATTACAGAAAACATCCATCTTATATTTGTGTACCTCTGTGTCGTAATTCAACGAGATATGCAGAGATCTTTCTCCTGTTGATTCTGCGGTTCAGGCTCAGCGGTGATCCACAGGGATCTCTTTATCCACACAAAACACTCAAGTGTGTAATATACATTTCCTGATTTTGTTCGGACTCCTGTGGGACTAAATGACTCAAAAACTGCCTTCCGTTTCTGTGGAACACTCGACCCTCATGAAGATCTAATGTTTGCTACTGTCAACCGAAGTAATCCTGATCAGAGATATAAATAAGCATGGGAATATGATACGGACTCGGTGTATGCTTTAGCAACTTTATTTAGTAGCCAATGTAATTTAAATGCATATAATTTTCAGTGTCTGTATTTCCTATGTGCGTTTCTATTAATTACTGGAGGTGAGGTGAACTAACAGACTGCATAGCCTGAAGACCCGCTAAGCAATTAATTAAAACATCTAGATATTGTCCATCTTTGCGTTGATCTGAATCTCAGTTGAAACTGCTGGTCTTGAAGATGAACTTTATTCACTGTGACAGTTTCTCTGTCCTGTTACTCGTTGTGGCTGGTTAGGACAGATTTACAGTGTCCTCCGTAAGTATTGGAACAATAAACTTAAAGTAAATATAATGCAGCCATTTTCAACGGTTGCTTGTTTTGGGGAGTTTCTGCCTTTAGTTTCCTCTTCAGCTGGTGAAATGCTCGTTCAATAGGATTTAACAATCGTCCTAGCATTGTTCAGGAAGCAGACACACTAGACTAAAATCTAGACTAAAAACGCATCTCTTTAACCTGGCATACACATAACACATTATCAGTTTATGTTTTCAAATCCGTTAAAGGATTATTAGGCTGCATAAATTAGGTCAGCCGGAACCGGGAACACTTCCTATAACACCAGATGTACTCGTTACATCAGAGGAAGAATGGCATCTACGCTAATATTAGTCTCTCTGTTTATCCCGAGGTTTACCGTAGTCAACCGGATCCGGACCGTATCCACGTGAGATCGAGGACCTCCGCCTTTACACAACGACAACGCAGCCCTGAAGTGTCAGCAGAGATTGAGTCAACTAGATCATCCACTGTGAAGGCCTCATCGACACGACAGCCAGTGGCACAGCTCCTCAACAAACCGTCCAAACCGTCGTTGTGATGAATATGATCCTCAACTAGATGGAACAGGAATACTTTGACTGTTGTGATCCCAATCGGACTTATGATAGCAACCTGAATCATAATACAGCACTGTTCACTGTTCGCCAGAGGAGAACTGGCCCCCCGACTAAGCCTGGTTTCTCCCAAGGTTTTTTTCTCCATTTTAACACCTGTTTGCCACCTGTTTGGGTTCCTTGCCGCTGTCGCCTTTGGCTTGCTTAGTTGGGGACACTTGACATTTGATATTCAACAGTGTTTTGATCTGAAACTAAAATCTAAAAAACACACAGAGATGAGCCAGCAGAGTCAGTTTTATGGACAGATGAGACAAAGATTATCCTTTATCAAAGTGGGAAAGCAAAAGTGTGGAGAAAAACAAACTGCAAATGATCCACGACATACAACCTCATCTGGAAAGCATGGTGGAGGTGGTGTCATGTCATGGGCATGCATGTCCGCTTCAGGAACAGGCTCACTCATCTTTATTGATGACTTATTCAATGACGGCAGCTGGAGAATGAATTCATAAGTGTACAAAAGAATCTCACCTACCAGTGTTCAAGAAAATGCCACCAGACTCACTGGGAAGTGCTTCATATGGCAACAGGACAATGACCCAAAACACTAGTCCTGCCAACTCAATCAAGATCATCATGGTAAAGAAATTTTGGGTCTTAGAATGACCAAGTCTACAGATTTAAATCCTATTGAACAAGCATTTCACCAGCTGAAGAGGAGACTAAAAGGGTGAAACTCCCCAAAACAAGCAACCGTTGAAAACGGCTGCATTAAAGGCCTGGAAAAGCATTTCAAAAGATGGAAACAAGAGCAATTTTGTCTTTACTGTCTCAATACTTACGGAGGGCACTGTATATTGAAGAGATTTTAATGCTCGATAGTATTATTGTGTCACGTTTGATGAGGATACAGCTTCACTCTTGAAAGTGCTGGATCTGAAGATGATCTACTTACTGTGATTGTATTTTTTATGACTGATTAGAGAAGATATTTGAGTGAAACGTTTCCCACATGCAGTGCAGTGATACGGTTTCTCTCCAGTGTGGATCCTCACGTGAGTTTTCAGATGTTCTGACCGTCTGAATCTCTTGTCGCAGTGTGAACACTTGTAAGGTTTCTCTCCAGTGTGAGACCGCCAGTGAATTTTCAAATCTGCAGCTCTAATAAAACTCTTCCCACACTCAAAGCACTTATGATCTCTTACACCAGTATGTATTTTCTCATGAACTTTTAAATTCTGCAGCAGCGAAAATCTCTTTCCACACAAAGAACATGAATGTGGTTTCTCCTGTGAATGAACTTTCATGTGGGTGTTTAGGCCTGAAGCCCTCGAAAATAGTCTGCCACATTGATCACATTCGTACGGCTTTTCTCCAGTGTGGAGGTTCATGTGTTCCTTAAAATTTGGTAATTGTCTAAAACTCTTCCCACAATGATCACATGTGAACGGTTTCTCTCCAGTGTGGATCCTCGTGTGAATCTCAAGACTCTGTTTACATGTGAAACTCTTTCCACAGAAGGAACACAAATGTGGTTTCTCCTGTGAATGATATTTCAGGTGGCTCTTCAGGGATGAAGCAAACAAAAATGATTTGCCACATTGATCACAATCAAACAGTTTCTCTCCAGTGTGGATGATCATGTGATCCTTAAGGGTTTCTTGTTGTGTGAAACTCTTTCCGCTCTGATCACATGTGAACGGTTTCTCTTCAGTGTGGATCATCGCGTGTTCCTCGAGATTCTGTTTACTTGCGAAACTATTTCCACACTGACAGCAGATGAAACATTTCTCGTCTCTTTCTCCAGTTGTGACATGATGTTTCTCCTCCACTTCACTCTCCTCCATCAGGCCTGAAATGAAAAAAAAAAAAAATCATTTTAATGCATTTTCATAAACTGATTTCCACAAATGAGGTATATTGTAGGCTGATGGGAATATTCCAGCATTTATTTATGAACTGATGTGAGCATTAGGAAAAGAATGATAATTCTGTTAAAACACATGGGAATCGGCAGAGCACTTCATTCATATGTTGACATTAGTGTGGCTATTAGCACTGTAAACTTTTGGCATAGTTATTCTGTAGTAATTTTGGGTGTCTGTGGTAAAAGAAAACACAGGTGCTTGAAAAGAGTGTTTGAGTCAGGATAAACCCTTAAATATTGTCAAAAACATCTCATGCTAGATTTATGTTTTGTGTCTAAATGATAGCACTGTTTTTGGCTTGTTTGTGCAGTTCAAAGCACAGTTGTCAGTCAAAATTATCACATTTATTGCATTATTATTATTTTGTCAGCATATTATGATCAATATTCATGTTTTAACCAAGAGGTAACGCAATATCCCGAGGGAAGTGTCCTGAGACAATGCTATTCTGTAAGTTGTTCTGTATCACATACCTTCTGATGTTCATATTTCATTCTTTAACTGGCAAAGAGGAAGAGAAGATTAGTTCATGCGCACTTGATCTGCCACTTTCAAAGGGGCTCTGCTGTATTAAAGAGCGACATCTATTGTTTGAATTTTGCTATAAAATCAACTGAATTTGAAAGTTTAGACCTTTTTCGTATAAAACTAACAGAGCACAAAGATTATTGGGATCATTGGATATGTTCTGATCTCTACTTAAGAACTTATTCCAGTATGGACGTGACATTTGCAGTCAAAACTTGAAATATAAATCCTCAGAGAATGCAATTAATACCAACATACTGAACCATCTGTTTATATATTCATAATCCCTTACTAAAGGAGTCCAGACTAGTGTTATGATTACCATCATAAATAATAAACACAAGTAAATAAAACATTTAAACATTTGGAGTGTGTGTGTGTTTGTGTGTGTATATATACCTCAATTAAATACATTTTGAAATATAAAAATAATGCTCAAACATCCATTTTTTAACAGACGTGCATGTTTATGTGTGAAACGTGCTATACAAATAAACTTGACACGCCTTATCAAGTCTAATAACAAGCTTTTTTCTACTTTACCACAGTAAAGAATGCAAATACAATAGGCCTAATTAAAAGCGAACCAATGGAAGAAACATTTATAATCCCCTGAGAAAATGAGTGAGATGTGAGTGAGATTTGGGAAAAGAAACGAGATTCCATGTCTAGTGGAATAACTAATGGAATAATGTTAAATTCTCAGATAATCAGGTGACCAGATCGCGATTCGCAAAACAGAATACAAAGCTGACAAAGCTTAAATTTATGGACTCGCGTACCTCTCTTATTCGGCATGAATCCAAATGTATTATTTTTATTATTATAATTTTCTATTATTTCTTATGTAAACAGGGCTTTGTGCTTCACTTGTGTCATATTCACATAAATACTGGCACAGCCCTACCGAATATAGCCGGATTCTCTGTACTACAGAAATGCTGGTATCATCACATTTTCAAAATTTCAGTACCGACTTGGTACCAAAGTACCGGTACTTTTGACAACACTAGTCCAGACATTAGAAAAATATACGTCTATATAATCGTTTTATATTTTAGATGAGGGAAATATACATGCATTACGGATGTGACCAAAAAAAAAAGTCTCCAAGTTTTAGGTGACAGTATATTTTTTATGAATTATGTGAATTACACTGCGCAAATCAAAAGTAATACTACGCAGCGAATGAAGAAGGGTTGGCTCTCCACAGAACATAAAATATTAATTTTATTTTTCATTTTTGCATTCATGAGGAAAAATTACTGCTTTAAAACTTTCCCAAAGACCTCAAGCAGGCATTTAAACCAACACATTTTTAATTCTGGGATACCAGTATGGTAAGACTGCACAAATAATAACCTTATTATACCAAATCGCAGTATTGCAAATGGTTGTGGATTATTTCTCATGTTGACAAACATGTGCGCTGTTCAAGAATCAATTTAGAGATCATGATTTTCCTTCTAAAAGAACTGCTTGCTAAAATACATTAACAAATACTAATCTACTTATAAAACTATATGTTTATCACATAGGAGTTTAAATGGTAGGTTTCCCCAACAGTCAAGTTAACCGATATACACTTAAGGCCTTTGCACACTGAATACGAAATTCGCATGCAAAATTTTAGCACGTTAAAAAATAAATACGACCTCACGTTATGTTAATCACGTTTGCACACTGCCTCCGAAACGTCCGTCATAAAAATATTCGGATCAGGTTCGATTTTCTGCGTTTTTCACATCCGTGGCACGCATTTTGAGAGACGTTTTGACAATTCAGAGCCACCGTACGTGAACGCCAAAATCCCCAATGCCATCTGATAAGTTGATCCACGTCGTCTACAGCACAAAGCAGCAGCACTGAATGACAAACAAAGTGCGGAAAGAGACAGAATATAAAGTGTGCCAGTATCGCTAGCAAAGCATCAAGCCACTGACATCCTGAATTAAACTTTGAAATGCTCGGGATAATCACGCAATTCCTTGATGAGGTAGAACTCTCCTTCCTCTTTAAGCAATCTCGGGATTGGATGTACCGAATATTTCCTCTTTCTTTTTGCCTTTTTAAGAAGAGAGAGGACAACTAAATCATGCTCACTGCTTGAAGACTTCATTTTGTATTATTTAGCGAATTTTTTCGAAACAAATTCATTAATACGCATCGGAGTGTGCAAGGTCTCTGTGCGTGACGAATTTTTAGGATCACGAATACGAAAGAACGCATACGAAAATTTCAGACTCAGTGTGCAAAGGCCTTTAGTCCGTAGGTGTGAGTCGCACTCATGCTAGTTTTATGTTTTGTGTCTAAATGATAGCACTGTTTTTGGCTTGTTTGTGCAGTTCAAAGCACAATTGTCAGTCAAAATTATCACATTTAATTTTGTGTGAAAATTATTGCATTATTATTATTTTGTCAGCATATTATGATCAATATTCATGTTTTAACCAAGAGGTAACGCGACATCCGAGGGAAGTGTCCTGAGACAATGCTATTCTGTAAGTTGTTCTGTATCACATACCTTCTGATGTTCATATTTCATTCTGTAACTGGCAAAGAGGAAAAGATGATTAGTTCATGTGTGCTTGATCTGCTACTTTCAAAGGGGCGCTGCTGTATTATAGAGCGACATCTATTGTTTGAATTTTGAATTTATTTAAAAAAAAAATAAAAAAAAAAAGAAAGAAAGAAATTTTGTTTAGTTTTCTCCCTCCTACTGTACCGAATCCGTACCAAACCGTGACTTCAATACAGAGATACGTAACGAACCATCATTTTTGTGTACCGTTACACCCCTATTAGTTAACATAAGTTTCTTCGTTTGAAAGTATATTAATCCTTTAACTACATTAACATGAACTAATAAGGAACTGCATTTCTACAGCATTTATTAATCGTTGTTAATGTTAATTCAGGAGTTGTATTTGTTAACATTAGTTAATGCACTGTGAAGTAACGTACAAACTGTGAACTGCTTTAGTTTTATTAACTAAGGTTAACAAAGATTAACAAATACTGTAACAAATGTATTGCTCATGGTTAGTTCATGTTAGTTAATACATTAATGTTATCAAATGAACCTTCATGAAGACTTCACTTGTTTCTGAAAAAAAAAATGATTCAGTGATAAATACATTTTTAACAGTAATTTGTTGCCACCTAGTGGTACAACAATGTAATTGATACAGTCATTATTTGAAGCACCCAGTTACTTTCAAAAGGTGATTTATTCTATTTTGATCAGTAACATAGACATCAGTGTTTATATCTTAATATACACTGTGATAACTGGAATATTGTAACAGAATTATTGATACCGTGTGTTTGAAAAGATTGTTTATAGAGCTCTTTATCGAAACATGACAACTGCTCTCTCTCTCAAGTTTGTGGCAGCGCGAACACAGATTTGAATGTTGCGATATTATTTTTGTCAAAAGGTTTAATATACAAGGGCGAATTGTCATTTAGGAATTAGATCATGTGGGTGATGAAATCGAGAATGCAATCTTTTCGTGCAGCTTTGTGCATCTCTTTATCTCTGCATTGATATCTGACACATACGAGTAGCGCGAGGGATTTTCAGTGCATTCACTGCTATAAATGTTCATGAGGCGAGGATAAATAATTATAGCCCTTATAAATTCAACAGGCAGTGCTGTCATGACAAAATTAGTGTATTTATTTATCAGGCATGCCTGATGGCATGCCTCCATCTTTCTGCAAAATGCTTATTGTTGAAATTAAGTTTAAAAAAGGGGGGTCTTTGATACCTCTTTTGAAAGCATGAAATATGGTTGGTTAAAATTTTAATTTAAGCATTATTGCTGGTGGACAAACAAGGCGATTTTCTTAAAAACTTATGTTACAGCACATTAATAAACATTGCAGACCTAAATGGACAACTTAAAAGGGTTTTCCCATTCCCTCACAGATCAAAACTTAACGTTTGAGATAACATCACATTCAACAACACTAACATTATCACTGTAAAATAAAACATACTTAAAAATGACACAAAACCGTCCAAGTCTGAACGACTTAGTGTTGAACTAGTCTGCAGACGCATAGTGTTTTATCCGATGAAAACAATTCAGAAATAACCTTGTAAATGTTGCTTAAACAACCTGTGTAAACTGTATTTTATAGATGTGCAAATAAGCGAAATATTTTAACTGCTGAACTCACCTCAGAAGACACAACAAAGAACAAACGCGCTGACTGAACGAGCGAGAATGCTTCTTCTTCGTCTGGTTAATGGCCGCTCACTCCTTAGAAGTATTACCGCCACCTACTGTATGGACTAATGCATTAAAGGCTTCGGAGAAAGGCTATGTAATTGCGTACACTATTCAAAAAATGAAAATAGAGGAAAGTAAAAGATTATCAGACTTTGTTTCTGTATTTACAGGAGAGCTACTGGTTGTAATTATAATGATAACAGAGAATATGAGATTAAAACACAATTATTTGTTCTGACTCAAGTTCAGCTTTATTAAGTAGATGCTCAACATTCGGAAACAAGACAGGACATCTTGCTAGAAATCCTCCATTTAATATACAGGATGCAACAAAATGATATAAAAGTACAGTTTTTGTGGGTCCCAGCCCAGATTTGCTTTGAAGGAATGAGCAAAATATCTTAATTTGTGTTCTGAAGAAGAACGAAGGTCTTACGGGTTTGGAAAGACATGAAGGTGAGTAATTAATGACGAAAATTTCATTTTTGGGTGAACTAACGCTATTTTATATTTTATACCATGAAGAAAAACGATACAAGAATAAAACTTTTTAGATATTGTCCATCTTTGAGTAGATCTGAATCTCACAGTTGAAACTGCTGGTCTTGAAGATGAACTTTATTCAGTGTGACAAATTTAGATGATGTTTCTTTGTCCTGTTGCTTGTTGTGGCTGGTTAGGACAGATTTATATTGAAGAGATTTAATTGCTCGTGTGTCATGGCTTCACACTTGAAGATGATCTACTTACTGTGATTGTATTTTTTATGACTGATCAGAGAAGATATTTGAGTGAAACTCTTCCCACATGCAGTGCAGTGATATGGTTTCTCTCCAGTGTGGATCATCTCGTGTGTTTTCAGATGTCCTGACCGTCTGAACCTCTTGTCGCAGTGTGAACACTTGTAAGGTTTCTCTCCAGTGTGAGACCTCCAGTGTAGTTTCAAATATCCAGCTGTAATAAAACTCTTCCCACACTCAAAGCACTTATGATCTCTTACACCAGTATGTATTTTCTCATGAACTTTTAAATTCTGCAGCAGTGAAAATCTTTTTCCACACAAAGAACATGAATGTGGTTTCTCCTGTGAATGAACTTTCATGTGGGTGTTTAGGCCCGTAGCCCTCGAAAATAGTCTGCCACATTGATCACATTCGTACGGCTTTTCTCCAGTGTGGAGGTTCATGTGCTCCTTAAAGTTTGATGATTGTCTAAAACTCTTCCCACAATGATCACATGTGAACGGTTTCTCTCCAGTGTGGATCCTCGTGTGAATCTCAAGACTCAGTTTGTATTTAAAACTCTTTCCACACAAAGAACATGAATGTGGTTTCTCCTGTGAATGAACTTTCAGGTGGCTCTTCAGAGCTGAAGTAAACAAAAATGATTTGCCACAGTGATCACATTTACGCAGTTTCTCTCCAGTGTGGATGTTCATGTGGTCCTTAAGGGTTTCTTGTTGTGTGAAACTCTTTCCGCTCTGATCACATGTGAACGGTTTCTCTTCAGTGTGGATCATCGCGTGTTCCTCGAGATTCTGTTTACTTGTGAAACTATTTCCACACTGACAGCAGATGAAACATTTCTCGTCTCTTTCTCCAGTTTTGACATGATGTTTCTCCTCCACTTCACTCTCCTCCATCAGGCCTGAAATGAAAAAAAAATAATAATAATAATAAATTTAATGCATTTTTATAAATTGATTTTCACAAATGAGGTATATTGTAGGCTGACGAGAATATTCCAGCATTTGTTTGTGAACTGATGTGAGCGTTAGGGGAAAAAAAGAAGATAATTCTGTTAAAACACATGGGAATCAGCAGAGCACTTCATTCATATGTTGACATTAGTGTGGCTATTAGCACTGTAAACTTTTATCATAGTTATTCTGTTGTAATTTTGTGTGTCTGTGGTAAAAAGAAAATACACATCAGGTGCTTTAAACGAGCATTTGAGTCAGAATAAACCCTTAAATATTATAAAACATCTCTACTTAAAAAGATTATAGTATTATCACATCTGACACAAACAAACTACAACAATACTAATGACATCCATCTTAAGAGATTGGTTCTTCTAATTCTTCTCATTAACTGTACATGACTGCATGTCCATATGAATCTAAATACAGTTTGATTTACTAGCTTCGTTCATAACAACAAAATATTTAGATCATTAATTTATTGCCACGTTAAAGAGCATGTCGAAGCTATGTTTCTATTCTCATGAAATCCCCTCACATATCAAAACTTAACGTTTGAGATAACATCACATTCAACAATAACATTATCACGGTAAAATGAAACAAACTTAAAAATGACACAAAAAGCGTCCATGTCTGAAAGACTTGAACATTTTCCTCAGATGTTCGTTTCGTGTTGAACTAGTCTGCAGACGCCAGAAAAGACGCATTCAGTGTTTTATCCGATGAAAAAACATTTCAGAAATAACATTGTAAATTGTAAACTGCTTAAACAAACTTTGTAAAGTGTATTTTATATATGTGTAAACACGCGAAATATCTGAACTCACCTCAGAAGACACAACAAACGCGCTGACTGAACGAGCAGCGATGCTTCTTCTTTGTCTGATTAATGGCCGCTCACTCCTTAGAAGGATTACCGCCACCTACTTACATGGGTGATGCATCTGTTTTTTTTTCGTATATGAGGATGTAATGCCCCAGAACAGAATTTTGTTATAAGAATGCTTATAACATTCTTTACAACATGTTAAAACAGCCCTATATGGGCGATTTCAAAACACTGCTTCATGAAGCTTTACGAATATTTGTTTCGAATCAGTGGTTCAGAGCACCAAAATCACATGACTTCAGTAAACGAGGCTTCATTACGTCATAAGCATTTCGAAACTTTAATAGTTCATGTGACTTTGGCAGTTTGATTTACGCTTCGAACCACTGATTCGAAACAAAAGATTCGTAAAGCTTCGAAGCAGTGTTTTGAAATCGCCTAACACTGTTTCCACTGCAATCAAGATAAGTGAAACGGCCATTCATTATGAAGTAACCATACACAAGGTTTAATTCACGTGTCATATAAACAGTCCAGTTTTAATACTTAATTACTAAGAATATAAGAAACAAGCCAATATGAAATATTGCATTTATACAGCAGCAAGCAGACAATGTAGTTGCCATGAGAATTCAGAGACAAAGCTTTGCTGAACATATACATTTTTATCAGAGGTGTTTATTATCAGTCATAATCACTGCTCAAAATGCCGTTTTTGCTTTAACAACATAAATAGGCGATTCATTGAAGTGTGGACAACCAAACTGCTAATTCTCTGTTTTGGACTGAATTTAAGAAATTCCACTTCCTGTGTCCGGAGGCAGCACCATCCAGCCTGGTCATAGATTTACCAATAGATTACGTATAGGGTACGTATCTACAACGTTCTTGGCAATCTTATGACGTTCAGAGATCGTACTGGCGACGTTGTGAGAAGGTAATTTGAAGGTAATGAAATTACAAGCATGCGATGTAGTAGTTACTTTGTCAGTAAGTCATGAAATTACCAAAATGTATGAATACATTACACGTAACACTTACATTGTGTGTTAGCTGGGTTGGCTGAATTTAAAAAGCCAGAAGTGGTACTAAATGAATAACTGTTTGGGAGCTGAAAGAACCGGCTCTTATTACTAAGCTGGACCAAATGATCCATTTCTCAAAAAAAAAAGAGCTGGAATTCCCATCATGCACGCTAGTGATGTCAACTGATGATGACTATGATCAACTGATTATGAAAAACGCACCAAATACTGTTTATCATCTATAAAACAACATATCAAGCAAAATAAGGGTATTTCATGGCTTTTAGATGTAATTAAAATCATGAATTTGTTTATTCTTGATGCAAGAAGAATCAACAGACAATGAAAGTTTAGTACTTGATGCAAAAACAAAAAGTAAAAGTGGAAATGAATAAGACAGACTCTCTTTATTTGACTAACAATAGCAAAGCATCTCAAAAGAAAAAAGTGAAGACGACCAGTTCAAATCTACATGACAGTATATTTTACATCTGTGTTTCTAAATACACAGTAAGTGGTAGAATAACTAGATCAATAACAGATTTGTCTAATTTGAAATAAACACAAAAAATATAGATGAAAAATTAACTTAAAGGGTTAGTTCACCCAAAAATGAAAATTCTGTCATCAATTACTTACCCTCGTGCCGTTTTACACCCGTAAGACCTTCGTTGATCTTCGAACACAAATTAAGATATTTTTGTTTAAATCCGATGGCTCCGTGAGGCCTACATAGCCAGCAATGACATTTCCTCTCTCAAGATCCATAAAGGTACTAAAAACATATTTAAATCAGTTCATGTCAGTACAGTGGTTCAATATTAATATTATAAAGCGACGAGAATATTTTTGGTGCGCCAAAAAAAACCAAAATAACGAATTATTTAGTGATGGCCGATTTCAAAACACTGCTTCAGGAAGCTTCGGAGCGTTATGAATCAGCGTGTCGAATCGTGATTCAGATCGCGTGTCAAACCGCCAAACTGCTGAAATCACGTGACTTTGGCGCTCCGAACTGCGGATTCGACACGCTGATTCATTGTGCTCCGAAGCTTCATGAAGCAGTGTTTTGAAATCGGCCATCACTAAATAATTCATTATTGTTTTTTTTGGCGCACCAAAATATTCTCGTCGCTTTATAATATTAATATTGAACTACTGTACTCACATGAACTTAAATATGTTTTTAGTACCTTTATGGATCTTGAGAGAGGAAATGTCATTGCTCCCTATGTAGGCCTCACGGAGCCACCGGATTTAAACAAAAATATCTCAATTTGTGTTCTGAAGATTAACGAAGGTCTTGGACGACATGAGCGTGAGTAATTAATGACAGAATTTTCATTTTTGGGTGAACTAACCCTTTAAGAAATTTACTTTTGCTATTGTTAAATAAATGTTCAGTAATATCTCCCAAAGATTTGTAAGTTTATATGCAATTATTTCTCTAAATTGTCGATATGGCAACTATTAAATACACTAAGTTTCATCATGCTATCATATGTGGAAGTTACAACTAACCCTGTGTTAACAAAGTCTCTTTCAAGGAAAGTCTGTTCACTCGGCGGCCATATTTAAACCCCTTTGGGCAGCTATTTCAGGCATCAAGAATCTTGAAATCTCAAAAACTGCTTGGCGAACTCCCAATTAAATGACATATTTCAAATCAGCAACAAAATCTGACATGAACCGTCCAATGAATGTTGTTTCTTATGCTAAAATAGCATTCAAAAAGCTTATTTTTCAGGCTAGACGAGCCAATGCACATGTGCAGTCCTATCTCAGGTTTCTGTGGGAGCTGGAGCTTCTAACGGCAGCTGCAGTGACGCAGTGACTTTATCAATCAGCGATTGGCTCTTTTACTTCAAAAGGCGGGACGTATTCCGCCATATTGTGCGTTGCAGTTTCTCCCATTCATAACCAATAGGAATGAACCATCTTTCTATATCTATAGTCTTTGGCGTTAGTTTGTGCCACGCTAACAACAAGAATAAAATCTTTAGACCTTGTCCATCTTTGAGATGATTGAAGATATTGAAGAGATCTTATTTGCTTGATGGTATTGTGTCATGTTTTGTGAGGATGCGGTGTCAGACCTGAAAGCGCTGGTTCTGAAGATGATCTACTTACTGTGATATTTTTTTGTATGAGTGCGTAGAGAAGATGACTGAGTGAAACTCGTCCCACATGCAGTGCAGTGATACGGTTTCTCTCCAGTGTGGATCCTCTCGTGTGCTTTCAGGTATCCTGACATACTGAATCTCTTGTCGCAGTGTGAACACTTGTACGAATTCTCTCCAGTGTGGATCCTCTCGTGTGCTTTCACATGTCCTGAACAACTGAATCTCTTGTCGCAGTGTGAACACTTGTAAGGTTTCTCTCCAGTGTGGATCCTCTCATGTGCTTTCAGGTATCCTGACATACTGAATCTCTTGTCGCAGTGTGAACACTTGTACGAATTCTCTCCAGTGTGGATCCTCTCGTGTGCTTTCACATGTCCTGAACAACTGAATCTCTTGTCGCAGTGTGAACACTTGTAAGGTTTCTCTCCAGTGTGGATCATCTCGTGTTGTTTCAGGGATCCTGACCATTTGAATCTCTTGTCGCAGTGTGAACACTTGTAAGGTTTCTCTGCAGTGTGAATCGTCTGATGCGATTTCAAATGTTCAGCTCTAGTAAAAGTCTTTCCACACTCGAAGCACATATGATCTCTTACACCAGTATGTATTTTCTGATGCTCTTTTAAAATTTGCAGACGTGAAAAACTATTTCCACACAAAGAACATGAATGTGGTTTCTCCTGTGAATGAACTTTCAGGTGATCCTTCAGGCCTGAAGCCCTCAAAAATGTTTTGCCACATTGATCACATTCATGCAGTTTCTCTCCAGTGTGGATGATCATGTGTTTTCCAAGGCTTCCTTTTTGTGCGAAACTCTTCCCACACTGATCGCACGTGTGCCGTTTCTCTCCAGTGTGGATGTCCATGTGCATCGTAAGGTGTGATTTTTGTCTGAAACTCACTCCACACTGATCACATGTGAACGGTCTCTCTCCAGTGTGCATCCTCATGTGAAACTCAAGACTCTGTTTGTGCGCGAAACTCTTTCCACACTGACGGCAGGTGAAACATCTCTTGTCTCCTCTTTTCGGTAAAGAAATACTTTCAGTCTGTGAGTGAGTTTTTTCTGTAGTTTTTACATGACGATGTTTCTCCTCTTTACTCTCAATGTCCTCCATCAGGCCTGAAATTATAGTAAAAATTTACATTATTAGTAAATTTAAAAAAATCTGAGAAATGTGTAGTGAAAAGAGAAAAAAGTCAACATGAAAGTAGACAATGGCTACACAAAATTATGATCATTTTGATGCCACTTTATAAATGGGTTGTGGAGTGGCATGACTTGGACTCGAGGTCCAAATTTGATGACTTGACTTGGACTTGAGCCCTGAAACTTGGAAAGTCTTTATGGTCTACCTTCTAAAAACAAAAGATCAGAGTTGTGTTCACTCTAGGCTGGTCCTTGAAGCGTAAGATTAGCGCTGCTTTTGTGTTTTGGCACTGAGCCAGAGACGGACAAGCTCAGTGAGCGCTTGTCATATAGGCTGTGGTGGGTTTTGGTATTGCAGTGTACCAAATAATAATAGAGCCCATACGTCACTTACTTTGACTGTGGGTAACAGATGGCACCTCCCTCCGCTCCTCAGGGTACCAACCAATGACTTTCACCTTCACAATAAATTAGATTTATAAAAATTGGAGGGAGTTTACCATCTGACCAATCTAAAGGATATCTGGCAAGCTTAAAGAGCCTCTGGTTATCAATACAAGAATGACACAATTTGCAATAAAAATGAATTTATTAACAAGAAGATATACAAGAGTAAAATATCACACTCACTAAATACTACTAAGGAAAATGACTAAACTACTAAGAAGATTGAATCAATAATCACACAAAAGCTAATAACTATGACACAAATGGGTGTAACTGAATGAATACCAAGTAGCTGAGGAACAGATTGGACGAAGTAATGAATGGGTAATTAGCAGGTTTATTGGGGAGTCAATTGTGGTCTTTCTGGAAGCTGGTATGAAATGGTAAATAAACATTTACTATGAATTGAGATAACGTGTCTGATGTATCTATCTGTTAAACGCTGACCCTAGATAAACAGTCTCAACACAAATAGCAATCTCATATAGCAACAACCTAAAGCCAAGGCCTTTGGGGAAAGGTTTGGTTAGCTTATATTTACGTTTCACTTGTTGGGGTGATCAGTCCAGTTACGGGAGACGTCTTCCAGTATCCTTCTGCTTGCAGTGGAAAAGACTGGATTGCTTTCCAAACGTTTGTAGAGCTGCACTGAGTGCTGGGGTTTGCTGCTGGTCTTTCTGTATTCCAGAGAACTATAGGTCAGATGATGGTCGATCCGCAGGATCTTCTGTAGGTTGAGGTACTTGAGTCGTGCAGGTCAGGAGCCAAAGTCCTCTGCAGAAACAGTTGGGCTGCTTGAAGGTCCGTGCGGTGAAAGGTTTACTCGCAAGGCTATAACCTTGGTCGTGCTGTTGTTCTTCCCTCGTCAGGTCAGAAACTCGAAACAAGGGTGTTTTCACTTGGGAAAGCTTTTATTCCTTCCAGTTGGGGAGGAGATTACTAATTCCCACCTTCCTACTGCAGAGGTGTGATTGGGTCATAGTATTCCACCCATTAAATCCCACCTTTTCATCCTGTGGAGCTTGTTGCATTGTCCCAAAATACACAGTTGGACCTTGGAAATGCTTTATTTCTTTTCCAAACCTTTCTCAAAGTCCTTGTGGCAGTGTTCTGAACTCGTAGAGTGCAAACTTGATGTGAATTTGTTGAGGTATCACCCAGATGTACACTTCTGTGTCAGTGGGTGAGATTACATTGGCTGTTATTCCAGGTGCGGTTTCCACTGTGTGCGCACACTTCCCTGGATGAATAAGGAAATGTATAGGACATGTTCCTAACAGTTTTCTTGTCCATTTTTGGTGGTTTCAAGCCAATGTGTGTATAGTGATTGTCTTTTTCTAGGGGCCTTTCTTTGTTCTTACTGTGTTCCAGCCAGAACCGGTTTGGTGGCCCTGGGCACCCTATGGTCGTTCACACCTTGGTCTCAGGCATGGAGGGCTGAGGTGAACAATGGGCAACTGGTGATTAGATTAGCCACTGATCAATCGGCCGTTGATGTCGTCTTTCCTGCCCTCCACCTTTGGCAGTCCTGATTACAATAGTGTTTTAGGGTGCGTTCACACTTGGCATGTTTGGTTCGATTAAAACGAACCCTGGTGCGATTGCTCTGTTAGTGCGGTTCATTTAAGCATGTGTGAACGCTGCCATCCGAACCCTGGTGCGCACTAAACAAGCGGACCGAGACCGCTGAAAAGATGGGTCTCGGTCCGCTTCCAAACGAACTCTGGTGCGGTTCGAATGATATATGAACACAACACGGACCAAAGACATGTAAACGAACCAAAAACAGGAAGATGAGACCCTAAAAAGGACAGAATCCTCACGCATATTGGTTTTCTCTCGTCATAGTCGTGAGTTTGCCCATGACAGGTATCAGACGCGCATCTCCCATGCAGCAGATCATTTGTCTGTGTGACGGAGGGATTCCCGCCGCTGTTTTGACTCCTTTACACATTTTATAAGCTCTTCACGAGTTCCCAGCTGGCCAAAATACCATCATTTGCAGGCTACGCACACACAACGACCGCATTCACCTCAGCACACAGCATTGTTTTGGATGTTTGGTGAGTTCCTTCTCAAAATAGGTAATACGTCATAAAATCCGACCAATCAGGTTGCGAATGTATCCCTATGCCTTTAGGTTCGGTGATATAATTGCCAGTCTGAACGCTAATCGGACCAGGACTAAATGTTTTCTTTTTCTTTTTTGGTCCGGACCAAATGAACCGAACTACAAGTGTGAACGCACCCTTAGTTCTCATTGAGGGTCCTATCAAATCCTTCTGTCTTCTTAATCACAGTGGCACAAAGGGACTGTTCAGTGTTTTCAATAACAATGTTTATTTAATGTTTCATACATTTAAATACGCATAAGTACTAGCAAACCATTATTATAAAAAAAAAAACAGTGACATGTAAGCGGCAGTAATAAACCTTTCAAACATAATTTGAAGACGTGTTTTTTCACGTTAAATGCACATTGTATAGACAACTATAAAGTTTACTCTATTCTTCTCCCTGTTCAGCAGCCACTCACCTTCATGTCTTGCAGAAGAAACAGATGAATTCACATGTTGTAAATTCAACATATAACCCCTAAGCTTAGCAATCAACTGTGATAATTTTAAACTTTTTTAAAGCACAAAATACATTTAGCCTAATATATCCCACCCATTAACAGGTGCCAATGGAGAGATAATCAGTGTTATTCCTTGTCTGAGTAAAAGATCCAACAAATGCCTGTTCAACGGCACTGCAAATATGTCTATTTACAATGTGATTTTGTAGCCAATCACAGGTATTTCTGTTGAAAAGTCACAGGTGTTTAAGTTACCGGTAGTGAGAATCCGCTCAGTATCACTCAAAATGCTGAATGAGTTAATGTAACGAAAGATTACTAAGTTCTACACAAGCACAAATTCTCCCATTATAATCAACAAAGTGGAAACACAATGTAAATTAAAGATTTATTGTGACATTTAGTCAAATTTATTGTTTAAAACAGGATTTTTTAGTTTGCGCCTAACTGGAAGTGTTCTTTACTCACCATCTATGTAATTTCATTCGCAATTTAAAGAAAACATTTTGTTCTTCATGAGACTTTTTGGCTTTTCCTATACTTCAGTACAAAAATGACAGAACTAGATTTTCAAATATTATAAGTGATTTAATAATGTCTAAATATAAATTTGCCAACAAGTGCTCCTCTGACGCCATCTACTGATTATATTGGTATTTTTTTAATTTTAAAATAAAAGTTTTTGTTTTTCATAAGTGTTTTCCTACATCGCGAAATTCACGATCAGAGCTATATGTGATTAATCTTCGCACCACACAGGGGACTGTCACATCGAGGGAGTAAGATTGGATAACATCATCAGAGTCTGCCATACCTTGGCTTTTGTGAATTGATGCCACTATCCACCACCTAAAGTTCATACCAAATTTAGCATTTTAATCAACAGGTCATTTTTGTTAAATTTGTACCATATGTATTAGAAGTAATAATAAACCGTATGTATTAGAAGTAATAATAAAAACACTCTTCTTTGTTTTGGCTTAAAATGTCGTATTCTTGAGTATCGAAGATATGTATTGAATCGTGACATGAGTGTATCGTTACATCCCTAATTACAACAAATCTAACTGCTTGACACTTTATATCCTTGTTGTTTTTCAGCCTCATTAATGAATAATCAGGAATAAACACCAACCTCTTTGTTCTTCAGTGTTTTTTATTCTGCAGTGTCCTTCAATAAACTCTGTCACAACATTCTGTAGTAATTTTGGGTGTCTGTGATAAAAAGAAAACACACCAGGTGATTAAAAGGACCATTCGAGTTCAGATTGAGTCAGGCGTTTGCAAAATATGCTGAGAAATGACACACTACACCTTTAAACTCTATGGCGCAACAGCTTAGCAAAAGACTCAGATCTAAATCAGAGACAACAACTGAACACTAAGACAGGTGTCAGTTTAAATGAATGTCAGAAGAATAAAAAATAAAAGTGCAACATAAGAATTATAAGAATTTAAAAGAAAGTATAATATAATAAATATTTGTAATTATTATAAATAAAATATATATAATTAAAATGAAATTTTCCCCCATGTGTAATACATACAAATACAAGTATTCTTTTAAAAAATAAGTTATGCAAACTGGTGACATTAACAAACACACAGATTATCGATTACAAATTCAGATAGTTATAGTAGGTCTACTTACAATCTGACTCTTTTTTTTTCTTTTTTGTAAAAAATGAATTTCCCTATTGAAAAATAGGTTCAGTTATGACTTTGTAATTTGATTTACTCTAGTTAGTTTAAATACGCATTACCAACATTTTATCATGTAAGCTTTTTGGGATACCTCAAATGAATTTAGTATTAATATTAATTAACGAGTCCACAAATGGCTTCAGGACACATTTGCAGCTCACATGGACTGCACTTACTTCCTGTTATTAACCGGACATAACTGAATATGTCCATATGAATCCAAGTACAGTTCGATTTTTTAACAACTTTATTCATAGCAATACATATTGCTATGTTAAAAAGCAAAAAAATATAAATGTTTATGATAAATGTTTCTATTCCCCTCACAGATCAAAACTGAACGCTTGACATATCACCACATTCAATAAAACTAATATTATCACGCTAAAAAAATAAAACACAAACTTAAAAAAAAACGACACAAATCGTCCATGTCTGAACGGCTTCAACATTTTCCTCAGATGTTCGTTTGTTGAACTAAATCAGTCTGCAGACGCCAGAAAAGACGATTAGAGTGCTTTATTCCGATGAAAACAACTCAGAAATAACCTCGTAGAATGTTGCTTAAACAAACCGTGTAAAATGTTTCTTTTATAGATGTGTAAAAACGCGAAATAACGGAACTGCTGAACTTACCTCAGAAAACACAACAAACGCGATGAGGAAGGAAACTAGTGATGACGTCAGCGCGGCGAAACGCGCCAAAACGTTTATAACACACAAAAATATGGCTAAAACAGTTCATAAAAACGAGCTAATTTAATCTCAGTCATGTGTAAGGTAAGAAATACTTTATTAAGACATTTAAAGGCTTTATATATAGACTTTATTTATTTTACTTTTTTATTTATTTTAAGTCCAAAAATCCATCATAATAATTCATGGCTTTCAGATATAACTAAAATTATTAGTTGATCCATACTTGACACGAGTCCAATAAAAATGGACTTTGAAAGTTATTTATAAGATTAGTAATGAGCAGGGCTAGGTAATTCATCATATAAGGTATAACGGTAGGTCTATAATATGGGCATAGAGGCCCTCATCTGGTGCCATGCACCTAATAAGGATTTCTTACAAAATAACAAAACAGACAAATCAATAAATGCAAATAAAGGTTATTGCTTTTTACTTATTTCATATGAATTTATATACAAAGTTGTAAACATATCAAAACAATGGCATTGTTTAAAGTCATCGAGCAATTATGCAAGCCAAACTAATAAAATAACAACAAAAAAAAGAAATTAATAAAATAATAAACTTTTTTAAGGTAGGCCTACCAGCAATATAATACGCCTATAAAATGTTTTTCCAGGCAGTCTGATGTCAGCACTGAACAAACGCCAGCTTTTTGAACGGTGTAACTTAAACGCCTCTGATTGGCCATTGTGTAGAAGAAATCATTAGATATGTCTGTGATTGGCTACATTGCTCAACGCTGCAAAAACATGTTCTCTGGTGCGAATCTCTTTGGCCAATATGCTGTTATTAGTTTCAACCCATAGAACCGGGCCTGTTCGGGTCAGTCGCACTGGTGCTTCTAAATACTTTTTCACAGTTGCACACAGTAATGGTCACACTGTAGATTGAAATTTGATCAGATTAAGAAAGTGTGAACGTTTCAAGCTACATTCATGTGGTTAGAAACCACATTCAAATCGCATTTCTGTTTCAGTCTGACTGCTCTGATCTGATTTTGCATGGTTATGTGACTTTCTCACGGCACATAAAACATAAACGTCAGACGTTGTTATAGGAAATATCGCTGTAGGAATAAGGTTCTGTATTTGTAAAGTGCCGGACGAGCAGAAAATGACAATATAACGGAGACATGTTCTGAATCCGGCAGAGACAACAGCAGGGAATAAAGCCGCTCATACCGGCATCCTACGGTTCTGCCGCTGCCTCAGAAGATGCAGTAGTCCAGCGCAGCGGATACACATTGTCATGTTGTAAATAAGACAACATTTGCATTGCAAACCTCTCCATGATGCGGTTGTTGATGTTTTTGGCGTATACCTACCAATGCAACATCATTGCCATAGAAACCAATGCAGATATTCCAGAAAACGAAAGAGTGGCATGGACACACAAATCGAAACTGAACAGTTGTGATACACAATGTGGACAGTCAATCATTTTAGATCAGATTCCAATTGGATACACAAATGCAAATACAAAACACAAATAAACCTTTTTTTTTTTTTTTTTCTCGGTTTTCACAAGTTCAAACTTACAGGTGCTGGTCATATAATTAGAATATCATCAAAAAGTTGATTTATTTCACTAATTCCATTCAAAAAGTGAAACTTGTATATTATATTCATTCATTACACACAGACTGATATATTTCAAATGTTTATTTCTTTTAATTTTGATGATTATAACTGACAACTAAGGAAAATCCCAAATTCAGTATCTCAGAAAATTAGAATATTACTTAAGACCAATACAAAGAAAGGATTTTTAGAAATCTTGGCCAACTGAAAAGTATGAACATGAAAGGTATGAGCATGTACAGCACTCAATACTTAGTTGGGGCTCCTTTTGCCTGAATTACTGCAGCAATGCGGCGTGGCATGGAGTCGATCAGTCTGTGGCACTGCTCAGGTGTTATAAGAGCCCAGGTTGCTCTGATAGTGGCCTTCAGCTCTTCTGCATTGTTGGGTCTGGCATATCGCATCTTCCTCTTCAAAATACCCCATAGATTTTCTATGGGGTTAAGGTCAGGCGAGTTTGCTGGCCAATTAAGAACAGGGATACCATGGTCCTTAAACCAGGTACTGGTAGCTTTGGCACTGTGTGCAGGTGCCAAGTCCTGTTGGAAAATGAAATCTGCATCTCCATAAAGTTGGTCAGCAGCAGGAAGCATGAAGTGCTCTAAAACTTCCGGCTGCGTTGACCTTGGACCTCAGAAAACACAGTGGACCAACACCAGCAGATGACATGGCACCCCAAACCATCACTGACTGTGGAAACTTTACACTGGACCTCAAGCAACGTGGATTGTGTGCCTCTTCTCTCTTCCTCCAGACTCTGGGACCCTGATTTCCAAAGGAAATGCAAAATTTACTTTCATCAGAGAACATAACTTTGGACCACTCAGCAGCAGTCCAGTCCTTTTTGTCTTTAGCCCAGGCGAGACGCTTCTGACGCTGTCTGTTGTTCAAGAGTGGCTTGACACAAGGAATGCGACAGCTGAAACCCATGTTTTGCAGACGTCTGTGCGTAGTGGTTCTTGAAGCACTGACTCCAGCTGCAGTCCACTCTTTGTGAATCTCCCCCACATTTTTGAATGGGTTTTGTTTCACAATCCTCTCCAGTGTGCGGTTATCCCTGTTGCTTGTACACTTTTTTCTACCACATCTTTTCCTTCCCTTCGCCTCTCTATTAATGTGCTTGGACACAGAGCTCTGTGAACAGCCAGCCTCTTTTGCAATGGCCTTTTGTGTCTTACCCTCCTTGTGCAAGGTGTCAATGGTTGTCTTTTGGACAACTGTCAAGTCAGCAGTCTTCCCCATGATTGTGTAGCCTACAGAACTAGACTGAGAGACCATTTAAAGGCCTTTGCAGGTGTTTTGAGTTAATTAGCTGATTAGAGTGTGGCACCAGGTGTCTTCAATATTGAACCTTTTCACAATATTCTAATTTTCTGAGATACCGAATTTGGGATTTTCCTTAGTTATCAGTTATAATCATCAAAATTAAAAGAAATGAACATTTGAAATATATCAGTCTGTGTGTAATGAATGAATATAACATACAAGTTTCACTTTTTGAATGGAATTAGTGAAATAAATCAACTTTTTGATGATATTCTAATTATATGACCAGCACCTGTAAATTGTTGTTTGTTATTTGTTCATTAACAACATTGACTGAGATCCAGCCTTGGGATTACAATGAGCATAACAGAATATCCGCAGTTAAGAATAAAAGACTTGAGTTGTTTTTAAAATATTCACGAGTCCTTTTTGTCGACTCTGAAGTCATTTCAGGTTGAGTCCAAGTCAAGTCTGAAGTATATTAAAATGCAACTCGAGTCCGAGTCACTAACTCGATGTGATGATGTCACCGCCACAAGGCAAAATCAACGGTAGAATATCCAAAACACCAAATACTGTTTAAAACGTCAAAACATCTATAAAACAACATATCAAACTAAATACATGTATTTCATGTCTTTTAAATGTGACTAAAATTATGAATTTTTTTAACCTTGATACAAGAAGGATCAACAGACAATAAAAGTTTAATTCTTGGGTGAGGCAAAAAGAAAGTAAATAAAAGTGGAAAGAAATGAGATGTATCTCTCTCTTTATTGACCAACAAGATAGCATAGCATCTCAAGAGAACAAAAGTGAAGAAGGCCAGTTGCAAATCTACATGACAGTATATCGTAAATCTGTGTTTTCTAAATACACAACAAGTGGAAGAATAACTAGTTGTTTTAAAAACAATGAAGATCAAGGTAATATTTGTTGTCTTCTAAACATACTCTCTTATTGTAGAGAATTTATTGCTCAGCGGTATTATTGTGTCACGATGAGGATGCGGATTGACACTTGAAAGTGCTGGATCTGAAGATGAACTAAATGTGATTTCTTTTTGTATGCCTGCGTAGAGAAGATGATTGACTGAAACTCCTCCCACATGCAGTGCAGTGATACGGTTTCTCTCCAGTGTGGATCCTCTCGTGTTTTTTCAGGGATCCTGAATGACTGAATCTCTTGTCGCAGTGTGAACACTTGTAAGGTTTCTCTCCAGTGTGAGACCTCCAGTGTTTTTTCAAATCTACAGCTGTAATAAAACACTTCCCACACTCAAAGCACTTATGATCTCTTACACCATCATGTACTTTCTGATGAAGTTTTAAATTATGCAACTGTGAAAAACTCTTTCCACACAAAGAACATGAATGTGGTTTCTCCTGGGAATGAACTTTCAGGTGTTCCTTCAGGCCTGAAACCCTCACAAATATTTTGCCACATTGATCACATTCATGCAGTTTCTCTCTAGTGTGGATGTTCATGTGTTTCTCAAGGTTTCCTCTATGTGTGAAAGTCATCCCGCATTGATCACATATGAACAGTTTCTCTCCAGTGTGGATCATCATGTGTGTCTTGAGATTCTTTTTGCATTTCAAAATCTTTCCACACTGACGGCAGGTGAAATATTTCTTGTCTCTTTTTTCCAGTAAAGAAACACTTTCAGCCTGTGAGTGAGTTTTATCTCCAGTTTTGACATGATTATGTTTCTCCATCTCTTCACTCTCCTCATTCTCCTCCATCAGGTCTGAAACTAAAAAAGTTACATTATTAATATATTATAAAAAAATCAGAGAGAAATGTGAAGTGAAAAAGATTAAAAAGTGAACATGAAAGTAGACAACAGCTACACAAAATTATGATCATTTTGATGTCATTTTATAAATCTTTTTCTATGAATGAGGTACAATTATTTTTAAAACATTATAGGCACAAATACCATGTTTCTGTTGATGATGCAGCAATAAACTATAACAATGCATACGTTTCTGTGCTTGCTTATTTAAAACATGATCAAAACACTATCTATTTTAATGACAAAAGTTAAAAAAAAAAAGAGCAAGTGACAAATATCGGTATCGGCCAATAATGGTTTGCTAAAATCGGTATCGGTGCATCCCTAATATTTAGTTTGGCCTATCAATCAATGTGAATGTTTATCAAATCTTGTTTCACTGACCATTTGATCAAAACAAGGAAATGAAAGACCTGATTTTCAGGCCCTATTTTGTACCCTGTAAAGTGTCCCATATATTATTTATTCTTTTAACTATGTTTTTTCACAACGCTTAAGGGTTTTTCCTACTACAAACACTAAATCTGATTAACTGCTTTATAACCTTATTGTTCTTCAGCCTCATTAATGAAGGATCAGGAATAAACACCAACCTCTTTGTTCTTCAGTGTGTTTCATTCTGCAGTCTTCTGGATCTCTCATGTCCTTCAATAAACTCTGTCTTTTCAGATTTCAGCTCTTCCTGATGGTTTGATGCTCGTCTTCACTTGTAGGCTGATGGGAATATTCCAGCATTTATTGGTGAATTGCAGTGGGAGGAGCTTCACTGAAGGAGGAGGAGCAGATCTGACAAAATCAAGAAGAAATCACTTACTGAGTTTGTTTTCATACTAATTCACACATTTTAATTATTTATATTCACCTATAAATCTAGTATAACTTAAGTACACTGAAGTGTCACGAAACCCTCCCTGTGTTAGCCTGGTCATTCACATCTCTGAGTTGAAAAAGTCTCAAGAAATGGGCATGTAAAGCTGTGGAAAAGTGGGAGAGTAAAGGGTGTGAAAAGGGGAGACAACAACCAATAAAACACAGACCCGCAACACACTCATTATACAGACTTAAAGGGTTAGTTCACCCAAAAATGAAAATTCTGTCATTTATTACTCACTCTCATGCTGTTCCACACCCGTAAGACCTTCGTTAATCTTCGGAACACAAATTGAGATATTTTTGTTGAAATCCGATGGCTCCGTGAGGCCTACATAGCCAGCAATGACATTTCCTCTCTCAAGATCCATTAATGTACTAAAAACATATTTAAATCAGTTCATGTGAGTACAGTGGTTCAATATTAATATTATAAAGTGATGAGAATATTTTTGGCGCGCCAAAAAACAAAATAAAATAATGACTTATATAGTGAAGGCCGATTTCAAAACACTTTCGCGTGCGTTTGACATATCAGCGTACGCCTGCGTCACTGGTAGCTCCGTTAATGCTGGGTTAGACCTTTTACATTCTGAAGTAGTCGTGATTCGCCTCTCGAAACGTAACATGCTGTAAACACACCTCTTAAACACGCAGAATAATGTAAGTGGATATTTTTCCTTGTAATCGCGCCTTTGAATGATTACGAAATCGTGGCATCCATAATCGTAATAGCGTTTAGAAATTCGATTAATTGTGCAGCCCTATCTAATATTTAATGTTTTTTTATGTTGTAGATTTATGTAGCAAATGAGACTCAACAAAATTATTGACTATATTTTGAGACAATGGTCTTGTTAATGTTTCTCAGTTTGGTTCAAGGTAATTAAAGCAACAGTTCTTCAACATCATGAGAATATGTAAAAGTATGGTATTTGGGGTAAAAAGCACAGCTGCTGTTGATAATAAACAGCTGGAAGACTTTTCCTTTTGTTGACATGACATGGTTAAATTCAGATAATAAATAAATATATCCATCAATAAATAAATATCATATATTAAGTTGGGTGTCCACCTTAGAGATAATCACCATATTTATAATGAAACCATCATATTTTTAAAAAATATGATATTCTTACTTTTGTAAAGCTATATTAAATTATTATGGGATTCATTAAATGCTTTCATAAAATAATGTTTTGATTCTGTTTTTTTTTTTTTAACATTTTAATGACAAAACATTTATTGAAAAAAAAATAATTTTATTTATCAAAACAAAAAATAGTACACATTTTGCTTAAGTGATTGTTTTAACTTAAATCATATTCAAAACATATTTTATCTTAAGTATTTGTATCAATACTGCCTTTTTCACCATGCTGGTTTTACATCTGTCTGTGGCACTAAACATTTTTTTCTGCAATCATACACTATGCAAATAGTGAAAAGCACATTTTTATTAATTTGTGCCTTTTTAAGTTTTTATTTCTCTAACATCTCACTGTTTTTTTTTAGCAGCAATTGACAAATCATAAAGCCTTCTCCTTTAAAAGTGTTAAATTTAGTCAGCAGACGCTGTACATCATTTAAAACAATTCAGACATGACCCCGTTGAATGTTGCTTAAACAAACTGTAAAACGTGTTTTAAAATTGTGTAAATAAGCGAAACAGCTGAACTCACCTCAGAAGACTCGACGCTGACTGAAAGAAACTCTCGCGAGTTCTGATGACGTCATCGCCGCGAGACGAGATCAACAGCAGATCACCAAATTCTGTTTACAGCGGGAAAAAACGTCTGTAAAACGCATCAGATAAAAATAAGCGTTAAACGGTTACTGATGTAGACAGACAGCGCTCTCATTCAGTCATGTGTGGATGAAATATAGTTTATTTGGCACTTAAAAAACGAGAAAATGAAAACATGGAAAGCCCCAAAACACAAATTATTTAATCGCTTTTAGATATAACTAAAATAATGAATTTATTTATAGATTCAAGTAGAATCAGCAGACAATAAAAAAATATGGACAAAATAGACAATAAAATTTTTTTGTTAAGATGAGAAACAAGTTTAATATTTTGTGAAGCAAATAAAAAAAAAAGTAGAAACAAATTAGACAGATCTCTTTCATTATTAAAAGTCAGCCAAAGCATCTCAAGAGAATGAAAGTGGAAAAGGCCATTTGCAAAGCTACAAAATAGTATTGTATCTGGCGTTTAAGTGGAAGAATAACAACACAGAACAAATTAAAAATAAGTGCTACATCCTCTTCTTCATGTTCCTGGACTATAACATCTTGTACATATAAAATGTCTCTATTTTAAAGATAATAGTGTTATTTATCACATCTGACATAGATAAAACAATACAATACTACATCAAAAATACTAATGACAAACTATCTATACAGTTTGGTTTTTCTGTTTCCTGTCATTAACGGTACATAACTTAATCTGTTTATAAGAATCCAAATACAGTTCGATTCATAGCAATAAATTATTTAGATCATTAACTTATTGCCACATTAAAGAGCACAACAAAGCGATAAATGTTTATATTCCCATGAATTCCCCTCACAGATCAAACTTTGACGTCTTTGAAATCAAGTCACATTCAGTAAAACTAACATTATCACTCTTAAAACTGAAATACATTAACTTACATGAAAAATTCATGCCGCCCCCACGTCACTCTCACAATTAAACACGATCTTTAAGATGCATGGAGATTTTGTTTATTGATAAAAGGATACACTTTTTTTTTCATTCTGCAACGCAGTACAGCTGCAAAAGCAAATTCTGTATCATAGGCCAGTGGTTCCCAACCTATTTTAACATTCAAAATCCTTAACGACAACTTAGTGAAGTGGTGTCAGGATAACAATCTCTCCCTAAATGTTAACAAAACTAAGGAGATGATTGTCGATCCAAGGGTGAGGAAGGAGCAGCACTCAGCACTGGTTAAGCTGGTTAAGAAATCACATCAGCATCTGCACTCCTTGAAGAGGCTGAAGAAATTTGGCATGTCGAGACAAATCCTCAGTAACTTCTACAGGTGTGCGATCAAGAGCATCCTCACCAGCTCCATCATAGTCCGGTTTGGGAGCTGCACAGTACAGGATTGTAAGGCTCTACAGCGGTTAGTGAAATCAGCCCAAGCCATCACTGGAACTAATTTGTGTGGCAATATTTGTAATTTTGTATTTGTAATTTATCCACTTTGGAGAGCGTTTTCAAAAAGCTCAGTTTTCCTTGACAAAAACACCATCTCAGAGTGGACGGAAGGCCAAAATGGAGAGAACAAGATGCATTTTCAAACGAAAATCTATATAGTGTTGAAGTAACACTCAAGCAGAGTTAAAGGTAATGAGATAATAAAGCAATTAATTAAGCGATGTTTGAACAATAATGATGAACACCTGCTGTTAACAAGCAGAATTACTGAAGAAAAGAGAAACACAAGAACTATAACTGACTTCAGCCACAGCCTTAGATGAAATCAACTAAAGATAAAAGATATTAAATCTCTCAAGATATGATTAAAAGATCTGATTCACTTATTACTAACCAGATTGACTATTTCTGTCACATGTCTAAAGAAGTTCTTATTGAGAATTAACAGAGGTTTAGATTTTGGTGTTTTATTTGTCGAAAAATTATGCCACCATCATGGTGGTCAGGGTTTGTTTTAGTTGGGCTCTGGACCCCAACAGTTATGTTGTTAAAATAATTTGCATTTGAGTAATTGCAATAGTGTCTCATAGCAAACACTTGTACATTTCTGAATCAAAATACTGAAGGAGCAGATCAGCTTGAAAGCCATTTCAAAAGAACAAAAGAGCCTATGGTGATGTCCTATGGTGATACCCAGCATGCATTGCAGCGTGAAGCATTTTTTTTACCACCATTGTTGAGATTCATATGCCAATTCTTGAGGTCTATGTGTGTCTAAGTAGTAATACAGTAGGTCAAAAAAAATTTTTGCACTGCATGGTTTTAGAATTATTAAATTTATCTATTTGCTCCAGCACTTTATTCTCATGCGGTAGTTTCACAGGGTTGGTAATGCAAAACCAAAATGTACAAATAACAAAACATTTGATCAGTTGCTTTGGATGCAATCAGACAATTTCACTATGATTCATCATATAAAATCAGCTAATATCTGTTCACTGTAAAGCATTGACCTCACTGCTTTACAACAACATATGCATTGAGAAAAGTCTAACGTAGAAAGTCAAGGTTCAAAAACCCTACTTAAGCAAACACTAATTTCCATGATGGTGGTATTGTTTTTTTCTTTTTCTTGACCAATAAAGCAACATCTAAATCTCTGTTAATTCTCAATAAGTACTTCTGTAGATGTGTGAATATAAAGTCAATTTGGTTAGTAATAAGTGAAGCTGGTAATGCTGTTTGTGGAGTTGTTTAATCAGATTTGAGGAGATTTAATGTCTTTTATCTTCAGTTGATTTTATCTAAGGCTGACTGAAGTCAGTTGTAGTTCTTGTGTTTCTCTTTTCTTCAGTGATTCTGCTTGTTAACAGCAGGCGTTCATCACTAATGCCCAATCATCATTTAATTAATTGCTTAATTATCTCATTAACTTTAACTCTGCTTCAGTGTTATTTTAACACTATTTAGAGAGGGACCATCTGTACTCTGAGCAGAGTTGATTTAACTCTGGGGATTTTGCTGTGTGTAAACATACAGGCTCATTCAATCTCAGTCATGTGCAGAGTGAAAAATACTTTATTTGGCATTTACGAGCTTTATTTAAAAGCTTAATTTATCATGAAAATTAAAACATGAAAGCCAAAAAAGTAATAATAATAATTCATGATGGACGTAGAATCAGCAGACAATAAACAATAAAAGTTATTGATAAAACAAGTAACAAATTTCATCCATGACTACTTAAATGAGACAGATCTCTTTTTATTGATTGACAAGCAAGCCAGAGCATCTCAAGAGAAGTTAGTTAAATACAAATATCAGATACGGATCTCTCTTAAAAGTGTTATGACCTATTTCTCAGCTTCCTAAACATTCAAACAAAAGAACATTTTGTAGCCAACATTTTAAAAATTTCTACTTTTTCATAAGAGAGTAAAAAAACTAAAAGTAATGGATTTATAAAAAAAAAAAAAAAATCAAACATGAAACAAAATCATTAAGCATTATGATACAGATATTATGAAGCAAAATGATATACAAGAATAAAACTATATTAGATATTGTTCTTTGGGGAGAAACTCCATCCTAGAGTTGATCTGAATCTCACAGTTGAAACTGTTGGTCTTGAAGATAAACTTTATTCACTGTGACAAATTTAGATGATTTTTTTTTTTTTTCCATCTAAAATATTTGAAGGTGCTGAATCTGAAGATGAACTACTTACTGTGATATTTTTTTGTATGAGTGCGTAGAGAAGATGATTGAGTGAAACTCTTCCCGCATGCAGTGCAGTGATATGGTTTCTCTCCAGTGTGGATCCTCTCGTGTGTTTTCAGGTCTCCTGAATTACTAAAACTCTTGTCGCAGTGTGAACACTTGTAAGGTTTCTCTCCAGTGTGACTCCTCTCGTGCATTTTTAGGTTTGCTGAATGAGTGAATCTCTTGTCGCAGTGTGAACATTTGTAAGGTTTCTCTCCAGTGTGGATCCTCTCGTGAGTTTTGAGATGTGCTGACTGATTAAATCTCTTGTCGCAGTGTGAACACTTGTAAGGTTTCTCTCCAGTGTGGATCATCTCGTGAATTTTCAGACAATCTGACCGACTGAATATCTTGTCGCAGTGTGAACACTTGTAAGATTTCTCTCCAGTGTGGATCCTCTGGTGCTGTTTCAAATGTCCAGCTGTAATAAAAGTCTTCTCACACTCAAAGCACATATGATTTCTTACACCAGTATGTATTTTCTGATGTTCTTTTAAACTGTACAGATGTGAAAAACTCTTTCCACACAAAGAACATGAATGTGGTTTCTCCTGTGAATGAACTTTCAGGTGGCTCTTCAGGTCTGAAGCCCTCAAAAATGTTTTGCCACACTGATCGCATTCATGGAGTTTCTCTCCAGTGTGGATCATCATGTGTGTCTCAAGGTTTCCTTTTTGTGTAAAACTCTTTCCACACTGATCACATGTGAACGGTTTCTCTCCAGTGTGGATCCTCATGTGAACCTTAAGATTTGGTTTGTATGTGAAACTCTTTCCACACTGACGGCAGGTGAAACATTTCTTGTCTCTTCTTTTCAGTAAAAAAAGACTTTCAGTCTGTGAGCGAGTTTTATCTCCAGTTATCTCCTGCTCCTCTTCGCTCTCCTCATTCTCCTCAATCGGGTCTGAAACAAAAAAAAATTACAATATAAATAAATCATAAAAAAAAAATCAAGAGAGAAAATTGAGGTGTAAGGTCATTAAAGTGAACCTAAAAAAGTAGATCATTTTGATGCATTTTTATAAACCTTTTCACGAACTGATCTACCAATTATGGTTTTTAAAACATTATCACAACATAGTCACTACTAAATATTTCATCAACTCCACAATTATCTAACATGCTATTAACATTAATAAACTACACAATAGTGCTTCAGTTCTGACAGTCTCTCAAACTGATATTTAATTTACTTTAATAAAAACGTAACTAATTTTAAACGGATTATCCACCCAACATTTTTCACTCAACACTGTTACGACTCAATTTCCTTTCATTCTATTTCATCCTTTTTTAAAAATTTACATTTCTTAAAATGGCGACACCCAGTAAGTGACATCATTTGAACTCTTTCTAGAGTATGATGGGAAAATAATCTCAATTTATTGTAGTGTAGACTGCATTTATCAACCCTGTTACCAAAGTTATAAGAGAAATAAATTTGTATTTCATAATATAAAGTTATCAGAAAACCAAACATGTTTTGCTCAATTAGAATGCTAAATCTGCCATTCCCAATTTTGTTTAATTTTAATATGTTTAATGTTTATCAAACCTTGTTTCACTGACTATTTGATTAAGACAAGAAAATGAAAGACAATTAAGTTTCAGGCCCTATTTTGTACATAGAAAGTGTCCCCTTTATTATTTATTGGTTGAAGTGTTTTTTCACAACTCTTGTTAATCAAGTTTTTTTCATACTACAAACACAAAATCTGATGAACTGCTTTATATCCTTATTGTTCTTCAGCCTCATGAATGAAGGATCAGAAATAAACACCAACCTCTTTGTTCTTCAGTGTGTTTCATTCTGCAGTGTTCTGGATCTCTCATGTCCTTCAATAAACTCTGTCTTTGCAGATTTCAGCTCTTCCTGATGGTTTGATGCTCGTCTTCACTTGTAGGCTGATGGGAATATTCCAACATTTATTGGTGAATTGCAATCACTGAAGGAGGAGGAGCAGATCTGACAAAATCAAGAAGAAATCACTGAGTTTGATTTTATTCACCCATTTTAAGTTTTTATATCTAGTAAAATAACTTTTAAATAAATCAATCGTTTTATACTAAATCACAAATTCTATTTATTTTTTTATTTCTAAGAATATCATCCACACATTTTATTCCTATATTTTATCCCACCTCTCATTAACATATAGGCAAATAAATATAGGACAAAAATACCACAATTAACAGATACCAAATATAAACAATGTACGAATAAAAAAACGAAGGTATAAACAAACTTAAATAAATAAATTTTCAAGAGACAAATAACGCACCAATCGAGTTTAACTTAAATTGTTTTTGTTTGTGTTTTATATGAAACATGGTTCATCACAAATTAATGAAATAAATGCTGTTATGATACTTACCTATATCTTGTAGATGTCACAAAAGCTAATGGCGTAGTTCGCTTAAGTTTGTTGACACCAATAAAAAGATCTTAATGTGGCAGTTTACAGATCTAAAGACATCAGCATAATGAATGAGGTGAAAACAGGATCTATTGACATGAAATAAAGAGGCTTTTCAGCTGCTCTGATAATAGTGATGATCCATAGACTATCAATATACTCATCTCAGTTTATTCTAAGTATTTGCTGCTAGAAACAGATTGTTTGAGTCAGAATATAAGCTGAAAGCCTATACAAGTGCCCTAATATTACTATTACTTCTCAAATGATAGAGTAATAGCAGTAATATAAAGACAGACACTAATGACAACCATGGTTATCAACCATTGTTCATATGAATCTAAGTATAGTTGTATTTCCTATCAACTACATTCATAACAAAGTGATTAGTTCGCTAGCATCTTACCATTTTGTACGTGAAGAGAGCGAGATTTCAGCAGACACACCAATAGCCCGAACCCGAAAAGAAAGAAATGTCCCCGTAAATGATATTTAAATGTTGTAAAGAGTATTTTACAATTGCGCGAAAAAACGGACTGCTCACCTCAGACGACTAGCTGAAGATCGCGCGCTAGTGATGACGTCACCCCGCGAGACGAAACCAACGGTACATTATAAAAAACGCGCCAAACTGTTTAAAACGGCAAAACATCTATAAAACAACATATCAATCAATGGTTTCTAGATGTAACTAAAATTATGATTATTCTTGATGCAAGAAGAATCAGCAGACAATAAAAGTTTAATACTTTGTGAAGCAAAAACAAAAAGTAAAAGTGGAAACAAATGAGACAGATCTCTCTCTTTATTGACAAAAACAAGATAGTAAAGCATCTCAAGAAAATAAAAGTGAAGGACATTTGCAAATCTACATAACAGTGTATCTTACATCTGCGTTTTCTAAATACACTATAAGAGGAAGAATAACTAGTTGTTTTAAAAACAACAATAAAGAACAGGTTAAATATGTTTTTTTAATGAAAAAGAACCATTTAAACGTGTGAAATCCTTCTACTTTCATTAATAAAAGTGTAAACGAACAACATATGAAAACTGGACATAATATGAAACTCTAAATAAAGCATAATGATATATTTTATATCATGAAGCAAAATAATTTACAAGAATTAAACTGTTAGATATTGTCCATCTTTGAGTTGATCTGAATCTCACAGTTGAAACTGCTGGTCTTGAAGATGAACATTATTTACTCTGGCAAATTTAGATGATGTTTTTTTTGTCCTGTCACTTATTTTGGCTGGTTAGGACAGATTTTTTGTTGTTTTGATGCGTTATTTTGTCACATTAAATGAGGATGCGGCTTCACACTTGAAAGTGATGGATCTGAAGATGAACTGCTAACTGTAATTGTATTTTGTATGACTGTTTAGAGAAGATGATACGGTGATACGGTTTCTCTCCAGTGTGGATCATCTTGTGAGCTTTCAAGGTTCCTGACTGACTGAATCTCTTGTCGCAGTGTGTACACTTGTAAGGTTTCTCTCCAGTGTGAATCCTCTGGTGCTGTTTCAAATGTTCAGCTCTAATAAAAGTCTTCTCACACTCAAAGCACACATGATTTCTTTCACCAGTATGTAATTTCTGATGTTCTTTTAAATTCCGCGAATGTGAAAAACTCTTCCCACATTGATCACACTCGTAAGGTTTCTCTCCAGTGTGGATCCTCTTGTGTGTTTTCACGGTTCCTGACCGACTGAATCTCTTGTCGCACTGTGAACACTTGTAAGGTTTCTCTCCAGTGTGGATCATCTGGTGCCGTTTTAAAATATCAACTCTAATAAAAGTCTTCTCACACTCAAAGCACACATGATTTCTTTCACCAGTATGTATTTTCTGATGTTCTTTTAAAACGTGCAGATGTGAAAATCTCTTTCCACACAAAGAACATGAATGTGGTTTCTCCTGTGAATGAACCGTCAGGTGGCTCTTCAGGCCTGAAGCCCTCAAAAATGTTTTGCCACATTGATCACATTCATGCACTTTCTCTCCAGTGTGGATCATCATATGATTCACAAGGGTTCATTGATGTGTCAAACTCTTCCCACACTGATCGCACGTGAACGGTTTCTCTCCAGTGTGAATGATCATGTAAACCTTGAGATTCTGTTTGCTTGTGAAACTCTTTCCACACTGACGGCAGTTGAAACATTTCTTGTCTCTTCTTTTCAGTAAAGAAACACTTTCATACTGTGAGCGCGTTTCTCCTCCATCAGGTCTGAAATGAAAGTAATTAAGTTACATCAGCCAAATTAGGTCAGCCGGAACCGGGAACACTTCCTATAACACCAGATGTACTCGTTACATCAGAAGAAGAATGGCATCTACGTTTTATTAGTCTTTCTGTTTATCCCGAGGTTTACCGTAGTCAACCGGATCTGGGCCGTATCCAGGTGAGATTGAGGACCTGCGCCTTGACACGACCACAACGCAGCCCTGAAGTGTCAGCAGAGATTGAGTCAACTAGATCATCCATTGTGAAGGCCTCATCGACACGACAGCCAGTGGCACAGTTCCTCAACAAACTGTCCATACCGGCGTGATGAATACGATCCTCAACTGGATGGAACTGGAATAAATACTTTGAATGTTGCGATCCTATCGGATCTGATAGCTACCTGAATTGTAACAAAGCACTGTTCGCCAGCGGAGAACTGGCCCCCCGACTAAGCCTGGTTTCTCCCAAGGTTTTTTTCTCCATTTTAACACCTGTTTGCCACCTGATGTCACCTGTTGGAGTTTGGGTTCCTTGCCGCTGTCGCCTTAAGCTTGCTTAGTTGGGGACACTTGACATTTGATATTCAACAGTGCTTTGATCTGCCTGCATTGACACCATTCTTTAAGAGCTGCTGTACAGCCAAAATTATATACCAGTTATCACTGTAAAGCTGCTTTGACACAATCTGCATTGTAAAAAGCGCTATATAAATAAAGGTGACTTGACTTGACTTCATAAATGAATCATTAAAAAAAATCTGAGAGAAATGCGAAATGAAAGGACATAAAAGTGAACCTAAAATAGACAACAGCTACAAGAAATTCTGATCATTAAGTATTTTTATAAATCTCTTACCATGAATGAGCTACATTGATCTTCCAGTTAATATTTTTAAAACATTATTGGCACAAATCCCATGTTTTTGTAGTGAGAACTATTAAATATTTGATCAACTCCATAATTATCTAACTTAATATAAACATTAATAAATTATACAATGTTACAGTTTTGACAGTCTTCTAAAAAATTAACTCATTTTAAATTGACAATTTATTAGCTGTTGTCCATTTTTCACTCAGCACTGTAGTTGTATGTATATTTGTTGTTATGCATTCATTTTATTTTCTCCCTCATATCATGCATCTATTTGCCCAATTGATGTTCTGTACTATATAATTAATAATTTTGTTATTAACTGTAAATGGCCAACAATCATATCAATAAAGCTTTGACTACGGCTATTTCAGCAAGCGGCAATAAATGAGCGTCTGTTTTACATGTTATTAGCGAGTCATTAAATTGTACTGATTTGTTTACAAGTGAAACAGTGGGCGTGATCAAAATGATTAATTCACTTATAGGCCTATGATTCGTAGGGTTAGATAGTCATTTATCTAGTTACTTATTAGAAATATACATTTTCAAAAATGAATATAACTGCTTCAAAATTAACTTTTCAGTATAGGTGTGTAATTTACTTTGTAGAACAAAACATCAAAATATCAAGTTGTGTTTACCACAGACCATATTTCACTCATAAATTGAATAACCCCACTATAAAAACCCACAGGAAAATCTCAAAGGAACCAGCAGAAAATGAGTCTTCCAGGTTCTGACGTCACACCTGCACCACTTTATGAGGAAGGAAACTAGTCCTTATTGTTCTTCAGCTTCATGAATGAAGAATCAGGAATAAACACCAACCTCTTTGTTCTTTAGTGTGTTTCATTCTGCAGTCTTCTGGATCTCTCATGTTCTCACTGTCCTTCAATAAACTCTGTCTTTGCAGATTTCAGCTCTTCCTGATGGTTTGATGCTCGTCTTCACTTGTAGGCTGATGGGAATATTCCAGCATTTATTGGTGAATTGCAGTGGGAGGAGCTTCATGCCATCTCGGCGAGGCGAAGTCAACGGTAGACTCACTTCCCAATGTGCATTTCCATCAGTGTTGCCAACTCCGCGGTTTTCCAGCAGAATTGGGCTACTTTAACACTGTTGCTGCGGGTGGTTTTTCATGTCCGTGGGTTGAAGCGACCCCAAATAACATGGGGCCCCTGGAATGCAAATTTAACCAGGGGGACCCCACCAGAAATGCAGATTTTACCCCCCAGAACACAATTTTTACCAGGGTACCCCCCCTGAAATACGACTGGGCTAGTTTTGAGTAGCAATTGTGTGGGTTTTGTTGAGAAAACCTGGCAACCCTGATATCCATTCTAAGTAGTATGTGAGATTACAATAAAGTAGTGATGAAACATCTGAACCGATGCTTCAGAGCTTGTGCCGATCATAAATGGGCGTGCCAGATGAAGCCTCGATTCAAGGCTTGTGTCGGTAACGTAGAAATCACGTGACCAATGACAAACGAAACGTGTGTTCAACATCGGCTGTGGCTGGATGTAACCGATCGGCGAGAGTAGCCGAGTGCAGGCGGGGAGGAGCTGAAAACGAAGACGTGAAGTCGGACATTTTCTGCTTCTTGTAGTGACGCTCGCACTGCGTTTGCATACTTTATCACAGCTGAAGTGAAATAAATGCAATATTTGACTAATACACTGATGTTTCAGAGACATTTTCATTCAATACTTTATGTACTGCTTACAGCGTCTGTGTTTACAAGAATAAAGTTCAACATAAGCATATACTATTTAAACACCAATGTAGTGAAGTCTAAGTTTTTTTATCAGTTTTATTTTGATAAACATGACACGATATAACATCGCAACTACATGAAAAAAAACTTTAACTGTTATAAAAATACAGATTTGTGAGCATTAGTGGAACTGAAGTTTTCAGAATAAACACAAAATCACGTGACTGTTGTCATGCTGTGAATCCGGCCAATCGCGAAACAGCTGTGTCGTCATCAGAGCTCATGCGGTACTTTGAAGCCATATATCACAGTCACATGGCATCAGCGCTGTCTCAAGTCGGAGAAAATTTCTTACCGGCATGCACTGCTTCAAGTCAGCCACCGATCGGTCTGTGCGGCGCTGCACAAAGTCGAACAAGCCTGAAGTCAACGTTAGACTCACTCTGCGTCCCAATGTGCATATCCATCAGTGATGAAAAGATGAAAAGCAGGTCAACATGTGTACAGTCAAATGACTGCTTTTTCTGTAGTTTCATGACCTGGTGTAAATAGTTTATAGCATTAATGAATGAAAAAGGCAATAAATTCAGCAATTGTGACACAAAGATCAAATGATTTCCTAAATCATTGTAACTTCTTGTGTAAAAGTTGAGACACACTTAGACATCAACACTCATCATACAAACCTCAACAATGGTGAAAATCAAAGTTCTGGCATGAAGCATGTCACCATTGTTAAGTTTCATATGCTAATTGTTGATGTCTGTGTCTAGAAGGCACTGCAGTTAATAGCTTCATGCTTACAATATGGGCCCAAATGTGACCTCCGGAGGATGAGCCTCTGAAGTGAGACGCAGCTCCTGTCAGCAAAGGAGTGTGTTTTTGGTTGTGAGGGAAAGATTACCTTTTTCAGCTTCCCAAAGAACCCAGCGTTAAGGGAACAGTGGATGAAGTTTGTTTTTCCGGGGCAGCAACGGAGTTGTGCACGTATGTTTGTTTGTTCCTGGGATTTTGGCGATAAATGCTTTGTAAACAAGTCCTAGTTCGGCGCTGGATTTGCAGATCGTGGGTGGTGAGTAAAGTGCATAAAATGTAAACAACACTAACGTTTTGGTTCACTTTTTATTTATAATGACGTCACAACTTGCAGACGATCTCTACACAAAAGCTGTGCTTGCTTGTGACGCTTTAGCTCTGCCCACGGCACTGACGGCAGGCACACCTCCAGGAGCTCGGCTATTTTCGAAAAGACTCAGTACAGCGTATCTATCTTTTTAAAAAATGATAAAACTAAAGACTTTTCGGAGATATGAAGGACACAATATTACTCTATATGTACTCAAGACTAACATGAGATTGGCAGAATCTGTGTGTGATACCCCCCCTTTAACGAAACAATCAAGAGTCAAGAGCCCAACTTCGAGAAACACTGATCACCACAATGGTGACTTCAAATCTTTGTTCCTCTTTCCTTCAGTGTCGTCACTAATGTTCAATCGTCACTTAATTATATAATTAACTCCAGCACAGCCTAAGTGTTACATTTAACTCTGTAGTGTGGACACATATGAACACTGAGCGCTGTTAATAAAACACAGGGGATTTTGCTGAGTATCATCCAACCTTAAGCCATTTTCAAGCCAAAAAGTTAGTGATCCTTAATATTTAAAGTAACTAGTACATGTGACATCAGTCCGAGCAAACAAACAACAAAAGATCCAAATCCAAAAAGGGCAAGATGGATCAAACGAGAACTCTGATATGGCTCACACATGCCGTAAGCTTTCCGGTAGCCTCATGATTCACTCCAACTCAGCAAGCAACTCTCCCCTACCGTTTGACCCAGTCACTTTTAAAGCACCATGATTTAGTTCAGGTGTAAAGCCACACCCTTCAGCAAATCTCCTGTAACTCAGGGACAAACACACAGCTACTCACTGAGACGTCACCTTACTTGATGTGATCGTTTGTAGTATGACTGTGTAGAAAAGATGATTTATTGAAACTCTTCCCACATAGAGTGTAGTGATATGGTTTCTATCCAGTGTGGATCTTCTTGTGTTTTATTAGTTTTCCTGACTCACTGAATCTCTTTTCGCAGTGTGAACACTTGTAAGGTTTCTCTCCAGTGTGGATCCTTTCATGTGTTTTCAGGTCTCCTGACCGACTGAATCTCTTGTCGCAGTATGAACACTTGTAAGGTTTCTCTCCAGTGTGGATCCTCTCGTGTCTTTTCAGTTGTCCTGATTCACTGAATCTCTTGTCGCAGTGTGAACACTTGTAAGGTTTCTCTCCAGTGTGGATCCTCTCATGTGTCTTCAGGTCTCCTGACCGACTAAATCTCTTGTCGCAGTATGAACACTTGTAAGGTTTCTCTCCAGTGTGGATCCTCTTGTGTGTTTTCAGGTCTCCTGACCGACTGAATCTCTTGTCGCAGTGTGAACACTTGTAAGGTTTCTCTCCAGTGTGAATCATCTCATGAGTTTTCAGTTGTCCTGACTCACTGAATCTCTTGTCGCAGTGTGAACACTTGTAAGGTTTCTCTCCAGTGTGAGTCCTCTCGTGTGTTTTCAGGTTTCCTGAATCATTGAATCTCTTGTCGCAGTGTGAACACTTGTAAGGTTTCTCTCCAGTGTGGATCATCTGGTGCCGTTTCAAATGTTCAGCTGTAATGAAGGTCTTCTGGCACTCAAAGCACACATGATCTCTTATGCCAGTATGTATTTTCTGATGTTTTTTTAAACTTTGCAGCAGTGAAAAACTCTTTCCACAAAAAGAACATGAATGTGGTTTCTCCTCTGAATGAACTTTCAGGTGGATCTTCAGGCCTGAAGACCTCAAAAATGTTTTGCCACATTGATCACATTCATGCAGTTTCTCTTCAGTGTGGATGTTCATGTGTTCCTTTAGGGTTCCTTGCTGTGTGAAACTCTTCCCACACTGATCACATGTGAACGGTTTCTCTCCAGTGTGGATCCTCATGTGAATCTTGAGACTCTTTTTGCATGTGAAACTCTTCCCACACTGATGGCAGGTGAAACATTCCTTGTCTCTTCCTTTTAGTAAAGAAATACTTTCAGTCTGTGAACAAGTTTTTTCTCCAGTTTTGACAAGATGTTTCTCCTCCTCTTCACTCTCCTCATTCTCCTTCATCAGACCTGAAAAGATAGTAAAAAAGGTACATTATAAATGAATCATAAAAAAAGAGAAATGTGAATTGTAAGTTGACAAATGCTACACAAAATTATGATCTTTTTTATGCATTTTTATAAAACGAGGCACATTAATCTTCAAGTTATTATTTTAAAAACATTATAGCCACAAATGTTTCTGTAGTGAAAACTATTAAATGTCCCACAAAGCACAAGATGGGGCCCTACCCACCAGCAGTGACGTCATGTATGAAAATTCTGATTTCGCATGCAGTGAATTATCAGTGTATTGATAAAAATGAAAAGTCCCCTCGTGCCGTAACATAACATCAGAGGGATGGCCGAAGGGGAGGGAAGTGAACGAGGTGATGGTGAAGGGATGGTGACAGGAGATGACCAGGGAGTGACGTGAAGACAACGATCCCCTGGTGGGGATAGTTGGGATGGTCCGCTAGCACAGACCCAGAGCTTCCCAGTGCCGACAGTCCATGGTGGAGTCGAGGGAGGGAGGAGCCAAGGTGGTGTTTATTGTGACTGACCACAGCTGGGGGATGACCGTGGGAGACGAGGAAGAAGGATCCATGGGTGCAGACGGAGGACAGAGTGTAGCGGACGGCTCGGATGTCTGTGGCATAGGTAGAGTGACGATAGACCAAGGAGGAGCCGGTGGGGTGAGTGATATTGGCATCACTTGGATGAGGGTTCCTTGCGGAGCCGGAGGTGGGAGGAACCAGGGCTAAGCCGACAGGTTGACGTGCCGAGATGGAATGAGGGCGTCTAAGTCTGGAGGCTCAAGTTGCTTGACCCTGGCAGGGCATCTCCAGGGATGTCGCAGGGCTGCAAACATCAAGCAGCTGTGGGGTTGGAGGACTGGCTGAGCTCTGGGATGATGGAGGTAAAAGTAGGCTAGACATGACGATGGTCACTGTGATTTTGCCAAGTAAGACATGTTCCAGGATCAACATATTTTGTTGATCCTGGAACAACATTCCAGTCTGAATTTAGTCTTAACCCCATTCCTACCCCTAAACCTAATCCTACCCATAACTTATCCCTAAAATCAGAGGGGAAAGACAGGTGAATAACATTGATGTAGAAGCACCTAACCCTGGTTGCAAGCCTAAACTTGACATAAATGGTAAACTTGTCCCTCAAATCTGATTGGTTGATTAGAATGTTGTTCCAGGATCAACAAAGATGCTGATCCAGGAACATGTCTTACTTGGCAAAATCATGGTGACCGCAGTGGTCATATATCGGTAAAGGTTCCATAACAAATACAGTACTGTCCTTAAACAGCAATGAAGGTTTAAATACTGAGTGGGTTTGGGTGGGAGGCAATTCTTGCTTTGCTAAAGTCATCAGCCAGTCCTCGGTTCCCGATCCCTCGTCTGCTGATGTCACGGGCTAACACCCCTGGTCAGATTCACTCGGGGGCTCTACTTCCGGCACGATGGAGAACTCTGTCCTTTGCTCCTCAGGCTCTGGCTCGCTTCAGAAGCCTTTATTAACCCCCCGGAGCCGTGTGGAGTATGTTTATGATGGATGGAAGCACTTTCTTCAGCTTCATACTCGTTGGTACCATTCACTTCCATTATAAAGCTTGGATGTGTCAGGATATTTATTAATATAACTCAGATTGTGTTCATCAGAAAGAATAATGTCATATACACCTAGGATGACGTGAGGGTGAGTAAAGCTTGGGGTAATATGAAGGTGAACTAATCCTTTAAGTCAAAACATAATGAAATGCCCCGCCTCAATGTAACGCCACATGGTTTTCTTACTGCTTTGATTAAATGTTACACTGGTTAATTTGTTTATAGAACATGTCCTACTGAGATTATTTAGTAAATTTGTGTTCGCTACTTTTATTTGGACATTTTAAAAGTTAGCTAAATAAACACACTGCAACTAGCTAGCTTATATGTTGGCAAACTATCATGAAGTGAAAGAAATCTTTCGATAAGCTGCTTTGTGTACAGAGGTTACTGGGGAAACTGCTTTATTTCTATTCCATTTTCATTCAGCCTGTTTCCGTGTTTCTGCAGACCAATATGAAAATCGTCATGTTCTTTTCTGTATAGAACTTGACCAGAGTAACATTTAATTAAAACTAAGAATAAAATATCAAGTACAGCTTACCTTCATGTTTAATATACTGTACTATAAAGCTGCTTATGTATGCACATTAAGTGTTCTGTATTTCTTTACAAATTGATATAACCAACTACTGGCTTGGCAGCAGAATACAGTGATTTTAGGTGTTTTCACGGATCTGAGTGAACGAGGATCTGTTTTGACGTTGTCATCTGTCATCTTTTCCATTTTTAGTACATTGTTGTCTTGTAAAAGTACCCTCATATTGCTAGACGGTATTATTGTGTCACATTTGGCTAGGATGCGGCTTTACACTGGAAAGTGTTGAATCTGAAGATGAACTACTTACTGTGATTGTATTTTGTATGAGTGTGTAGAGCAGATGATTGAGTGAAACTCTTCCCACATGCAGTGCAGTGATACGGTTTCTCCACAGTGTGGATCCTCTCATGTGTTTTCAGATGTCCTGATTCACTGAATCTCCTGTCGCAGTGTGAACACTTGTAAGGTTTCTCTCCAGTGTGGATCCTCTCATGTCTTATTAGAATTTCTGACTGACCGAATCTTTTGTCGCAGTGTGAACACTTGTAAGGTTTCTCTGTGTGAATTCTCTGGTGCCGATTCAAACTTGCAGTTGTAATAAAAGTCTTCCCACACTGATCACATGTGAATGGCTTCTCTCCAGTGTGGATGATCATGTGTTTCTTAAGGGTTCCTTGTTGTGCGAAACTCTTCCCACACTGATCACATGTGAATGGTTTCCCTCCAGTGTGGATCCTCAAGTGAATCTCAAGTCTCTGTTTGCATGTGAAAATCTTCCTACACTGAAGGCAGGTGAAACATTTCTTTTCTCTTCTTTTCAGTAAAGAAATACTTTCAGTCTGTGAGCAAGTTTTTTCTCCAGTTTTGACATGATGTTTCTCCTCCTCTTTACTCTCCTCATTCACCAGCATCACATCTGGAACGAAAGTAAAAAAAAAAAAAGTTACATTTTAAGTAAATCACAAAAAATCAGAGAGAAATGTAAAGTGAGAATAGACAAGAAATTATGATAATTTTGATGCATTTTTTTAAAATCTCTGTCCATGAACAAGGTACACTGAACTACAAGTTATTTTAAAACGTTATCAGCACACAGCCCGTGTTTCCTTAGAGAGAACTTTTAAATATTTGATCAACTCCACAATTATCTATCCAGTGTTTCCCAAACATTAACTAGACTGTGGCAGCCCGCCACATTCTAATTTGTCCAGTCCATCTCAAAATGAACCGGAAATGTCCGGAATATATTATATGAATATACGATCAGGCATAACATTATGAGCACTGACAGGTGAAGTGAATAACACAGATTATCTCTTCATCACGGCACCTGTTAGTGGGTGGATATATTAGGCAGCAAGTGAACATTTTGTGTTAGAAGCAGAAAAAATGGGCAAGCGTAAGGATTTGAGCGAGTTTGACAAGGGCCAAATTGTGATGGCTGGACGACTGGGTCAGAGCATCTCCAAAACTGCAGCTCTTGTGGGGTGTTCCCGGTCTGCAGTGGTCAGTAGCTATCAAAAGTGCTCCAAGGAAGGAACAGTGGTGAACCGGCGACGAGTGGTGTATGCTTGAATATGAGCAGTCATTACTAGGGCTGCAGCTATCGATTATTTTAGTAATCGAGTATTCTTCCGATTATTCCATTGATTAATCAAGTAATCGGATAAAAAGGTAAACATAATACAACCTAAAACTAAGTCATAAAGCAGAAAATTGATGGTGTGGATGTGGCTGGAACACACTTGGCCAGCTTTGACAGCGTTGGATAGCGTGCTGTATTTTTTTTCCCCAACACAACAGAGGATTCTCCTTCTTGGACAGGGGATGTTCTCCAAAATACTTCAAGACCTCCTTCTGCACTGTTTGGGTCAATCTGCTGCTGCTCATCCTCTTCAACACTGCCGCTGGAGTCTGATGATGTTCCCGTTATGTTGTCGAGGAACGATGCTCCACCTTTGGCATGTGTTACTTGGTTGTCTTGTGCTGTGGTGGAGGCTCCATTTTCATTTACGTTGGGCTGCCTCACTTTCTTTTTGGCAGCCAGTGCCATGGTTTGTACTGTGCTTTGGACCTTCAACGTTGTCAGCAGACAAGACCTTAGGTTTTCTAAACCTGGGATCCAGAGCAGCAGCGACTAGGACTGTGTTTGGAGATTCAGGATTAAAACAGATAGTCCTTGCCATCTTGTTGTGATCTGTTCTATCACATGAGCCTGGTATGACTTCAAAGCTGAAATCTGTATAGAATTCTTAAAGGGGGGGGGTATAATGCTATTTCATGTATTCTGACTTATTTAAACTGTTAAAGAGTTGGATTCTCATGCTAAACATGGCCAAAGTTTCAAAACATGAGTTGACGTATGACGGAGTATTTCTGTTCCAAAAATTCTCTTCCAAATCCTCACAGGATTCGTACTTTTTTTTTTCGAGTATGGGCCTGAGTGACGTAAACAGGGGCGGAATTTCTTGTACAGGGCACTTCTCCCGGAAGAGTGTGCGCGCACACGTGGACCTGAGCGAGAGCGCAAGAGCACGCCCATCAACGCGCGTTTGGGTTTACAGAAGTCGTCGGCAGCACTGAACAGGTCACAGGACTTCACGAAATCAACAATGTCACCAAAGAAGTGTGTTTTTGGTTGTGAGGGAAAGATAACCTTGTTTCCCAAAGAACCTAGCGTTAAGTGGAGCTGAGAGTTGTGTGCTCACACATTACATTGATGCACTCTTGATATTTGTTATTAAAATAACCATAGAAACTGATAGTTTCAATCACTTTTTTATTGGTTAAAATTAATGGAGATTATCTCGTGTTTTTCCGTGGCTGCTCGAGCCCTCAGGATCGGCGCTTATGGTTTCATAAACAAGGCCCTACGCTGGATTTACAGATCGTTTGAAACTGAAAGATGGAGCGGTCACAGCGGTAATGATCCCGGTCATGAGTCGGAACCGCAGGTGGAGAGTAAAACTGCTTCAAATGTCTGTTTTGTTGGCAATAGGCGCCTAAGTGCATATAATGTAAACAACACGAACGTAGTGAATTCATAAATTCATTATTCATCATTCATACTCTATATTCATTATAGTGATTCAAAAGTTATCCATGGATAATGCGATGGTGTATTGTGTGTGTTTAAATACAGTTGTTTAGCTGACCATTGATAGCTTGTAGACGATCTCTACACAAAAGCTGCGAGTACTCGTGACTCTAGCTCCACTCACAGGACACGCCTCCAGGCGCTCGGCTGTTTCGGAAACACTCGGTACAGTGTATGTATCTTTTATAAATATGATTAAACTAAAGACTTTTTGGAGATATGAAGGATGCACTACTACTCTATAGGTACTCAAGATTAACATGAGATTGGCAGAAACTGTGTGTGATACCCCCCCTTTAAGGCTTTGCACTAGAGGTAACATATTGTAACACCGTAGCTCCATCAAATGGCTCAAGGGCCTGAATTAACTTCTCAATCAGGTTCCACTGTTCAGGCCTGAGATCAAGGTAGTATGTTCCTCTCTGTGTCAGGGCTGGGTCTGAGAGGGCAGCAGTCACCGTCCATCTTTGTTCCAGCAGCCTGGACAGCATGTGATAAGTGCTGTTCCAGCGGTTACTTACATCTTGCACCAGCATGTGTTGCGGTGTACCCATTACCCTTTAGCTTGGTGCATGCCAGCTCGCTCTTTTTAAAATGTTCAACGAGACATCTTGCAGCAGCCAAACACTTGGAAATAGCTTGGTGGTTCTTCAGAGCACTTTACACAATCAAGTTCAGGGTGTGACCTGCACATCGGACTGATGCCCATCCATGCTTTTCTGCCAAAATCTTCACTGCTGCTATGACATTAGCACCATTGTCATGGACAACAGCTTTGACTGTGCTATTTTGAGACACCATGAAATACGACCTAAAATGTGCTTTTAATATACTATCTCTGTATTTAAAAAATGTATTTAGATAAATATATTTTTTAAATACAGAGATAGTATATTAAAAGCACATTTTAGTTCATGATGTCTCAAAATAGCACAGTTGAGTACACTTAGATGTTCTTAATATTATCTTAAGAAGTACTAAAGAATTTTTTTGAGCATATTAAGTACAAAATTAGTGCAAGAAAATAGAGCACTTTAAGTACATTATAGAAGTATACTTTTTTTTTCAACTGGGTAACCAAAGTTATGAGAAATAACTTTTTGAAGTTTATCAAAAAACTATAAAACAGGCTTTGCTTAATTTATGTTAAATGTGCCAAATGCAAATATGGTTCAGGAATGGTTTGAGGAGTTTGAGGTGTTGACTTGGCCTCCAAATTCCCCAGATCTCGAATCCAATCGAGCATCTGTGGGATGTGCAGAACAAACAAGTCCGATCCATGGAGGCTCCACCTCCCAGCTTACAGGACTTAAAGGATCTGCTGCTAACATCTTGGTGCCAGATACCACAGCACACCTTCAGGGTCTAGAGGAGTCTAAATCCCTCCGGGTGAGTTTTCTTGAAATTAATGTCATAAAAAGTATTCAATACATTAAATGGAACAACAAACGTCTCAATGATCATTTTAAGACGTCTTATTTTTTGGGGATGGAAAAACATAAATCACGATACAGCCTGTTGATTATTAAACTTCAAAAGACTATGATTTCATTTTTATAAAAACGTTGTGATTTCACAAGGTGGCGCTGTTGCACATTCTTCAGACTCCTTCAAAGTAATTCTCAAATCAATGAATAGCGCACATTAATGCAAAGCGATTGCTAATGAACTCAAATTGATGAATTGTGTCTACTTTATGACCTTTATATAATGTTTTAGTCGGTTGTAAGTATGCATATTTTATCTCTCTTGTCTGACGGATCAGCCCCCAATAGTATAGACATTTCAAAATAAGAGTCCCTGTGTATTTCAGGCTTGTTTATAATTAAAAGTCCCATGCTAAGTTTTTTTTTTTTTTCTTTTTCTGGGCATTATTGGTATTTTGGTTACACAATAAATTGTATTTAATTGGATTTTCCTTCAATTCATAGTAAACTATTGTAGTCTCTGGCTGGGATGCTCACCCACACGAAGAAAAGATTATTTGACACATATTATTCAATATATAGATTCGACTAGTATCAGTAAAATCTGTGTCCCATTCACTGAGAGAGACACTATATGACAAAGCAAGGAGAACTCTACCATTTAAATGCTGTAATTTTGCATGGTTTACAATGCATAATAATGTAATTAAATGCAATAGTAGCCTATGTAATTAAAATTAATTTCAATAAATAAAAATATTGTTAAAAATCACACATTATTTGTTGTTTGTCACATGTTGTAGACCATTTTTGGATGAACAGCAACACATGACATATTACACTGTGTCATTATGTATATAACAAAAATAAAGCCAAAAGTGAGAAGTCATGTGTGACAAACTAAGTACACCCTAAGATTCAATTGCTTGTAGAACCACCTTTAGCAGCAATACGGTGAAGTAATCTTTTTATTTTTGACTTTATCAGTCTCTCACATCATTGTGGAGGAATTGTGTCTCACTCTTCTTTACACCATTGCTTCAGTTCATTGAGGTTTGTGGGCATCTGTATATGCACAGCTCTCTTCAGTTGGGTTGAGGTCTGGACTTTCATTAGGCCAGTGCAACACCTTGATTCTTTTCTTTTTCAGCCATTCTGTTGTAAATTTGCCGGTGTGCTTGGGATCACTGTCTTGTGGCATAACCCAATTTCTGCCAAGCTTTAGCTATGAGACAGATGGCCTCACATATGACTCTACAGTACTTTGGTATGGATCGAGGAGTTCATGATCGACTCAATGACTGTGAGGTGCCCAGGTCCTGTGGCTGCAAAATAAGCCCAAATCATCACCCCTCCACGACAGTGCTTGACGGTTGGTATGAGGTGTTTGTGCTGATATGTTGAGTTTGGTTTTCAAAAACATTTTGACTCCTACTTACCCTCTAAATTCCCATGGAAGCAATAATGGTATATTTAGTTTGTCACACATGACTTCTCCATGTTGGCCTAGTTTTTGTTATATAATGACACAGTCTATACTACAAACATACTAAATAAATATAAATATACTACTTCCTACTACAAACACAAAATCTGATGAGCTGCTTTATAACCTTATTGTTCTTCAGCGTCATGAATGAAGAATCAGGAATAAACACTAACCTCTTTGTTCTTCAGTGTGTTTCATTCTGCAGTGTTCTGGATCTCTGCAAAAATCAAGAATAAATCAGTTACCGAGTTTGTTTTTATACTATTTCACACATTTTAAGTTTTTATGTTCACATATCTATGTATTGTTGTGGCAAATAAAATAATATCACTGTAAATATCAGGCATGACATTATGAGCACTGACAGGTGAAGTGAACACTGATTATCTCTTCATCACGGCACCTGTTAGTGGGTGGATATATTAGGCAGCAAGTGAACATTTTGTCCTCAAAGTTGATGTGTTAGAAGCAGGAAAAATGGGCAAGCGTAAGGATTTGAGTGAGTTTGACAATGACCAAATTGTGATGGCTAGACGACTGGGTCAGAGCATCTCTAAAACTGCAGCTCTTGTGGGGTGTTCCCGGTCTGCAGTGGTCAGTATCTATCAAAAGTGCTCCAAGGAAGGAACAGTGGTGAACCGGCGACAGGGTCATGGGCGGACAAGGATCATTGATGCACGTGGGGAGCGAAGGCTGGTCAACAGACGAGCTACTGTAGCTCAAATTGCTCAAGAAGTTAATGCTGGTTCTGATAGAAAGCCACTATGGGTTCAAAAGTACTATAAGTAGTATCTAAATACATTTTTAAAATACAGAGATAGTATATTAAAAGCACATTTTAGTTCATATTTCATGGTGTCTCAAAATAGCACAGTTGAGTACACTTAGATATTCTTAAGATTATCTTAAGAAGTACTAAAGAAGAAGTTTTAGTATATTAAGTACAAAATTAGTGCACGAAAATAGAGCACTTTTCACCTGGGTAGTCAGGGTGCCCATGCTGACCCCTGTCCACCGCTGAAAGCGGCAACAGTGGACACGTGACCATCAGAACTGGACAACAGAGCAATGGAAGAAGGTGGCCTGGTCTGATGAATCACGTTTTCTTTTACATCAAGTGGATAGCCGTGTTTCGTCTAGCACAACTTCTTTCCCTTCACAGCGATGCGCATTCATCCATCCCTATACCCAAACTAAGCGTCAGAATCAGCACGGTCGGCGATTGTTGTAAAATACTTTGTTTTAATGTTGCCAAATTGTTTGATAATTTTTAATGTTTTAAAACGTTGACAGCATAAAAATCTGTGCAAAAGACGTGGTTCCCCAGGCTGAACTGTGTGTGCGCACTCCAAAACAGATCGCAAATAGACAAACAAATTACACTTTGTGCTTTGGGTACACATCCAAATGATCAAATACACACAAAAATATAAAGTACTAGATCGATAAGCAGTATCTGTAAGAGTAGTAATACTGTTAAAACCTTAATGATACCTATCCCTACACCTACCTAAGCATTGTTGCAGACCATGTACACCCTTTCATGGAAATGGTATTCCCTGGTGTCTGTGGCCTCAATCAGCAGGATAATGCGCACTGCCACAAAGCAAAAATGGTTCAGGAATGGTTTGAGGAGTTTGAGTTGTTGACTTGGCCTCCAAGTTCCCCAGATCTCAATCCAATCGAGCATCTGTGGGATGTGCTGAACAAACAAGTCCGATCCGTGGAGGCTCCACCTCCCAGCTTACAGGACTTAAAGGATCTGCTGCTAACATCTTGGTGCCAGATACCACAGCACACCTTCAGGGGTCTAGAGGAGTCCATGCCTCTGTTTTAGCAGCAAATGGGGGACCAACACAAAATTAGGAAGGCGATCATAATGTTATGCCTGATCGGTGTGTGTGTGTATATATATATATACATAAAATGATAAGAATACAGTTAAAGTACCAACGGTATTCCCTGGTGGCTGTGGCCTCTTTCAGCAGGATAATGCTCCTGCCACAAAGCAAAAATGGTTCAGGAATGGTTTGAGGAGCACAACAACAAGTTTGAGGTGTTGACTTGACCTCCGAATTCCCCAGATCTCAATCCAATCGAGCATCTGTGGGATGTGCTGAACAAACAAGTCCGATCCATGGAGGCTCCACCTCACAACTTACAGGACTTAAAGGATCTGCTGCTAACATCTTGGTGCCAGATACCACAGCACACCTTCAGGGGTCTAGAGGAGTCCATGCCTCTGTTTTGGCAGCAAAAGGGGGACCAACACAATATTAGGAAGGTGATCATAATGTTGATCGTGTATATCTTCACAATAGCTTATCGTGTTGATTGCGCAAGTCTGTTGACACCAATAAAATTATCTTAATGTGGCAATTCAGCAGCATAATGAATGAGGTGAAAACAGGATCTATTGACATGAAATAAAGAGGCTTTTCAGCTGCTCTGATAATAGTGACGATCCATAGACTATCAATACTCATTAAACAAGACATTCAGGATCAGCAGCAGATAATCTCACTTTATTCTAAGGATTTGCTGCTAGAAACAGATTGTTTGAGTCAGAATATACGCTGAAAACCTATAAAAGTGCTCTAATATTACTATTACTTCTAAAATCATACAGAAAAAAATAGCAAACACTAATAACACGTATTAGACATTGTAATTTGCCCATATGAATCTAAATATAGTTCTAAATCCTAATAACTGCATTCATAACAATCCATAGTTTGCTAACATCTCACCGTTTTGTATGTGAAGAGAAAGGCAACTCATAAAACCTACTTCTTTAAAAAAAAAAAAAAGAATCGTTTTACTTAGCAGACACACAAATAGCGTCGAACCCGAAGAAAACCTGTCAGAAATGACCGCGAAATATCGTGAACCGCTTACCTCAGAAGACTCGACGCTGACTGAAGGGGGAGCGCCGAGTGTTACGAGATTTTCGGGTTCCGAAGGCGGAGCATACATGAATATTAATGAGTTTTCTAGACATGCGCGATTGCGCACATGCAACTGAATTTTAGTTCACATATCTCAGCACATTAGTGGATTATTCCATAAAGGTAAAGTATATTCTCAGCGTCGCGGCTGAATAATGCATAAACTACAGCAGTTGTTTACTTCTAGGTAACAGTTTATAATGTTTTCATTAGTATGAACGTTTTGTGCAGTCGTCTGTAACAGAATAAAAGGCACAGAACAGCCTTCAGCTATGAGTTCAGCTTGTGCTCTTCCTTTACTGCGATGTAACAACTGATAAATGTGTATAAATGTGTCATTAAATATTCTTGTAATCTATTGTGTGATGATACATGTGTTAGCTTACCTGTTCTGACTAACATTTTCTGGTTTTCCAGTTGGTGATGCTGAAATTATATTGTCTTTTCATGGTTTCCGTTTAGGCTATTAAAGAAAGATACACTGACAGAACAAGGTTACATTTTTCAATTACACAGTAAAACCAAGCATCTCAGAAATGAGTTCAAGTACTGATTTCATATAACAGGAAAATAAAATATTGTTAAATACAGCTGCCATTTCAATGATGTATTGCTATGTTCTTCTGTTACCTCACCTTATGAAGATTTAAAATGGGGTCATCCCTCTGGAAATTAAATAAATAAAGATTTTTTCAACCTTTTGTTATTCTCTGCCATCCGTTCTTTCAACCATGTGTCACTTTTGTACCTGGATATACAATGAAGATCACTTCTATAAATGGACAATTTATTTTGATACACAACAAACATTCATTATTTGGCGTGAATTCAGGTTGATCAGGAAACTTTTTCCCAGTCATCTCAATGGCAAAACATGTCCCAGTCAACCTGAACTCACTGCCTTTGGCTTGCTTAGTTGGGGACACTTGACATTTAATTTGACATTTGATATTCAACAGTGCTTTGATCTGCCTGCATTGACACTATTCTTTTAAGAGCTGCTGTGCAGCCAAATAATGTACCAGTTATCAATGTAAAGCTGCTTTGACACAATCTACATTGTAAAAAGCGTTATATAAATAAAGGTGACTTGACTTGACTGTTAAAGGTGCAATATGTAAAATTTTCTGTCCGCTAGAGGGCGCTAGAGGCCTATTCAAAACAAAGGTGTAGCTTGATGACGCCAAGTTTGAGCGAGGAATCTTGGGACATGTGGTCTTTACCTCACAGCCACTGGAAAATAATCAGGATAGGACTCGGGCAGAAATCATGTTCATAGATGCGATTATTAACGTTACTGTAGTATGAAGCAGAGCAGGACTGAGTGTTGTGGGAGCTGAACGGAGCCGCTGGAGCGATTTCACAACACACGCCTCACGAGCGGCGGAACTTTTATTATGCCACAGTCGCCGGCGCTGCTTTCGCTTTTCCGGCCATGAGTATGAGGTTATCATATTAGATACATTTGAGTGTGTTGAAAATGATGTTATAACGTTACTCTGTGCGTTCACTGGGCGGCACCTGTGAGACACTTGTTGCACACTGCATTAAGATAGATTGATTTTAGAATATCATATTAAATGCTGGATGGCTTGTGTTGATAAATGCAATTAATTTTAAAACGTATTGTATGATGGAGAAAATTCTGTATTACTGTTACTAAAAATAAAGCTGCATCTGATTATGCTATGTTAGCTACTTGACAAAATAGTGTTTTTCTCTGAGGCATGGTAAAGCATGGTACTCGCAAAAAATCAAGAAAATTAGATTTAAACAATAAGACTAAACGTGTTGAGCTATATAACAATAATTAGTTTTCTGTCTATAAATATAAATCAAAACAGTTGTTGCCTTGTCTATTAAAACATGTAAATATTAAAGCGTCTTCGGTGTTTCCATGGTTTCTACAAAATAAAACCGGAAACCGAGGGTAACGCGGGTATGACGCAATTGACAGGCGACTCCTCACATGTCCCGGAGCCTTGGTTAAAATTGCAATTTTTTAACGATTTACAAGTAGTTGCAAACATTTGGGATATTGTAAGTACTCAAGTGAACAAAATATATAACACTGGCCTAGTGGTTGTTGGATATTTTACTGCAAAATTCTTACATATTGCACCTTTAATTAATGTTCATAAACACGCATTTTCTTCATTGGGCTTTAATAAGGAGCACCTTTGACCTCATGAAATTTTGAGAAAAAAAATTAAACTGCTGGATCTATGTCAAAACATATATCACAAATCCTGGAATAAATATGGAATTATGGCCTTGATTTGCTTTTGATTACTGGATGCTTGGTATTTAACGTGTGATGGAGTGAACATATGATATTGTGTGAGACAGTAATGACATTTTGTTTTTGTACAAAAAGATGGGTCATGGACTTGCCAACAACAAACGCTAGCTAGCAGACCCTTAATGTATGAAAATATGACACATAAGAAATGTTTCGTGAGCAGAAAATCAGCATATTATGATTTCTGAAGGATCATGTGACACTGAAGACTGGAGTAACAGGAATAAACAGCCATTTGAAATATAATAAAATAGAAAACAAATCTCAATATTACTGTTTTTGTCTATTTTTGATCAAATAAATGCAGCCTTGGTGAGCCTAAACAAAGAATTTCATTAATCCCAGACTTTTGAAGAGCAATACATAATATATATCAAAATGGACAAGAATTTAAGAATAATACCAGAATAGATATTAGTCCTCAGACACATTTATGCAGGTTTATTTCAGCTGCCACAGGCAATGATGTATTTAATGATAACAACTAATAAAAGACCGAGCTTTAAAACATTGCAAGATACAAAGGAAGAGCACGAGCTGAACTCATTGTAGAAGTTGAAAAGATGTCTTCTGGACATAACTTTGCTTAGTGGGTTATTTTAATAATAATCAATAATAAAAAACAACAACTTTATTTTGGCTTAAAATATCGCGATGATAATATTGCATGTGAGTGTATCATTACCTCCTTAATATCTTGAATATACTACATGAGAGACACAATAAAAAAAGACAGTAAAGCGATCAGCAGATGCATCCTAAGCATTTGACAGGATAGAATGGGACTATCTCTTTGATGTTCTTCCAAGATTTGGATTAAGTGGATCTGGCTGTTACACAGACCCAGCTGTTGAGATACTAACTAATAACACCATCTCAAATGGGTGCCTTTTATCCCCGCTGTTGTTTGTGTTGGCAGTCGAACCCCTAGCTATGCCTGTTAGTGGGTGGATATATTAGGCAGCAAGTGAACATTTTGTCCTAAAAGTTGATGTGTTAGAGGAAGGAAAAATGGGCAAGCGTAAGGATCTGAGCGAGTTTGACAAGTGTCAAACTCAGTGTTTGTTGTGACACAACACGCTGACAGAACGAGGAAGAAACTAGTGATACAGATACGATATAAGTTAGTTGAATACAAATTTCAGATACATGTCTCAGATACAAGTGTTATGACCTCTTCTGTTTTTCTTGGGCACTTTTTACTTCAACTGTGTCTGAAAAAGGATTGGTTAAAGGGTTAGTTCACCCAAAAATGAAAATAATGTCATTTATTACTCACCCTCATGTCGTTCCACACCCGTAAGACCTTCATTCATCTTCGGAACACAAATTAAGATATTGTTGATGAAATCCGATGGCTCAGTGAGGCCTGCACAGCCATCAATGTTACTGCACCTCTCAAGATCCATAAAGCTACTAAAAACATATTTGAAACAGTTCATGTGAGTTCAGTGGCTCAATCTTAATATTATAAAGTGACAAGAATACTTTTTGTGCGCCAAAAAAAAACCAAAATAACGACTTTTCAACAATATGGGCAGAGTTCAAAACACTGCTTCACGAATCGAATCGAATCAGTGAATCGGAGCGCCCAAATCACGTGATTTCAGCAGTTTAGCCGTTTGATAGGAGATCCGAATCACTGATTCGAAACAAACTATTCATAAAGCTCAGAAGCTTCATGAAGCAGTGTTTTGAAATCGGCCCATATAGATATTGTTGAAAATTCGTTATTTTGTTTTTTTTTGGCACACAAAAAGTATTATCGCTTTATAATATTAAGATTGAACCATTGAACTCACATGAACTGATTTAAATATGTTTTTAGTAGCTTTATGGATCTTGAGACGTGCAGTAACATTGCTGTCAATAGAGGCCTCGCTGAGCCATCGGATTTCATCAACAATATCTTAATTTGTGTTCTGAAGATGAACGAAGGTCTTACAGTTGTAGAACGACATGAGGGTGAGTAATTAATAACATTATTTTCATTTTTGGGTGAACTAACCCTTCAAGTAACATTACCAACAGTCTACTTTAAGTACTTTTGTTAATATTTATATTTATGTGCATTTGATCTGATATAACTGGAGTACAAGGATATGAGATGCATTATGTAAATGCTTGGCAAAAGAGATGTGTCTTTAATCTATCTTTAATATTAAAACAAAAACGCACTAGTGTAAACAGGGCCTTAGTTTTACAACTAAAAGAGTGCTTGGAAACATGTAAGTAGCTTTTTTTCCCTTAAATCTCGTTTAATCCTTTAATTCCTTAAAAACAACAAGAACAATTAATTCAAGATCATTAATTTATTGCCATGTTAAAAAGCGATAAATGTTTCTATTCCCATGAAATCCCCTCACAGATCAAACCTTGACGTTTGAGATCACATACATTCAATAACACTCACATTATCACTCTAAAATAAAAATACACAAACTTAAAAAATTACACAATCATTTTGAAAGACTCAAAACACTTTCGTCCGATGTTTGTTTCCTGCTGAACTGAATCAGTCTGCAGACAGCAGCAAAGATGCACATATAGTGTTTTATCTGAAGAAAGCAATTCAGAAATAACCTTGTAAATGTTGCTTAAACAAACTGTGTAAAGTGTATTTTATATATGTGTAAATATCTAAACTGCTGAACTCATCCCAGAAGACACAACAAATGTGCTGACTGAACGAGGAAGGAAACTACTGAGAAATTAATGGTATATCAAAATGCGCCAAATACTGTTCAGTTAACTAAATACAGATATCAGATACAAGTCTCTCTTAAAAGTGCTTCCTGAACATTCAAGCACAAGAACATTTTGTAGCCTACATTAGAAAATTCTACTTTTTCATAAAAGAGAGTGAAAGAACTATGAATGATTGATATGCATTATAAAAAACTAAATCTAAAATAAAACAAAATAAAGCATAATGATACAGATTATATTATGAAGCAAAATGATATACAAGACACTACTTTTAGATATTGTTCTTTAGGGAGACACTGAATCTAACTAAATAAATGAACATGAACCTTCAAGTAATCAGTGTAAATATTAGTCAGTGTGTCGACATGTGAGTATAACCAAAGTCCCTTTAAGACAAGCCATTTCACTCGGCGGCCATCTTAGAAACGCCTCTCGGCCATGCGAGTGCATCTCAAATCTCTTTGAATGGGGAAACATCAAATTCTCCAAAGCTGTTTGCCAAGCTTTCGATTAAATTTCATATTTGAAATCACCAGTGAAATCTGAAAACTATCTCATAAAGTTTCTAATTGCTCGAATCATGACAAAAACTGCATTTTTCAGGCTGGATGAAGCTCATGCGTATGCGCAGCCTCGCATCTGACTGTTTCTACAGGAACCGGAGCTTCTAAAGGCTGCTGCAGTGACGCAATGAATTTACCAATCGGCGATTGGCTCTTATTTAGAAGGCGGGACTTATTCTGCCATATTGTGTGTTGCACTTTCTTCCATTCATAATAATACGAGTGCACCATCTTTCTATATATAAAGTCTTTGGTATAAGTAACTAGTACAAAAGACATCCATCCAATCAAACATAAACAATGAAAGATCTGAATCCAAAACAGCGTCATAAGGGAAGATGGATCAAAACGAGAACACTGATGCAGCTGTGGACTCCCGTAAATATCATCACACTCCCGTATGTTCTTTACATAATCATCAGACAAGATCTTCTCAATGAACTGTAAAGCCGCAAGATGCGTGATAAAACCATAGATGGCACAATTTTAATTTGTGATCTAATAATAAGAAGATGCTGTGCTGTTTCAGTGCACTGCAGGCTCGTCAAAACGCAAAGTGGAATGTAGCTACTTGCTGGAGAAAGCAGTTAGCTACTGGAAAAACTACACTGTTTTAAACACAACTGAGCTACTGACAAGCTCCTGAAAAATGTAGTTAAGTTAGTAGTGTCACTACTTGTAGTTAGCGCCTCCCCAACACTGGTGCAGTGATATATGGTTTCTCTCTAGTGTGGATGTTCATGTGTTTCTTAAGGTTTCCTTTTTGTGTAAAACTCTTCCCACATTGATCACACTTGTAAGGTTTCTCTCCAGTGTGGATCCTCTCATGTTTTTTCAGAGATCCTGAATCACCGAATCTCTTGTCGCAGTGTGAACACTTGTAAGGTTTCTCTCCAGTGTGGATCCTCTCGTGTGTTTTCAGATGTATTGACTGACTGAATCTCTTGTCGCAGTGTGAACACTTGTAAGGTTTCTCTCCAGTGTGAATTTTCTGATGCAGTTTCAAATGGTCAGCTCTAATAAAAGTCTTCTCACACTCAAAGCACATGTGATTTCTTACACCAGTATGTAATTTCTGATGTTCTTTTAAATTCCGCGAATGTGAAAAACTCTTCCCACATTGATCACACTTGTAAGGTTTCTCTCCAGTGTGGATCCTCTCGTGTGTTTTCACGGTTCCTGACCGACTGAATCTCTTGTCGCAGTGTGAACACTTGTAAGGTTTCTCTCCAGTGTGGATCATCTGGTGCCGTTTTAAAATATCAACTCTAATAAAAGTCTTCCCACACTCAAAGCACATATGTTCTCTTACACCAGTATGTATTTTCTGATGTTCTTTTAAACTATGCAGCAGTGAAAAACTTTTTCCACACAAAGAACATGAATGTGGTTTCTCCTGTGAATGAACTTTTAGGTGATTCTTCAGGCCTGAAGCCCACAAAAATATTTTACCACATTGATCACATTCATGCAGTTTCTCTCTAGTGTGAATGTTCATGTGTTTCTTAAGGTTTCCTTTTTCTTTGAAACACTTCCCACACTGATCACATGTTAACAGTTTGTCTCCAGTGTGGATCTTCATGTGTGTCTTAAGGTTTGATGATTGTGTGAAACTATTCCCACACTGATCACATGCGTACGGTTTCTCTCCAGTGTGGATCCTCATGTGTATCTTAAGGTTTCCTTGTTGTGTGAGACTCTTTCCACACTGATGGCAGGTGAAACATTTCTTGTTTCTTCTTTTCAGTAAAGAAATACTTTTAGTCTGTGAGCAAGTTTTTTTCTCCATGATGATGTTTCTCCTCTTCACTTTCCTCATTCTTCTTGCTCAGGTCTGAAATGAACGAAGTTACATTATAAATGAATCATAAAAATAAAAAAATCAGAGAAATGTGAAGTGAAAGTTGTCAAAGGCTACAGAAAATTATGATATTTTTGATGCATTTTTATAAAACGAGGTACAATGATCTTCCAGTTATTATTTTTAAAGTGCCCCATTATGGTTTTTTGAATATTCCCTTTCGTGCAGTGTATAATGTAGCTGTTTGAAAAGTCGAAAGTGCATGATAAATAAAGTTATTGTCTCTGTAATCTGAATCCCATTGCCTTACAGTTCTCGTCACTAGAAAAGACAAAAAGAAAAGCAAAAAGGTGTAAAAAGAACCAATCAGCGTTCAGTTAGAGTTTCAAGCCTGAACTATGTATTTATCATAATATCACCATCACAATGAGAAATCACATGAAATCCAAACACCAGTCAAATGAGGAAAGACAGCTGTCCATCACTGCATTCATGACAGGTAAGCGCAGCTGTACCCCAAGTGAGTCGAGAAGTTAACATTTCTGATAGCAAAATGATCTCAAGACATATTCTTTCATCGACAGAAACCGGTTTAAGAACAGAAAACACTAAGTGCTGTAAGAAACTTAGCTTAGCACACTGTCTATCTTTGTGTCTCTGCAAAGTCTGGGTCAGCGCAGTGCGTTTTCTCACCCAAGCATGTGAATATTATTGTATTTCTCAACATGAACATGCGAAACACTATGAACATGATAACCATATGCTGACTCGAGTGTATATTTACGATAACTGCGTTTCTCACCGTTTGCGCTACTTAAGCTTAAATGCTTTTGTTCTTTATATTTATTGTTTGCACATATTACTGAATGTTTTCAACTAAAAGTAATCCTTAAGATATAACGTAAGCTTGTGTATATTGCCTAATCGTAAGCTTGTTCAGAAATGGTGACAAAAACTTTATGAACAAAAAAAAATTACATCTTTCCTGTTAAAGGTCATTTAAATAAACAAATTATTCAAATTTTATGAGCCCAAACATCCAAATGCAATATTTTTTTTTAAAAAATGCCCATCCCTAGTTTGGACCAACTTGCTCCTCAGAATTGCAAATTGTAAGAATGAATAAATATTGCTGTATATATTTTTTACCGGGTGTTCAAAATATGTAGTTTTGTGTTTTATATTGTGTAGGTCTTACATACTGTAACTCACGTTATTCCTGTCTTACTGAAATAGATTTGTTAATGCAGATTGTCTTTTGTTCTTGCTACTTTGAGTAAAGATAAAGGATGGAGCAAGATTTGCTTTACAAACTTTAGTGTTACACCAGTCATTTACATTAGTGATAGGAAAACATATGCACTGTTAATGATACTGGTAAAATCAACGTCATCGTTACTGTATTATTGCTGAGGATTGAGGACGCCTCTGGACTCTGAGCTGAAGTTTGGTTCGGTACTATGAGAAAATGAAAGTGTTTTTTGACCTTTGATGCATTTGACCTCCAAAACAAAAATAGGAACCTTTAAAATCGCATAATAGGGGCACTTCAAAACATTATAGCCACAAATGTTTCTGTAGTGAAAACTATTAAATGTTTCATCAACAAAATTATCTAACATCCGTTATAAAAAGTCTTTTGAGGAGGCCAAACACACTCAATTTCAAAGACAGTTTACCAAGGTGGCCTCACAGAGGACCGAACACTTGATGTCACTGTCTAACTGGAGCTCGGGTGAGAGGAGGCCTCAGAAGAATTACACTTTATAACGAGAGGAGGCCAAACACACTAAATTCCAAAGACAGTTTATCAAGGCGGCCTCACAGAGGGCTTAGCACTTGATGTCGCTGTCTGACTTGAGCCCAGATGAGCAGAGGCCTCAGCAGAACAGCTCTCTATAGTGAGAGGAGGCCAACTAGCTTAACATAAAAACAATTTATCAAGGCGGCCACTATCACAGAGGGCCGAACACTTGATTTTACTGTTTTACTGGACTTAGAAACAGTTTACCAAGGCAGCCTTCACGGGGGCCAAGCACTTGATGTCACTAGCTGGAGCTCAAGTGAGCGGCAGCCTCAACAGAACGACTCTCAAAAAGCAAGAGGAGGCCAGCCCTACTCAACCTTCGAGACAGTTTACCAAGGTGGCCTCACAGTGGGCCGTACACCTGATGTCACTGTCTAGCTGGAGCTCAAGTGAGCGGCAGCCTCAACAGAACGACTCTCAAAAAGCAAGAGGAGGCCAGCCCTACTCAACCTTCGAGACAGTTTACCAAGGTGGCCTCACAGTGGGCCGTACACCTGATGTCACTGTCTAGCTGGAGCTCAAGTTAGCGGAGGCCTCCGCAGAATGACTCTCGGAAGCCAGCCAAACTCAACTAAAAGACTGTTGAGCAAGGCGGCCACACAGAGGGCCGAACACTTGATGTCACTTTTTAACTGGAGCTCAGGTGAGTAAATGACTCTCTAAAATGAGAGGAGGCCAAAAACACTCAACCTAAAAGACAATCTTTCTAGATGGGGGGCTCAACTGAGCGGAGCCCTAGGCAGAACAATCCTCAGATTGCAATGAGGCCAAACTACACTCAATCTTAAAGACAGCTCACTACAGCGGCCCATAGAGGACCGACACACTTAGTGAAACTGTCTATATAGAGCCCAACAGAGCGGAGGCCTCAATCGAACGATCCTCAGATCGGGATGAGGCCAAATGACGCACAACCTAAAAGACTGTCTTTCAATGTGAGGGGCTCCAATAAGCGAAGACCTAACAGAAAGATCCTCAGATCGGCATGTGGCCAAACTACACTCAATCTTAAAGACAACTCACCACAGCGCCCCACAGAGGGCCGACACACTTAATGACACTGTCTAGATAGAGCCCAAGAGAGCAGAGGCCTCAATCGAACGATCCTCGGATCAGGGTGAGGCCAAACTATACTCAAAGCTAAAAGACAGCTCACCACAGTGGCCCACAGAAGGCCGACACACTTGGTTTCACTGTGTACCTGGAGCTAAGGTGAGCTGAGGTCTAACTAAATGAGAAAGGTATTCAGGATTGCAATTGTCAGAATAATAGATTACTAATATTTCTGAACAGAGAGTTCCCCATGTCACAAATTCGAGAGGCCATTGAGGGGATTCTCCACTGATAGCAATTTATGTTTCCAAACAAGAAGTATTCATAAATGTAGCTGCAATGAGTCATTTTTAGGGCAGAAACGAAGTGGCAAGCTAAGCTAGCATGGCGGGAGCATCAGAGCACCTTTTTGTTTTTCAACATCTGCGTCTGCCGTCATTTACTCCGAAATATTATTAAAACTAATTTAATGATACAGTCTACATGATACAAACGGGACTCCTGTCAAATGAACCAGGCAACCTCAAAATTGACATGAGTGATTTGGTCTGCAAAAGGAACAGGACAAAGCCTCAAAGAAAGATGCCAAAAAGAAGAGGAGAAGGAGGAAGGACGAAGCCCAACCAGGAGAAGATCATCTCTAAAGGGAGGGAAAGAGATGATGCGATTAGAGAGCAAGAGAAATTAAATAAAAGATTAATTAAAATTGTAAAAGAAATTATTGTACAGAACGATTTTGAGTTTCGGTTGGAAACTTTAACAGGCAGGGTTGACACTCTGACCACAAAGGAGCCTCAGTGCTGTCTGTAAGTAAAAATAGGCTATAGGAGCAACTGACATCCTGTGGGTTTTAAAGAAACGAGGGGTGAGGGCAACAGATGTCTCTTGTGGCAGTTAGTAAAATCAGATATAGAAGTATAGAGCAAAATTCATGTATCTCTCGCTTTGCAATTGAAGCTGTTGCATCAAAACATGTAACTTACGCTTTGCAACAAAAACTTGCTGCAGAACACCGGAAAGAAATGGCCTAACTCTGACCTGTAATTATTAAAATGTATAAAAGAATATGCGATCATACTAAATGTTATTATATTTTAAATGATTTTCACTTCCTTACAAAAACTTATTGCTGACAAATGGGAAAAAGGATATTAGCAAACTATAAATATTTAAAAATTACAATTAATTAGTATTTGAGGGCTGCACTGTGATCCTTAAACAGAGTCTTTTAATATGTCATCAAACGATTCCTGTTTTAAATATGCCTAATAAGATTTTCTGATACAAATTGTTATACTGAATGACATTTGTAAATCATGGTAAAAAAAAAAGTATGATTGTCATTATTTTTTGCTCAGAAAAATATAAAATTAAACAGGACAAATTCTAATCTACAGTCAGGAAAAAAACTAAATTTAAAGCTATATTACACATTTATTTATTTTTTTGATGCTTTTGATGATTTATTTCTTTGACCCTACAGCCTCGTCAGCTTCCTGAACAAGAACATTTTGTACATATAAAGCATCTCTATTGATTTGGATATTGATATTTTTTTTATTTACCCGTTTCAATGTTATGTTATTTGCTTGCTTTTAAGTTAAGGTCATATATACTTGAATGCTTGAATGATTATGAAATTTAGTAACTGCAATTCTTCCTTTGTTTGTTATAAGATAACTAAGCAACAGTTAGGTTCTTGAGTTTGATACTTTGTGAACCAACCACAAAGGTTAACAAGAGGTGAAGAGAGCAGGTTGCAACCTCAAGTGGAGGTGAGCCAGACAAAAACCTCAGTGAAGAAGAGGAAGAGTTCTAGCAGACAACAGAGTAAACAACATCCTGCAGATAAATCATGAGTTGGAACGATGGATACTCGTACAACAGGAAGACCATACAGGGTATTGATCAATTGATGAATAATATGAAGTTGGAATTTACCAAAAAGTATTGTCTGAAGAGTAAAGGTTTCCTCAGATGCTGCCTGCATTAAGCGTAGGATATATGTTACCCTAACGAAGGACGCTTAACAGCATCTCCAATATTGCTGATTAAAAGCTAGATTATAGAGCCTTTTAGCTTAATCTGATTTGAAGTTTTATATTATTTTGCATTTAACTGCTTTGTATTGTAACCAATAAAATAAATATTTTTATTATTACAATTGCCTTTCATGAGACTTATAACTACAAACTGAAACTCAAAAAAGAACAACCACAAGATAGTCTTCTACGTCATTACTGAAGGACTTAATGTAGTTTAGGACTTTATTTAGTCGATTTAGGATAGATTTGACTAACCTTACCTGAATAATCTTAGGGTCAAAGGTGTACAATTAAGGTCACACTATTTAAAAGATAAAAGTATTATTAATCATATCAGTCACGAACATACAAAACACAAATGACACCCATATTCACGTTATGGACATTTGATGACAGGAAGCAGAAAAACCAAAGTGGTTTTTCTGCTTCCTGTCATCAACCGCCCGTAACTCAATATGTCCATTTGACTCCAAATACAGTTCGATTTTCTTATAACTATGTTCATAACAATAAATTATTTAGATCATTAATTCATAGCAACAGACAGAGTGATAGATGTTTCTATCTTCATGAAATCCCCTCATAGATCAAACCTTGACATCTTTAAAATCACGTCGCATTCAGTAAAACTACCATTATCGTTCTAAAAATTAAACTTTAAAAATTACGCAAATTCATTTAGGTCTGAATGACTTCAACATTTTCCTCTGATGTTCATATTCTGTTGAACTAAATCAGTCTGATGCCAGAAAAAGACATATAGAGTGCTTTATTCAATATAAACTATTTAGAAATAACCTTGTAGAATGTTGCTTAAACTGTGTAAAGTGTGTTTTTAGTACGTGTAAATATGCGAAATATCTGAATATCTCAACTCACCTCAGAAGACACAACAAACACGCTGACTGAATGAGGCGGGAAACGTCTCGGTTACTGTTGTAAACTCTGTTTCCTGATGGAGGGAACAGTGTCAAGTGACGACACTCGCGGTTGTATTTGGGAACCCAATCATCTCTGAGAATTCAGAAAAGGCCAGTGAGTATTGGCGAGTGGAATTTGCATTGCAGTTCTCATTGGTCTTTTCTGAATTCTCAGAGATGATTGGGGCTCCCAAGTATGACCCCTAGTGTCATCACTCAACGCCACATTGAGATGAATGACAAATGGGGAACTAGTGATGTTGCAAAATCAACAGTAGCTTATCAAAATGGCTAAATATGGCTCACTATGACAAAACATTTATACCGCAAAAGAAATGAAGTTAAAACAGTTAACAAAAAGTAAAATGTTAACAAAAATTCAATCTAAGTCATGTGTAGTGTGTAAAATAATTTATCAGACAGTTAAAGGCTTTATTAATCATGAAATTTGAAACACGGAAAAGCAATCATAACAGTTCAGTTTTTTATAAGTCTTTCAAAAAAAATGATAATTACCTAAATGTTTGATAATGCAATGCATTTTTGTTTTTTATATTGTAATAGGGCATTTTTTGTTGCACAATAGCTTACACACAGCACAAGCCTGATTTCAAACTTTAAATTGAATTTACAAAAAAAGACGAGTAAACAGTCAGTAATAAAATAAGAACAAATAAATTACAAGCAGTAGCACAAATTAATACAACAGAATAAAGATACAAATGAAATAAACAGGTAGGTCTAAAAGTATTCAGGTAAGAAATAATAATAATTAACAATTAAATTACAAAAGTTATTCAGACAAGAGCAGAAAGTGATTTTGACTTTTCATGTTTGATTAACATTAATGACACAGACAGCAGCAGGTATATTAAGCTACTGTTACTTTAAGAGCAAATGTACAGATCCAATAAACATAAAATTCCTTTTTTTAGTAAACTTTTTTTTTTTTTTAAACAAATTGTGCCTCTGTGTTTAAATAAATTCAATTATATTTAAAAATTTTCTTAAATGATAAAAAAAAACCTATCTCAGCTAATGCTGTAAACTATGTAGGAGCCATTCCTTACACATTACTATAATATTAAAGGTTACAATTAACAACAGAGCCCAAATTATTAAATTCAGTTAACCGCAGAGGTTGTATCTAATCTTCCTGGTTGTCTCGATGCAACTGCAGAGGTTGGACATGAACTGCCTGTCTGCCTCAACACGAACAAAGAGTTCGTACATAAATTTCCTGTTAACCCAGTGTTTCTCAAACCTGTCCTGGAGGACCCCCAGCCCTGCATATTTTGTATGTCTCGCTACATCTGACACACCCATTTCAGGTATTGCCATCTCTACTAATGAGCTCATGAGTTGAATCAGGTGTGATAGATTAGGGAGACATACAAAATGTGCAGGGCTGGGGGTCCTCCAGGACAGGTTTGAGAAACACTGGGTTAACCAGAGAGTCTGCTGGCCCAGTTATGTCCATGGTGGACACCCTCAAACTACCTGATTGTTTTGGCACAGCCCTTGTGGCCAGCACTAACCTCTCTGTGCCTTGTGTTTCAGTTTTGCCTGATCAGCTTTGTTGGCCTCTAGTTCCACCAGATCTGCCGTGGCGGTCTTCAAGCCCATCTGCCCTGCTGTGGTGGCCTTCAGCTCCGCCATGGGGGTTTTCAAGCACATCTACTCAGCTGCGGTGGTCATCTGCTCCGCCGTGGTGGTCCTCATGCCCATCTGCACTGCTGTGGGGGTCTCCAGCATCGCTGAGGTGGTCTTCAGCCCTTCCTGCTCCACCTGCTCCGCCCTGTTTGCCTGGCTTACCTCAAAATGTAGATCTGTATGCAGGTTACAAGGTATTTTATCTGAATGAAATAGAAACACCTCTCTCGGTTTTGCTCACATGCCAGCGATTACCCCTCCACGTGCCATAGGTTGCCGACCCCTGATATACAAGAATAAAACTTTTAGATATTGTCTTTTGCAACTCACTGAGATGTTGCCTTACTTTATGTGTTTTTTTGTATGACTGTGTAGAGAAGATGATTGAGTGAAACTTTTTCCCACATAGAGTGCAGTGATACGGTTTCTCTCCAGTGTGGATCCTCTCGTGTGTTTTCAGATGTTCTGACTGTCTGAATCTCTTGTCGCAGTGTGAACACTTGTAAGGTTTCTCTCCAGTGTGGATCCTCTCATGTCTTATCAGATAATCTGACCGACTGAAACTCTCGTCACAGTGTGAACACTTGTAAGGTTTCTCTCCAGTGTGGATCCTCTTGTGTTTTTTCAGGGATCCTGACTCACTGAATCTCTTTTCACAGTGTGAACACTTGTAAGGTTTCTCTCCAGTGTGGGTCCTCTTGTGGTTTTTCAGATGCGCTAATTTTTTAAATCTTTTGTCGCAGTGTGAACACTTGTAAGGTTTCTCTCCAGTGTGGATCCTCTCATGTTTTCTCAGGGATCCTGAATCATTGAATCTCTTCTCGCAGTGTAAACACATGTAAGGTTTCTCTCCAGTGTGGATCATCTGGTGCCGTTTCAAATGTCCAGCTGTAATAAAAGTCTTTTCACACTCGAAGCACATATGTTCTCTTACACCAGTATGTATTTTCTGATGTTTTTTTAAACCTTGCAGCACTAAAAATCTCTTTCCACACAAAGAACATGAATGTGGTTTCTCCTGTGAATGAACTTTCAGGTGGCTCTTCAGGTCTGAGGCCCTCAAAAATGTTTTGCCACACTGATCACATTTGTGACGCTTCTCTCCAGTGTGGATGATCATGTGTACCTTAAGGTGATCTTTTTTTCTAAAACTCTTCCCACACTGATCACATGTGAACGGTTTCTCTCCAGTGTGGATCATCATGTGAATATTGAGACTCTTTTTGTATGATAATCTCTTTCCACACTGAAGGCAGGTGAAACATTTCTTGTTTCTTCTTTTCAGTAAAGAAACACTTTCAGTCTGTGAGAAAGTTTTTTTTCCAGTTTTGACATCATGAAGCTTGTTCTCTTCGCTCTCCTCATTCTCCTCCATCAGGCCTGAAATGATAGTAAAAAAGTTACATTATAACTGAACCATAAAAAAAAAAAACAGAAATATGAAGTGAAAGCTAACAAAGGCTACACAAAATTATGATCTTTTTGATGCATTTTTATAAAATGAGGTACAATGATCTTCCAGTTATAATTTTTAAAGCATTATAGCCACAAATATTTCTCTAGTGAAAACTATTATGTTTGATGAACTCCACAATTATCTAACATACATTGCCTGGCCAAAAAAAAAAAAAAAAAAAAAAAAAAAAATCGCTGTGTGGATTTAAATAGGCAAATACTAGAGAGTCTATGACTGTATCATTATTGCTGTTATTATTATGTTTCTTGCATTTTACATGTTTGGCAATGGTTCTTTTAACCCTAAAAGATGGAGTGTGTAGCTTTTCATTTCTTAAACAACCATGTAGGAAGTCGTATCATGGCCATATTCCAAGATGACAATGCCAAGATTCATCAGGGTTAAAATTGTGAAAGAATGGTTGGGAGGGTGCATGAAGAATCATTTTACACATGAATTGGCACTTCTGAGTCCAGACCTTAACCTCGGTGAAAGTCTTTGGGATGTGCTGGAGTAGAGTGCTCACCTCTTGCATTGTCAATACAAGATCTTGACTAAAATCTGATGCACCTCTTGTGATATTTCCATTAAGAGGTGCATCATTTTTTGGTCGAGATCTTGTATTGACAATGCAAGAGGTGAGCACTCTGTAAAGTCTACTCCAGCACATCCCAAAAAATCCTTTTGAACAAGTCGGTTGAATGAAAGATTCAATGAGTCACTCATTAAGACAGTCAAATGATCTGTTCCTGAATGAATCAGCAATTTGAATGAATTGGTTGAATCTCAATGACTCTTTCATATATAATATTTCAAAAACGCCTTTCCCCTGAAGATTTTTAGCATGGTAATGGATATGACAATGTTAATGTATTTGGTCTAGGCGGAATAGATCTGCTACGCTGCTGCTGCTGTAGATTATTGCTGTTGTTGTAGATTATTGCTGCTGCTGCAGAGCAAGTACAGGAACTTGCTACTGTCAATACATGCGCTGATATGCTGCTGCGAGCAAAACATAGTGCTGCTGCACAAATAACATATATAAATAACCCATAGCAGATCTATACAGGTGGTGCTGGGGAAGGTGGAGGGTTTTAGAGGAACTCTGAAGTGCGCTGCAAACTGCTATAGTGAATATAACCAGCCATTTAAATGTGTGAGCAACAAGCTCATTGGCTACAGAACTGACATGGACCAATCAGCTTGTGCCAAGTAGTTAATGCTGTAATTAGTATCAGCTTGCGTTAAGGACCCATCAGCCAGCGCCATCTAGAGTTTCATGACTGAACTATGTATTTAACCTCATGACATGAGCACCAAGTTGAAATCCAAATTTGTTTTTACCTAGTAACAGAGAACTGCTGTACACACATGAAGAAACAATCATATTAGAGAAAATTGATTAAATGAATCATGTCACTTTTGCCATAAACAAGTTTAATATTTGGAGAAGCAAATACAAAGTAAAAGTGGAAACAAATGAGACAGATATCTCTATTGACTTGCAAGATAGCAAAGCATCTCAATAGAATAAAACCGAAAAAGCGGTCTGTTGCAAAGCTAAAAGATAGTATTGAACAACAAAGAACATCTTAAAAATATCTTTCTTAAAAGTGTTACAGCCTCTTCTTCGGATTCCTGAACAAAAAGGTTTTGTGCATATTTAAAAGATAAGAATATTATTTATCACATCTGACATGGATAATACATACAAACCACAACAAAAACACAAATACCCATATTTACAGTTTCGATTTTCTGCTTTCTCTCATTAACTGTCCATAACTGAATGTCCATATGACTCCAAATACAGTTTCTAATTACTACGTTCACAGCAATAAATTATTAAGATCATTAATTTATTGCAATGTTAAAAAGCTTGACAGAGCAATGTTTCTATCCCCATGAAATCCCCTCACAGATCAAACTTTGAGGTCTTTAAAATCACGCCACATTCAATAAAAACTACCATTATCATTCTAAAAATGAATCACACCAACTTTTTTTAAAAATTACACAAACTCATTCAGGTCTGAATTTGCTTCAACATTTTCCTCTGATGTTCATTTCCTGTTGAACTAAATCAGTCTCCAGAAAAGGTGCATATAATGTGCTTTATCCGATGAAAACTATTTAGAAATAACCTTGTTGAATGTTGCTTAAACTGTGCATTTTAAGGATGTGTAAATACACAAAATATCTGAACAACTTAACTCACCTCAGAAGACACAACAAACACGCTGACTGAATGAGGCAGGAAACCTCTCTGTTACTGTTGTAAGCATTTCCTGATGGAGGGAACGAGACATAGTGTTGAATGACAACACTAGGGGTTGTACTTGGGAACCCCAATCATCTCTGAGAATTCAGAAATGGCCAATGAGAGTTGGCGAGTGGAATTTGCAAGCCAACCCTGTCATATGGGCATAAAAGAGCAGCGTGCACCACTCCAGACAAGTTTGTATTAGTTTGTGTCATTCAGCAGATGGTTCAGCTCTGTGGCAGGAGGGACACCACGTGTTGTAAAGTTACAACATGCCAGCAGCCATATCACCCTGTAGCCCAAGACTGGTTGCCCACTGAAGCTAAGCAGGGCTGAGCCTGGTTAGTACCTGGATGGGAGACCTCCTGGGAAAAACTAGGTTGCTGCTGGAAGAGGTGTTAGTGAGGCCAGCAGGGAGCACCCTGTGGTCTGTGTGGGTCCTAACGCCTCAGTATAGTGACAGGGACACTATACCGTCAAAAAAAAAGCAACGTCCTTCAGATGAGACGTTAAACCGAGGTCCTGACTCTCTGTGCTCATTAAAAATCCCAGGATGCCCTTCGAAAAGAGTAGGGGTGTAACCCCGACATCCTGGCCAAATTTGCCCATTGGCCTCTATCCATCATGTCCTCCTAATCATCCCTATATTCTGACTGGCTTCATCACACTGTCTCCTCTCCATCAATAAGCTGGTGTGTGGTGGGCGTTCTGGCACAATATGGCTGCTGTCGCATCATCCAGGTGGATGCTGCATATTGGTGGTGGTTGAGGAGATTCCCCCTTCCATATGTAAAGCGCTTTGAGTACCCAGAAAAGCGCTATATAAATGTAACAAATTATTATTATTATTATTATTAACCGAGACATTCCGTATCTGTCATCTCAACATAGTGTCGAATAACAACACTAGGGGTCCCTATGGAAAATGCCACGGCACTGAACTTAGTTACGAGGTTAGATGGGGCACATGTCGGCAAGCGTTAGCATGCCAAGTTACAAATGCACTCACAGCATTGTAACCTACCCAACACTCCATGCAAGCAGTATAGTCCTTCATACCGCTCGGGGACTGAAGGACAGTACTTAAAATGGGAGTAGGTCGCTTCAGCTGGACTACCTTGACCTTTTCTTTTCTTAAATTTTTTTTTTCCCCCAGGAAATATCAGCAGCTGACACAGACCAGAACGTTGAGGAAGCACTCATTTTCCCAGATGGGAGAAAGAACACCACGGAGACCACATCCTACCCAAAGGGGAGGTAGTATATGGAGTCGGGGTGTTGCGATAAAGTGGTATTGATGATAACCATGATATTTAAAACATGAAATATCAATATCATGTTAATTAAGGGTGTGACAATATACTGGTATTGGCACTAACCATAATATTTCAAACGAAAAGTACATATATGCAGGTCCGTCGCAAGGGGGGTGCGAGGCCCTGTGTGAACTTGGTGTGCGAGGCCCGGGGGGGTTGCTATAGTAATGGGGGTCTACTGTTGCTGCAATGTCCAACATTTTGTTGTTTGTATTGTGGATATTTAAGAAAAATTTGCTTTGCTTTGTATAATTAGTTTAACAACTGTGTAACTGAACTGCGCACAATATTTTTGACGCTTAAATTCTGTTCTAAATTAGTCAGTAAACAAACATACAGTATCGAGAGAACAACCAGCGCTGTTTTTCATTTGTTTTCCTCTGTGAACATGCACTAAATGAATGTCTGACAATTTCGTTGCTTTTTGAAATTTTTGGATTAAAAAAAAGTTTGAAACGTCTAGAGATAGAGTAGTCTACACTCGACATGCACACGCTCAGAGCAATAATGTAAGTTACTGCGTAACACATTTTTAACAAGCAGAATACAGTCACAATACACAGTCTCACTTTTAGCTATGTCTTTTAACTATTATAGTATTTCGAAGAACAAAAACATGAATTTTAACTACTGGCTTTACATCATCATGAAGTCAGCTCTCACTTTACTTTGGTGCGATGCCCTGTGCAGTCGCACACTTGGCACAGCCCTTGCGACAGTACTGCATATATAATAATTTGGCACGTAAATAATCCAGTGGCAAGTACAATAGGTGGTGGTATTGCACCTTAACTCTGCCATCTGTCATAAAACAGAAGACTCAGTGCGCAGCTACTACTGCCATCCAAAATCGTGTTGTCCAACAAGACAGAGGAGAGGCTCTACCCACACTCCAAAAAGTAAGCTCGGCATTATGGGAGTTTTTGGATTTAAAGAAAATGACTCGATAGACACCCCAGTCTGCAGGACTTGCCGATCAACAGTGACCACAAATGGGGGCGATAATACCAGCATCCTGTTCACCCACATCCGCATTTATCATTCTGCGGATTTCGCCACTGTACAGAGAGTAAGTTGCAATTATTTTACTAGTCCTGAAACGAGAAATGTTACATTAATTAGGCTTTTAGTCCAAAAGTGTGGTCATTTGGATAAAAACGTATAGATTATTGTACACTATATTGCCAAAAGTATTGGGACACCCCTCCAAATCATTGAATTCAGGTGTTCCAATCACTTCCATGGCCACAATCGTATAAAATCAAGCACCTAGGCATGCAGACTGCTTCTACAAACATTTGTGAAAGAATGGGTCGCTCTCAGGAGCTCAGTGAATTATGGTGTGGTACCGTGAGAGGTTTGCCACCTGTGCAGTAAGTCCATTCGTGAAATTTCCTCACTTCTAAATCTTCCACGGTCAACTGTTAGTGGTATCATAAAGTGGAAACAATTGGGAACAACAGCACCTCACCCACGAAGTGGTAAGCCACGTAAAATCACAGAGCGGGGTCAGCGCATGCTGAGGTGCACAGTGCGCAGAAGTCGCCAACTTTCTGCAGAGTCAATAGCTACAGACCTCCAAACTTCGTGTGGCCTTCAAATTAGCTCAAGGACAGTGTGTAGAGAGCTTCGTGGAATGGGTTTCCATGGCAGAGCAGCTGCTTCCAAGCCTTACATCACCAAGTGCAATGCAAAGTGTCGGATGCAGTGGTGTAAAGCACGCCGCCACTGGACTCTAGAGCAGTGGAGACATGTTCTCTGGAGTGACGAATCACACTTCTCTGTCTGGCAATCCGATGGACGAGTCTGGGTTTGGCGGTTGCCAGGAGAACGGTACTTGCCTGACTGCATTGTGCCAAGTATAAAGTTTGGTGGAGGGGGATTATGGTGTGGGGTTGTTTTTCAGGGGTTGGGCTTGGCCCCTTAGTTCCAGTGAAAGGAACTCTTAATGCTTCAGCATACCAAGACATTTTGGACAATTTCATGCTCCCAACTTTGTGGGAACAGTTTGGGGATGGCCCCTTCCCGTTCCAACATGACTGCGCACCAACGCACAAAGCAAAGTCCATAAAGACTTTTAAATAAATTTTATTATAAAAATTTAATTTATGTCTGTTGAACTTGGCAGTATTTTCTCTCTCCTGGTTATTCTCTAAAGCAAGAATCTCAATTGTTGTAATTGTTGAATACAATAGTTTGATTCATTGGCTAAACACAAAAGAAAGCAAAACACCAAGTAAGGTAAAGATGAATTTGACTGATAAGTTTTCTACAGATATCATGATATCATTACTGTGAATTCTTTTGGCCATGATAACAGAGGTAAAAAATCTGATATTGTGACAGCCCTAATGTGTAAAATACATCACATGGACTTCCCGCTTGAGAAGTAAGAATTGAGAAACGTCAAAATGGTAGTAGTGTAGCTGTCTAGATTTTATCAAAAAGATCTTTATTTGTGGTTCGAATATGAACGAAAGTCTGAGGGGTTTGGAACAACATGAAGGTGAGTAATTAATGACAGAATTTTCATTTTTGGGTGAACTAACCCTTTAAGTATTTTCTAATTTCATTAAACATTCATTTGATTTCATTAACAATTTTTTTTTAATCAAACATGGACCTTCATTTTCATTGAAAAGTCTTATTTCTTCTATTGTAGGCTCATTTTGTAAATTTAAGCTATTAATTTAGATAAGCGAAAACTGGGTGGCCATCATGCCCATACTGTTTTATGGTGCATATATTTTTAAACACCTTTTACCTTACTTTGATTATTCTCAGCTTAGGTAAAGTAAGTCAAATCTGTCCTAAATCAAAAGCATCTGAAATACTTTTCCTTTTTTAGTACATTGTTGTTGTGTAAACATACCCTTATATTGAAGGGATTTTGTTGCTTGACAATATTATTGTCACATTTGATGAGGATGCGGCTTCACCCTTGAAAGTGCTGGATCTGAAGATGAACTAATTACTGTGATTGCTTTTTATATGATTATGTAGAGAAGATTACTGAGTGAAACTCTTCCCACATGCACTGAAGTGATATGGATTCTCCCCAGTGTGGATCCTCTCATGTGTTTTCAGATGTCCTGACTGATTGAATCTCTGATCGCAGTGTGAACACTTGTAAGGTTTCTCTCCAGTGTGGATCCTCTCATGTGTTTTCAGGTCTCCTGACCGACTGAATCTCTTGTTGCAGTGTGAACACTTGTAAGGTTTCTCTCCAGTGTGGATCCTCTCGTGTGTTTTCAGGGCTCCTGACCGATTGAATCTCTTGTCGCAGTGTGAACACTTGTAAGGTTTCTCTCCAGTGTGGATCCTCTCGTGTGTTTTCAGGGCTCCTGACCGATTGAATCTCTTGTCGCAGTGTGAACATTTGTAAGGTTTCTCTCCAGTGTGTATTCTCTGGTGCCGTTTCAAATCTTCAGTTGTAATAAAAGACTTCCCACACTCAAAGCACACATAAGCTTTTTCACCAGTATGTATTTTCTGATGAACTTTTAAATTCTGCAGATGTGAAAAACTCTTTCCACACAAAGAACATGAATGTGGTTTCTCCTGTGAATGAACTTTCAGGTGGATCTTCAGGCCTGAAGCCCAAAAAAATGTTTTGCCACATTGATCACATTCATGCATTTTCTCTCCAGTGTGGATGTTCATGTGGTCCTTAAGGTGAACCTGTTGTCTAAAACTCTTTCCACACTGATCACATGTGAACGGTTTCTCTCCAGTGTGGATCCTCAAGTGAACATTTAGACTCTTTTTGTATGTGAAACTCTTCCCACATTGATCACATGTGTGCGGTTTCTCTCCAGTATGGATATTCATGTGGGCCTTAAGGTGAACCTGTTGTCTAAAACTCTTTCCACACTGGTCACATGTGAACGGTTTCTCGCCAGTGTGGATCATCATGTGAACCTTGAAACTCTTTTTGTGTGTGAAACTCTTTCCACACTGATCGCATGTGAACGGTTTCTCTCCGGTGTGGATCCTCATGTGATCCTTAAGATTCTTTTTGTATGTGAAACTCTTTCCACACTGACGGCAAGTGAAACATTTCTTGTCTCTTCTTTTCAGTAAAGAAATACTTTCAGTCTCTGGGCAAGTTTTTTCTCCAGTTTTGACATGTTTCTCCTCCTCTTCACTCTCCTCATTCTTCAGCATCACGTCTGAAATAAAAGTAAAAAAAGTTCCATTTTAAATAAATCAGAGTAAAATGTAAGTAGACAACAGCTACACTAAATAATTTTGAAAACAGGGTCGTTTTGAGATCATTGTCATCTGTATGTGCAAAAACGCAAAGGAAAAATTTTAGTCCATCGTTGACTTGTAAATGTACCGTCAGATTGAAGAGATTTTATTGCTCAATGGTATTATTTACCCCTTTTCCACCATCATGAACCGGGTGCTTGTTCAGAGCTAGTGCTATTGCCAGTTCGGAGTTGGTTCAACTGACGAGCCTTATAAGAACCAATTTGCCTTTCCACGGACTAGAGAGCCAGCACAGAGCCAGGTTTTACGTCACTGTATATGTCTTATCTTTCCCAGCAGCGACAAACAAACACACCAAGCTTGTTCAAGATGCATCAGCTTCTCACAGACAAATCGGCGCATGACTTCAAAACACCTTGTGAGAAATCCAAAAGCACAAGGAGTCATATGCCCTACAAACACTCCCGTGGCACTCCGATGTCACACGCCAATTGGTCCGCGTAGCTCCGATGCATCTTGAACAAGACTTCCATCAACAATGGCGGACGTTTTGTTTCTATTGATGCACATAGCTTTGCGAACCTACATCAGCATCCAACCATGGCGAATCCAACATGTTCGTGCAGCTCGCTATAATTTGTTTAGACGGAGATTACAATCGAGCTGCTATTAGCTCGATTAGCTGCTGTCACAAGTTTCTGTTCTTCTTGTTGGTCACGGTAACCCCGTCCCCAGCCCCTGACACAAGCGGTTCTTACTTCTAGACCAGCAATGTTTTGGTGGTAATTACGAACCACTTTTCCTGGTTCAGAGCTGGTGCTTTGGGTGTCAAAAGACTGATTTGAAACTAGGCTCTGGTTCTGAACCAGCACTCAAACTACCTAGGTGGAAATTGGGTAATTGTGTCACATTTGGTGAAGATGTGGCTTCACACTTGAAAGTGCTAGATCTGAAGATGAACTACTTACTGTGATTGTTTTTTGTATGTCTGCGTAGAGAAAATGAACGAATGAAACTCTTCCCACATGCAGTGCAGTGATACAGCTTCTCTCCAGTGTGGATCATCTCATGTGTTTTCAGGGCTCCGGAATCACTGAATCTCTTGTCACAGTGTGAACACTTGTAAGGTTTCTCTCCAGTGTGGATCCTCTCATGTTTATTTAGGGCTCCGGAATCAATGAATCTCTTGTCACAGTGTGAACACATGTAAGGTTTCTCTCCAGTGTGGATCCTCTCATGTTTTTTAAGCGTTCCTGAATCACTGAATCTCTGGTTGCAGTGTGAACACTTGTAAGGTTTCTCTCCAGTGTGGATCCTTTCATGTGTTTTCAGATGTACTGATTGACTGAATCTCTTGTCGCAGTGTGAACACTTGTAAGGTTTCTCTCCAGTGTGTATTCTCTGGTGCCGATTCAAATCTTTTGTAGTAATAAAACTCTTCCCACACTCAAAGCACACATGAACTTTTTCACCAGTATGTATTTTCTGATGAACTTTTAAATTCTGCAGATGATAAAAACTTTTTCCACACAAAGAACATGAATGTGGTTTCTCCTCTGAATGAACTGTGATGTGCATCTTCAGGCCTGAAGCCCACAAAAATGTTTTTCCACATTGATCACATTTGTGCAGTTTCTCTCCAGTATGGATGTTCATGTGCTCCTTAAGGTGTCCTTGATGGGCAAAACTCTTTCCACACTGATCACATGTGAATGGTTTCTCTCCAGTGTGGATCATCATGTGATCCTTGAGATTCTTTTTGTGTGTGAAACTCTTCCCACACTGATCACATGTGAACGGTTTCTCTCCAGTGTGGATTTTCATGTGTTCCTTAAGGTGAACTTGTTGTCTAAAACTCTTCCCACACTGATTGCATGTGAACGGTTTCTCTCCAGTGTGGATCCTCATGTGAACCTCAAAACTCCTTTTGTGTGTGAAACTCTTCCCACACTCATCACATGTAAAAGGTTTCTCTCCAGTGTGGATTTTCATGTGTGTCTTAAGGTGAACTTGTTGTCTAAAACTCTTTCCACACTGACCGCATGTGAACGGTTTCTCTCCAGTGTGGATCCTCATGTGAATCTTCAAAGTCTTTGTGTCTGTGAAACTTCTTCCACACTGAAGGCAGGTGAAACATTTCTTGTCTCTTCTTTTCAGTAAAGAAATAGTACTCCCAGTCTGAGAGCAAGTTTTTTCTTCAGTTTTGATATGATATTTCTCCTCTTCATTGTCTTCATTCTTCAGCACCACATCTGAAACAGAAATAAAATGTAGGGCTGTCAAGCGATTAATTAATTGATCTAATTAATCACATTTACACTTCAGTTACGCTTTTTTTGTAAGTTGAATACGGAAGGCGGCCTGGCAGAAGCTAGTTATTTTACTTTATAATGTGTTAAATATGGATATTTTTCTTACACAAATGCATTGCTTTACTTCACAAGGCCTTTATTAACCCCCCAGAGCCATGTAGAGTATGTTTAGGATAGATGGATGCACTTATTTGAATTTCAAATAGGTGGTTTCCATGCACTGCCATTATAAAGCTTAGGAGCATCAAGATGATCATTAATATAACTCTGATTTTATTCGTCTGAAAGAAGAAAGTCATATACACTTAGGACAGCTTGAGGGTGAGTAAACCATGGGGAAAATTTAAAGTAAATTCAAAGCGAACTAATCCTTTAAATATAAGTTTAACTTAACAGCAAGTTTGAGCTTCAGCAAGAACCAACAAGGTTAATTCTTGTGTTGCGCAGCACATTTGAGCTTCCGTAAGAACCAATGAGGTTCATTCTCATGTTATGTAGGACACTTGAGCTTCTGCAAGAACCAATGAGGTTCATTTTCGTGTTACGCAGCCAGTTAAGCTTCAGCAAGAACCAATGAGGTTCATTTTCGTGCGTAGCACAGCACGTTTGAGTTTCCACAAGATGTTTGTTTCTGAACGTCAATTAGGTTTGAGCTTCTGTTTGTTCACTAATTAATGTTTATATGTGCATAAAAGCATAAATTAAATCTGTTCATCATATAAAGCAATCAGGCTGTCTATGAAGGGACAGAATGCTCTCAGAATTTATTAAAAAGATCTTCATTTGTGGTTCGAAGATGAACGAAAGTCTTAAGGGTTACAGGTTTGAAACGGAGGGTAATTACTGAAAGATTTTTAATTTTCGTGTGACCTATCCCTTTAAAAGCAAACGAAAGGAAGAAAAAATTACAATCCATGGCAAAAATGGGTGAGACGTGAGTGAAGATTTGGAAAAAGAAACAAGAGATTGCATGTCCAGTGGAATAACTAATGGGAGTATTGTTAAAAATCGCAAAAAAAAAAAAAGGTGACCATATCGCAAAACAGAATACAAAGCTTAAATCTATGGGCTCTTGTACCTCTCTCATTCGGCATGAATCCAAATGTTTCCATGGCTGCAGTGTATTTACATAATTTTAAGACCTGCCAAGGACCAGATGATTTTATTTTATGTCCTGATACATTAAACCACAGAATTCAAAGGGGAGTATTTTGTCCTTCAGCCTCATTAATGAAGAATCAGGAATAAACACCAACCTCTTTGTTCTTCAGTGTGTTTCATTCTGCAGTGTTCTGGATCTCTCATGTTCTCACTGTCCTTCAATAAACTCTGTCTTTGCAGATTTCAGCTCTTCCTGATGGTTTGATGCTCGTCTTCACTTGTAGGCTGATGGGAATATTCCAGCATTTATTGGTGAATTGCAGTGGGAGGAGCTTCACTGAAGGAGGAGGAGCAGATCTGACAAAATCAAGAAGAAATCACTGAGTTTGTTTTTATACCATTTCACACATTTTAAGTATTTATGTTTATCTATCTATCCATATTATGCCTGTCTACCCATCTATCTAATAAAGTAACTTTTAAGTAAATTTATGGTAAAGTGTTTTATACTTACATTTTTATTTCTAAGAATTTCATCCACATACTTTACACCTACATACTATCATACTTTATTAAAATATAGGCAGATAATTATAGAAAAATAAGCAGTAGTGGCACAACAATTAACAGATATCAAATATACAGGTGCTGGTCATATAATTAGAATATCATCAAAAAGTTGATTTATTTCACTAATTCCATTCAAAAAGTGAAACTTGTATATTATATTCATTCATTACACACAGACTGATATATTTCAAATGTTTATTTCTTTTGATTTTGATGATTATAACTGACAGCTAAGGAAAATTCCAAAATTCAGTATCTCAGAAAATTAGAATTGTGAAAAGGTTAAATATTGAAGACACCTGGTGCCACACTCTAATCAGCTAATTAACTCAAAACACCTGCAAAGGCCTTTAAATGGTCTCTCAGTCTAGTTCTGTAGGCTACACAATCATGGGGAAGACTGCTGACTTGACAGTTGTCCAAAAGACAACCATTGACACCTTGCACAAGGAGGGCAAGACACAAAAGATCATTGCAAAAGAGGCTGGCTGTTCACAGAGCTCTGTGTCCAAGCACATTAATAGAGAGGCGAAGGGAAGGAAAAGATGTGGTAGAAAAAAAGTGTACAAGCAATAGGGATAACCGCACCCTGGAGAGGATTGTGAAACAAAACCCATTCAAAACTGTGGGGGAGATTCACAAAGAGTGGACTGCAGCTGGAGTCAGTGCTTCAAGAACCACTACGCACAGACGTATGCAAGACATGGGTTTCAGCTGTCGCATTCCTTGTGTCAAGCCACTCTTGAACAACAGACAGCGTCAGAAGCGTCTCGCCTGGGCTAAAGACAAAAAGGACTGGACTGCTGCTGAGTGGTCCAAAGTTATGTTCTCTGATGAAAGTAAATTTTGCATTTCCTTTGGAAATCAGGGTCCCAGAGACTGGAGGAAGAGAGGAGAGGCACACAATCCACATTGCTTGAGGTCCAGTGTAAAGTTTCCACAGTCAGTGATGGTTTGGGGTGCCATGTCATCTGCTGGTGTTGGTCCACTGTGTTTTCTGAGGTCCAAGGTCAACGCAGCCGGAAGTTTTAGAGCACTTCACGCTTCCTGCTGCTGACCAACTTTATGGAGATGCAGATTTCATTTTCCAACAGGACTTGGCACCTGCACACAGTGCCAAAGCTACCAGTACCTGGTTTAAGGACCATGGTATCCCTGTTCTTAATTGGCCAGCAAACTCGCCTGACCTTAACCCCATAGAAAATCTATGGGGTATTGTGAAGAGGAAGATGCGATATGCCAGACCCAACAATGCAGAAGAGCTGAAGGCCACTATCAGAGCAACCTGGGCTCTTATAACACCTGAGCAGTGCCACAGACTGATCGACTCCATGCCACGCCGCATTGCTGCAGTAATTCAGGCAAAAGGAGCCCCAACTAAGTATTGAGTGCTGTACATGCTCATACTTTTCATGTTCATACTTTTCAGTTGGCCAAGATTTCTAAAAATCCTTTCTTTGTATTGGTCTTAAGTAATATTCTAATTTTCTGAGATACTGAATTTGGAATTTTCCTTAGTTGTCAGTTATAATCATCAAAATTAAAAGAAATAAACATTTGAAATATATCAGTCTGTGTGTAATGAATGAATATAATATACAAGTTTCACTTTTTGAATGGAATTAGTGAAATAAATCAACTTTTTGATGATATTCTAATTAAATGACCAGCACCTGTATATGTTAGGACTTAAGTGAAATGTAATATGACTTGGATAAATTTGGTTTTATATTCGCACATTCGGACTTCTGCATAGGCTACAATAACTTTGTACACTACATTGGACATTCAGTGGACGTTCGCAAGTAAGTATGCCATTAAAATACTTGCCCATTTTGATCGATTGTGAAAAATGTTGTAGGTTTACAATCGTTGGTTGTAAATATCGTGTCGCTGTTTAGAATTTGCAAACATTAACTTTATTGCACATTATTAGAACGTTCTTAAACGCGGAAGTCTGAATGTGCGAATATAAAACCAACTTTACCCAAGTCATATAGTTGGAGTGCTAACGTTATTTCTGATTTGATTGGATGGCAGACCGCGCCGACACGAGCCATGAGGCCAGTTTGCAAACTAAGGTAAGACTATTAAATGCTGATTAATTTGCACATTTGACGCGGGTATTTTAGACTTTGGACTGAAAAATAGACTATATTTTCTGTGATTCATGTGCCTTGAAACAAATGAACATAAATAACGCAGCATATACAGGTGCTGGTCATATAATTAGAATATCATCAAAAAGTTGATTTATTTCACTAATTCCATTCAAAAAGTGAAACTTGTATATTATATTCATTCATTACACACAGACTGATATATTTCAAATGTTTATTTCTTTTCATTTTGATGATTATAACTGACAACTAAGGAAAATCCCAAATTCAGTATCTCAGAAAATTAGAATATTGTGAAAAGGTTCAATATTGAAGACACCTGGTGCCACACTCTAATCAGCTAATTAACTCAAAACACCTGCAAAGGCCTTTAAATGGTCACTCAGTCTAGTTCTGTAGGCTACACAATCATGGGGAAGACTGCTGACTTGACAGTTGTCCAAAAGACGACCATTGACACCTTGCAAGGAGGGCAAGACACAAAAGAGGAAGTTTTAGAGCACTTCATGCTTCCTGCTGCTGACCAACTTTATGGAGATGCAGATTTCATTTTCCAACAGGACTTGGCATCTGCACACAGTGCCAAAGCTACCAGTACCTGGTTTAAGGACCATGGTATCCCTGTTCTTAATTGGCCAGCAAACTCACCTGACCTTAACCCCATAGAAAATCTATGGGGTATTGTGAAGAGGAAGATGCCATATGCCAGACCCAACAATGCAGAAGAGCTGAAGGCCACTATCAGAGCAACCTGGGCTCTTATAACACCTGAGCAGTGCCACAGACTGATCGACTCCATGCCACGCCGCATTGCTGCAGTAATTCAGGCAAAAGGAGCCCCAACTAAGTATTGAGTGCTGTACATGCTCATACTTTTCATGTTCATACTTTTCAGTTGGCCAACTTTTTCAGTTTCTAAAAATCCTTTCTTTGTATTGGTCTTAAATAATATTCTAATTTTCTGAGATACTGAATTTGGGATTTTCCTTAGTTGTCAGTTATAATCATCAAAATTAAAAGAAATAAACATTTGAAATATATCAGTCTGTGTGTAATGAATGAATATAATATACAAGTTTCACTTTTTGAATGTAATAAGTGAAATAAATCAACTTTTTGATGATATTCTAATTATATGACCAGCACCTGTAAATAATTTAACAAACTTAGAAAAATAAATGTACAAATGTAAAAGAAACATAACGCACTGATTGAATTTAACTCAACTTGTTTTTGTTCAGTGTGTTTTATTTGATACATGGTTCATCACAGATTAATGAACTGCTTGTAGATGTCACAATAGCTGATCGTGTAGTTTGTTGATCTCCAAGTCTGTTGACATCAATAAAATGATCTTAATGTGGCAAATTTACAGATCTGAAAACATCAACATAATGAATGAGGTGAAAACAGGATCTATTGACATGAAATAAAGAGGCTTTTCAGCTGCTCTGATAATAGTGATGATTCATAGACTATCAATACTCATTAAACAAGACATTCAGGATCAGCAGCAGATCATCTCACTTTATTCTAAGGATTTGCTGCTAGAAACAGATTGTTTTGAGTCACAATATATGCTGAAAGCCTATGCTCCAAATACAGTTTCTTAAATGATACAGAAAAATAGCAGTAATATAAAGACAGACAATAATGACACCCATCTTTATTAACCACTTAAATTTGTCCATATGAACCTAAATATAGTTCGATTTCCTAACAACTGCATTCATAACAACAAAGTAGTTTGAAAATCTTACCGTTTTGTATGTGAAGAGAAGCAGGCAAATAATCTTCTTCTTTAAAAATAATCGTTTTACTTAGCAGTCACACAAATAGCGCTGAACCCGATGAAAACATTTTAGAAATGAGCCCGTAAATGTTGCTTTAACAAACGGTCTTACATTAGACTGAACTGCTCGCCTCAGAAGGAACGCGCGAATGATGACGTCATTACCGCGAGACGAGATCAACGGCAGATTATCAGAAACGCGCCAAATACAAATTAGGGTAAAACAATTACTAATATAGACCTAAATAGTTCTGTTTGGTAATCAGTTGGTATTTTTTTATATTTATTTCTCTATGGGCGGACATAGTTCAACCTCATTTGTGTCTGTGTGTGATGAATGCAGACTCAAAAAGAATTCAATTCATTTATTTTCAAAAATGAACAATACAACCAAATTATAAATAAAAACATAGGAAATATCCTAGTTAAACAAATGAAAGCATTCAAGATGTTCCATACTCAGCATTATAAACATAAGCATTATAAGAAAATTTAACAAAATGAAACTATGATATTTATATCATGAAGAAAAATGATGTACAAGAATAAAGTATTTAGTCCATCTTGTTGATCTCACCGTTGAAACGTCTGGTCTTGAAGATAAACTATATATACTGTGACAAACTTAGATGATGTTTCTTTGGTCTGAAAAAACAAAAAAACAACAGAAATTCAACATTTCCACTAAAACTTAGGGGTGTAACAATACACTCATGTCACGATTCTATAAATATCGTGATACTGAACTCAAAATACGATTGTTATCTTGAGCCAAAACAAAGGAAAGATTTTTTATTATTACTACATTTATTTTATTATCAGAAATATTTCCCCAGTGCATTATTATGCATTATATTTAACATTATATAGTAGTTTAATGTAGTAATGTCACTGAAACTCGCGTAACCAGACCTCCAGACTGACAGCAGAAGGTCTGGACTCTATCGCAGCTTTCATTGGTCAAGGACCGCCCAAGAGGACGTTTGACTAACATGTAACGCAACCAATCACAGTTCGCTTTGTTTCAAATCATGTTTAGGGGCATGAAAATGTCAAGTCGATGCCCCTACAATAACAGACCGGCGTGCATCTAATAAATTATTAATTCAGTAATTACTAATTGATCCTGGTAAGCGCTCATTTTCACAGTTGTAAACATGACGGCGCTGGTTTGGCATCACAGCATTTGTTTCCAGGCAGACTGTTAAAGAACGCGACACACACGTCTCCCGGACATCCTGTAGAATTAAACCAACCAGATGACTTCGAAAATCCTGAAGTGTTTCCAGTTAAGTGTGCCATATGCATCAGACATTCAGCCAACGGTCCCTAGGCGTGACATCTGAGGCCGAGACTACGCGCACACATACTCTCCCAGGGCTCACTATGACCCGCCTCTACAGCCATTAATGCACTATACATATAAGAATCAACCATCTGAAATGCTTTAAATAATCACACTGCTAAAACTAAATGTGATATGGTGATTTAAATGATGTTTGCGCTTTCACTTTGAGTGCCGTTCTGGCACATTTGCTTCAGATGATCGATGCAATCAATCATAGTTCTAATCGCAAGAAAGCCTGTCAGTATAACTACTCCCAAACTGTAAATGGCCAATTCATCCAAAAATGTACATTCTTGCATTTACTTATTCTCATGTTCCCAAGCGTCATGCAAGCATTATTAATTAATATTACAATCAATCTGTTTGGCCAACGAACACTCAGTATTGATCGTCTATCAGCTCTTCAGGAAGGATATTTTCAGTGGCCACAGGAAAATAACGCTTTCTTGCGTAGCCGTGATCGTAATCGTTATCATTGACATTGGCTGATAAGCAGATCAGAATCAACTCGCGAGGATGTGAACAAAAGTTTTAACTAAATTACAAACACCTAACTAAACTAAACACACACAGACATCCAAATCACGCATACATAGGAAAGGAGAGAGTGGAAATGAATTAAACCGTAGCATAATGGGGGAATGGACCTATGAAAAGAGTCATTTAACAAGCTCAGTTTCTCACTATAAAGCACCTTTGTTAACAAAAGAGTTCACAACTTAATACTAAATCGCCGTTTAGTGTTCAAATGTACAATACTTGCAAATGCCTCAGCTGTTGAGGAGCATCCGGATCTGCAGTGTCAAGAAAATTATTGATGGTTCGGTCCAATGGTGCTGAAGTTGTAATCAGTATCTTCTGCGTTGAATGAAGAAATGACGATGAACTTGCGCTGTTAATTTGACCCTGTTGTCGAGGAAGTTGCACATGGCTTGCGCAAGTCAATGAGGCCGGCCCGGGTGGTCGAGTGAGGTGAGAAGCAGTCAGTAGAATCATCAAGAACAAGAAGAATGCCAAAAAAACTGGGGAGGGAACTTTGTTAAATTCCACAGAAGTCAAAACTTTGACAGAAGTCACACGTTTTGGCTTGACCAATGAGAAAGGTGCAATTTCCAAGCGGGACAGTTCCTTTGTTTGAAAGTGGACTCATTTGCATGAGGGGAGTAAGCTGTCAGTTTGTGTCCATTTATACTCATAAATATAACAAACATATAATGCATTCTATGAGATGTGTGAGTTATTAAACGACGAGTATTTTAAAATGAAACAACTTCGATGGGCTGCATTATCTAGTAGTTCTATCATCAGACATGCATAACAGTAATCAATATACAAAAGAACAAAATACACAGTAATAATATACAAAATGTACAAGGGAAATGCATGTTCATTCATTTAGACAGATTTGTCAATTAATTAGTGGCAAGGATTCCATTTGTGTCCTGTACTTTCTGATCAGACACTATCTCCTAAGTGTCTTTGAAATGTATGTGGCAAATGGTGATGGTTCTCAGTGGGGGAGTCAGGCGTTACGGAGTCTGCATGGGTGAGAGGAATTGTGAAAATTAACTTTAAAATTGTGTGTTTGATCGATCCAGTCATTAGGGCTGGGCGATAAAACGATAACGATATGACGCGATAGACACGTGATCGATATCAATAAAAAATGTGTTCGATAAAACGTTCGATATTTTTTATTCTTCGTCGGAAGAAAACGGAGGTTGCGAAGCAAGTTTGGTTGCATTAACAAAGACACTCGCTCTCTGGTAACCTAGCAACAGCCAATAACAGCCAATCATGTAACAGTATCATATTTAGTTGCGCCATATCGTTGTCTCGTGCTGGTCTGCTGGATTCCTCTTCAGTAACCGGCGACTGATAAGCAGAAAATGAGTGCCGCAGCGAGCGAGGAAATTGTAAATAAAAGAGGAAAAGTCAGCTCGCCAGTATGGCAGTTTTTTGGATATTATAAGTCTGACCGTAGTCAGACCAATGTCGTCTGCAAATTATGCAAGACCGTCGTCCCCGCCAAGACTGGTAATACCACGAACTTGATGTACCACCTTAGCCGCGCTCCCCCTTTGGAGCACAGCCGTATTCAACCAACAACATCTGTAGCTGTAGCTTTCCATGGTTGTTGACATTTCTGTCTTAATAACTGAGGGGATTATGATCAGAGGAAGGTTAAGTTTAAAATAAAAATATTTAAATGTAATATATTTTTCTCCTGGTCCTTTTTTTAAATGGGTCATAAAAAATATCAATAATTATCGATATCGTCCGATATGAAACACTGATATCGTGATACGGTTTTAAGCCATATCGCCCAGCCCTACCAGTCATTACAAAAGATGAACAAAAATCTAATAGGTTTGAAATGACATGAGGGTGAGTACATGATGGCAAATTTACATTTTTGGGTGAATTATACCTTATAAATACAGTAAGCTGAGCCTTGGATAAAACTAACTTTTACATCAACGATACATATTTTCTCATTTTTATATCGCGATATCTCAATATAATGATGTATAATTACACCTCTACTAAAACTACCATTACAAACATTACAAAGATAGTTATTCTCCATGTAAACTACAAAATGCGAATATGAGGAAACTATGACGTCATGCGTATGCGTATTTAGTGTTCAGTATTTAGTGTACATCGCCAACTACTGCCTTAGCAGCAGAATAGAGTGTTTTTTGACGTTTTCACGGATCAGAGTGAATGGGAATCATTTTGACAACATTTTCTTCCATTTTAGTACATCGTTGTCTTTTATACGTACCCTCATATTGAAGAGATTTTATTGCTCAACGGTATTATTGTCACATTTAGTAAGGATGCGGCTTCACACCTGAAAGTGTTGGATCTAAAGATGAACTACTTACTGTGATTGTATTTTGTATGACTGTGTAGAGCAGATGACTGTTTGAAACTCTTCCCACATGCAGTGCAGTGATACGGTTTCTCTCCAGTGTGGATCCTCTTGTGTTTTTTCAGGGCTCCTGACTCACTGAATCTCTTGTCGCAGTGTGAACACTTGTAAGGTTTCTCTCCAGTGTGGATCCTCTGGTGTGTTTTCAGATGTCCTGATTGACTGAATCTCTTTTCGCAGTGTGAACACTTGTAAGGTTTCTCTCCAGTGTGTATTCTCTGGTGTCGATTCAAACTTGCAGTTGTAATAAAACTCTTCCCACACTCAAAGCACACATGTACTTTTTCACCAGTATGTATTTTCTGATGAACATTTAAATTCTGCAGAAAATAAAAACTTTTTCCACACAAAGAACATGAATGTGATTTCTTCTTTGAGTGAGTTCTCAGGTGGCTCTTCAGGCCTGAAGCCCACAAGAATGTTTTGCCACATTGATCACATCCATGCAGTTTCCTTCCAGTGTGGATGATCATGTGTGTCTTAAGGTGTCCTTGATGTGCAAAACTCTTTCCACACTGACCACATGTGAACGGCTTCTCTCCAGTGTGGATCCTCATGTGGACCTTGAGATTTTGTGTGCATGTGAAACTCTTTCCACACTTATCACATGTGAACGGTTTCTCTCCGGTGTGGATCCTCATGTGAACCTTGAAACTCTTTTTGTGTGTGAAACTCTTCCCACACTTATCACATGTGACCAGTTTCTCTCCAGTGTGAATCCTCATGTGAACCTTGAGACTCTGTTTGCGTGTGAATCTCTTTTCACACTGATGGCAGGTGAAATGTTTCTTGTCTCTTCTTTTCAGTAAAGAAACGCTTTCAGTCTGTGAGCTAGTTTTTTCTCCAGTTTTGACATGATGTTCCTCCTCCTCTTTACTCTCCTCATTCTCCAGCAGCACATCTGAAACGAAAGTTTAAAAAAAGTTGCATTTTAAATAAATCAAAAAATCTGAGAGAAACGTAAAGTGAAAGTAAACAAGAAGTTATGATCATTTTGATGCATTTTTTGTTATAAATCTCTTTCCATGACCTACTAGTAAGTACTTTTAAAATAGTATCATCACACATCCCATGTTTCTGTAGAGAAAACTATTAAATATTTGATCAACTCCACAATTACCTAACATAATATTAACATTAAAAAACTATTCAATAGTGAAACAGTTCTGACATTCTTGCATATGAATATATAATTTATTTTATTAAAAACTTAAATTAAAGCATTGCTTTCACCGAAATTACCGGGAACAATTTGTCCCATGAACTTTTTTCCCCCTCAGACCGGTTGCTGTCAGCATTTCCATCACGGTCTAAAGTACCGTGAAGATTAAGTCCGGTGACGTAGGACTGCGTGCCACTTTCCAGTTCCCACTGGATTTCATCCTCCGCAAATAAGCTAAATAAAGCCTGAACCTTGTTAATCCATTGGTCATAATTTTTAAACTCCATTGCTTATTTGAATAGCCAACATCTCTTACTGCATGCAACTCAACAGACTTGTGGTGGTGGAAATGATGGTTGAAATAAAATGCTGCGTGGAGTCAACCAATCAGCATGTTCAGCGTCCAAGGGGGAATGCCTCTGGCATGCCAGGTGTCTGAAATGCAAGTCTAAACATGACAATGTACTTGACATTGGCAGACGGCAGCCCATGAAGTCATCACTGGTGCGACCGTGAGTATAAAAGTGCACCTGTGAATAGCGTCATCCACTTCTTGTCTGAAGGAGACTGGAGCAGGAATGCCTAAAGCATGACAAAGGGACGCAGAGTCTCGTTCCCTATTCTCAGGGAACCATGGTTACATGCATAACTTGAGACGTTCCCTTTCGAAAGGGAACTCATGCTGCGTCCCCTAGGAGTAACTATGTGGAGCGGAATACCTATGCTGCCATGCTGAAGAGATAAGTGCCTTATTGGCTGAGCTAAGTCAAAAACTCAAAGAGTCTTCTTCCCCAAGGCGCACCAGCGACAATCATAGGTCAGAGCTTCTCAAAAACAGAGGCATCAAAAGGATAACTCTAAAGAGAGGAAGCCCAACTATGATCATACTTAGGCCAGCTTCCAAGAGGCTCACAGAGAGCCTAAAATACTCAACTTCCCTAAAAGTAGCCCTGGAGAGTAGAGGACTCAACAAGATGCCTGGCAACACTCTAACTCAAGGGAAATGACGGGTTGAGTCAGCTGGCCCACGAAGCGCCGCAGAGTGGAGGCCTATAGAACGCCTCTCAGATTGAGAGGAGGCCTAGCAACACTTTAAGCAGCCAAGGAGGTTCCAAGAGAGCCTAACTACCAAGTATACTATCAACAGGATGATGTTATTCACAGGTGCCCTTTTATACACACGGTTGCATCAGTGATGATGTCATAGACTGTTGCCTGCCAATGTCAAGTTCATTGTCGTGTTTAGTCTCGCGCTTTAGACACCTGGCCTGCCAGAACCATTCTCCACAGCGCCCCCTAGGGGATGCAGCGCGATCCCTTTTGAAAGGGAACCCAATTTTGGCCAAGCTTTAGCTGTCAAACAGATGGCCTCCCATTTGCCTCTAGAATACTTTGGTATGCAGTTCATGGTCGACTCAATGACTGTAAGGCAAGACTAATTTTATATAACATCTGTTTAACTTATAGCATGAAAGTAAGGTTAATAATATAACTTAGAGATCAATATTTTCAGTTTTACTCAAATTAGGGTGATGCAAAAATGAGTACACCCCACTGAAAGTCGGGGTGATTGATTTCAGGTGTTCCAATCGCTTCCATGGCCACAGGTGTATAAAATTAAGCACCGAATGAATGGGTCGCTCTCAGGAGCTCAGTGAATTCAAGCGTGGGACCGTGAGAGGTTGCCACCTGCGCAATAAGTCCATTCGTGAAATTTCCTCACTACTAAATATTCCACGATCAACTGTTAGTGGTATCATAAAGTGGAAGCAATTGGGAACAACAGCAACTCAGCCACGAAGTGGTAGGCCACATAAAATCACAGAGAGGGGTCAGTGCACGCTGAGGCGCAGAGTGTGCAGAGGTCACCAGCTTTCTGCAGAGTCAATAGCTACAGACCTCCAAACTTCATGTGGCCTTCAGATTAGCTCAAGAACAGTGTGTAGAGAGCTTCACGGAATGGGTTTCCATGGCCCAGCAGCTGCTTCGAAGCCTTACATCACCAAGTGCAATGCAAAGTGTCGGATGCAGTGGTGTAAAGCATGCCGCCACTGGACTCTAGAGAAGTGGAGACGTGTTCTCTGGAGTGACCAATCACGCTTCTCTGTCTGGCAATCCCATGGACGAGTCTGGGTTTGGCGGTTGCCAGGAGAACAGTACTTGCCTGCATTGTGCCAAGTGTAAAGTTTGGTGGAGGGGGGATTATGGTGTGGGGTTGTTTTTCAGGGGTTGGGCTTGGCCCCTTAGTTCCAGTGAAAGGAACTCTTAATGTTTCAGCATACCAAGACATTTCGGACAATTTCATGCTCCCAACTTTGTGGGCACAGTTTGGGGATGGCCCCTTCCCGTTCCAACATGACTGCGCACCAGTGCACAAAGCAAGGTCCATAAAGATGAAAAGAATGGATGAGCGAGTTTGGTGTGGAGGAACTTGACTGGCCTGCACAGAGTCCTGACCTCAACCCGACAGAACACCTTTGGGATGAATTAGAGCGGAGACTGTGAGCCAGGCCTTCTCACCAACATCACTGCCTGACCTCACAAATGCGCTTCTAGAAGAATGGTCAAAAATTCCCATAAACACACTCCTAAACCTTGTGGAAAGCCTTCCCAGAAGAGTTGAGGCTGTTATAGCTGCAAAGGGTGGGCCAACTCCATATTAAACCCTACGGATTAAGAATGGGATGTCATTAAATTTCATGTGCACGTAAAGGCAGGCGTCCCAAAACTTTTGGCAATATAGTGTAGCTTCTCCATGTTGGCCTAGTTTTTGTTAAATAATAACACCGTGTAATATGTCATGTGTAGTTGTTCTGAAAGTGCTGGATCTGAAGATTAACTACTTACTGTGATTGTTCATTGTATGACTGCGTAGAGAAGATGACTGTTTGAAACTCTTCCCACATGCAGTGCAGTGATACGGTTTTTCTCCAGTGTGGATCCTCTTGTGTTTTTTCAGGGTTCCTGAATCACTAAATCTCTTGTCACAGTGTGAACACTTGTAAGGTTTCTCTCCAGTGTGGATCCTCTCATGTGTTTTCAATTGTCCTGACTGACTGAATCTCTTTTCGCAGTGTGAACACTTGTAAGGTTTCTCTCCAGTGTGAATTCTCTGGTGTCGATTCAAACCTGCAGTTGTAATAAAACTCTTCCCACACTCAAAGCAAACATGTATTTTTTCACCAGTATGTATTTTCTGATGAACATTTAAATTCTGCAGACATGAAAAACTCTTTCCGCACAAAGAACATGAATGTGGTTTCTCCTGTGAATGAACTTTAAGGTGGCTCTTCAGGCCTGAAGCCAACAAAAATGTTTTGCCACATTGATCACATCCATGCAGTTTCTCTCCAGTGTGGATGATCATGTGTGTCTTAAGGTGTCCTTGATGTGCAAAACACTTCCCACACTGATCACATGTGAACGGTTTCTCTCCAGTATGGATCCTCAAGTGAACCTTGAGATTCTGATTGCATGTGAAACTCTTCCCACACTGATCACATGTGAATGGTTTCTCTCCAGTGTGGTTTCTCATGTGAACCTTGAAACTCTTTGTGTTTGTGAAACTCTTCCCACACTGATCACATGTGACCGGTTTCTCTCCAGTGTGAATCCTCATGTGAACCTTGAGGCTCTGTTTGCGTGTGAAACTCTTTCCACACTGAAGGCAGGTGAAACATTTGTCTTTTCTTTTCAGTAAAGAAACGCTATCAGTCTGTGAGCTAGTTTTTTCTCCAGTTTTGACAGGTTTCTCTTCCTCTTTACACTCCTCATTCTCCAGCATCACATCTGAAACGAAAGTTTAAAAAAAGTTGCATTTTAAATAAGTCAAAAAACCTGAGAGAAACGTAAATTAAAAGACAAGAAAGAGGTAGACAAGAAATTCTGATCATTTTGATGCATTTTTATAAATCTTTCCATGAACAAGGTACACTGACCTACCAGTTGTTACTTTTAAAATATTATCAGCACACATCCCATGTTTCTGCAGAGAGAACTTAAATATTTGGCAAACAGGTGCCGTGATGAAGAGATAATCAGTGTTATTCACTTCACCTGTCAGTGCTCATAATGTTATGCCTGATCGGTGTATGTCATGTGTAGTTGCTCATCTGAAGTTGTATTTACATAATTTTAAGACATGCCAAGGACCAGATAATTTTAATTATATCCCAATATGTAAAACCATAGAATTCAAAAGGGTGTACCTTCTTATTCACATGAATGTAGAAAGTGTTTCCTAAATTATTTATTGGTCCTACTACAAACACTAAATCTGATGAACTGCTTTATATCCTTATTGTTCCTCAGCCTCATAAATGAAGGATCAGGAATAAACACCAACCTCTTTGTTCTTCAGTGTGTTTCATTCTGCAGTCTTCTGGATCTCTCATGTTCTCACTGTCCTTCAATAAACTCTGTCTTTGCAGATTTCAGCTCTTCCTGATGGTTTGATGCTCGTCTTTACTTGTAGGCTGATGGGAATATTCCAGCATTTATTGGTGAATTGCAGTGGGAGGAGCTTCACTGAAGGAGGAGGAGCAGATCTGACAAAATCAAGAAAAAAAATCAGTCAGAGTTTGTTTTTATTTCACACATTTTAAGTATTTATGTTCATCTATGTATCTATCTAAATTAACTTTTTAGTAAATAAATGGCAAAGTGTTTTATACATATTCACATTTTTAATTCTAAGATTTACCCACATATTTTATTCCTACATTTATCTTAACTCTCAATAACATAACACACAGACAAATGAGGTGAAAACAGGATCTACTGACATGAAATAAAGAGGCTTTTCAGTTGCTCTGATAGTAATGAGACAGACTATTAATACTTATTAAACAGATCATCTCACTTTATTATATGCTTTTGCTGATAGAAACAAATTGTTTGAGTCAGAATATATGCTGAAAGCCTATAAGTGCTCTAATATTACTATTATTTATAAAATCATACAGGGAAAAAATAGCAAACAATACAACCCTTGTAATTTGCCCATATGAATCTAAATATAGTTCCATTTCCTAGTAACTGCATTCATAACAACATAACGTTAGTTTGCTAACATCTCACCGTTTTGTATGTGAAGAGAAAGGCAACTCATAAATCCTTCTTCTTTAAAAAAAAATAATCGTTTTACTTAGCAGAGACAAATTGCACCGAACCCGATGAAAAGGGGTCAGAAATGACCCCGTAAATGTTGCTTTATCAAACTGTTTTACCACGAAATACCAACCGTAAAATGCTCACCTCAGAAGACTCGACACCTGACTGAACGGGAGCGCGCGCTAGTTATGACGTCATCGCCGCGAGACGAGATGAACGGTAGATTGTCAAAAACACGCCAAATACTGTTTAAAACGGCAGAACATCTATAAAACGACATACTAAACAAAAATAAAAGGTTAAACAGTGACTGGTGTAGACAGACAGCAGTCTAATTCCCTCTGTCATGTGTGGGTGAAATATATTAGGTATTAATCATGGAAATCCCCAAACACAATGATAATATTAACATTTCATGGCTTTTAGATGTAACTAAAATTATGAAATGATTTATTCTTGATCTAAGAAGAATCAGCAGAAAATAAAAAGGGACAATTAATGTTTTTGATAACATTATTAATAGGCTAATTGGTAAAGCAGATAAAAAAGGAAAAATGAAAACAAATTAATTTCTTTTTATTGACTAACAAGATAGCAAAGCATCCCAAGAGAATAAAAGTGAAAAGATCTTACATCTGAGTTTTCTAAATACACTACAAGTGGAAGAATAACTAGTTGTTTTAAAATCAATGAACGTAAAATAAATAAACCTACTTTTTTTCATAAGTGTAAAGTAGTGATATATGCAGTATAATAAAATTTAACAAAATAAAACTCATAATAAAATATTATGATATAATATATATCATGAAGCAAAATGATTTATTCTTGTATATCTTTTAAATATTGTCCATCTTGGAGTTGATCTGAATCTCAGTTGAAACTGCTGGTCTTGAAGATGAACTTTATTCCTTGTCACGAATTTTGATGATGTTTCTTTGTCTTGTTGATCGTTGTGGCTGGATAGGACAGATTTTGGGGCAGTTTACACAACATTTTCAACCAAAAACTGAAAACTTTTAGTGTGTTTACTGGCCGTTCATTTTCACGTCAATGGCGTTTTCGGTGCCTGAAAAGACTAACTTTAGAAAACAAGTTTCAAAGTGCAAATTTTTGAAAACAGAGTTATTATGTAAGGAATAATTGACGGCGGGCCATTGAATTCTTAGAAAATAATTCACACCTGAGGTGGTAATGCGGCCATGACATGAAGCAGAGCTACACCTCGGGTGTGCATTATTTTCTAAGAATTCAATGGCCCAGAGTCAATTATTCCGCTTACACTAGTTACCACATCTCAAGACACTGTTTCGATGGTGTAAAACCACAAAGAAAAAACTTTTCCAAGTTTAGTACATCGTTGTCATGTAAACATACCTTCATATCAAAGAGATCTTATTGCTCGACGCTACTATTGTGTCATGTTTGCTGAGGATGTGGCTTCACACTTAAAAGTGCTGGATCTGAAACTACTTACTGTGATTGTTTTTTGTATGACTGTGTAGAGAAAATGATCGAGTGAAACTCTTCCCACAAGCAGTGCGGTGATAACGTTTCTATCCAGTGTGGATCTTCTCGTGTCTTTTCAGATGTACTGACTGATTGAATCTTTGGTCGCAGTGTGAACACTTGTAAGGTTTCTCTCCAGTGTGGATCCGCTCATGTTTTATTATGGCTCCTGAATCACTGAATCTCTTGTCGCAGTGTGAACACTTGTAAGGTTTCTCTCCAGTGTGAATCCTCTGGTGCCGTTTCAAACCTGCAGTTGTGCTAAAACTCTTCCCACACTCAAAGCACACATGAACTTTTTCACCATTATGTATTTTCTGATGTACTTTTACATTTTGCAGATGATAAAACCTTTTTCCACACAAAGAACATGAATGTGGTTTCTCCTGTAAATGAACCGTCATGTGCTTCTTTAGGCCTGAAGCACTCAAAAATGTTTTGCCACATTGATCACATTCATGCAGATTCTCTCCAGTGTGGATGTTCATGTGTGTCTTAAGGCTTCCTTGTACTACAAAACTCTTCCCACACTGATCACATGTGAATGGTTTCTCTCCAGTGTGGATCCTCATGTGAATCTTGAGATTATTTTTGTGTCTAAAACTCTTCCCACACTGATCACATGTAAACGGTTTCTCTCCAGTGTGGATCCTCGTGTGAATCTTCAGACAAGTTTTGTATGTAAAACTCTTCCCACACTGATCACATGTGAACGGTTTCTCTCCAGTGTGGATCCTCATGTGAATCTTGAGACACGTTTTATATGTGAAACCCTTTCCACACTGATGGCAGGTGAAACATTTCTTGTCTCTTCTTTTCAGTAAAGAAACACTTTCAGCCTGTGAGTGAATTTTTTCTGCAGTTTTGGTATGATGTTTCTCCTCCTCTTCGCTCTCTTCATTCTTCAGCATCACGTCTGAAATTATAGTAAAATAAATCTGCATTCATCAACCCTGTTACCAAAGTTACAAGAAAAATATCTTTATATTATGAAATACAAGTTTATCAAATACTAAATCAATCATTGTGAATGTTTATCATATCTCGTTTCACTGACCGTTTTGAAACACAATGAGTTTCAGGCCCTATTTTGTACCCTAAACATACAGTCATGTGAAAAAGTTAGGACATCCTATTGAATTCCATGGTTTTCTGTATCAGGGCATAATAAAAAAAATCATCTGGTCCTTGGCAGGTCTTAAAATTTAAAACCTCAGATGAATAACAGCACCATGTCATTATTTATTTAACAAAAAACAGGCCAAAATGGAACACCCATGGGTGACAAAGTTAGGACACCATTAGGAATTAAGAAGGTAAGTAAGGCACTGCTAATCAAATGCCTTTGATTAATTAGCAAGTGTGATCCACTCTATAAAAGCTAAAGTTCTGACAGTTTGAGGGTCTGGAGCAGGGGTGTCCAAATTCGGCCCTGGAGGGCAACTGTCCAGCAGAGACCTCCAGGAACCTCCAGCTCCCCCTCTCTTGACCTACTGTGGGCATGATGGGTGGAGCTGTATCCCCCAACCACACCCTAACCCTACCCATAACCCCATCTCTCCACCCATTAAACAGGTTAAGCTCCACCCTTGAGCTCCAGAGATGTGGAGCTGAAGGTCATTATGCTCTGCAGCGAGCACTACTTGGCTGGTTCAGGTGTGTTTAATTAGGGTTGGAGTTAAACTCAGCAAGACAGTGAGTAGGATTGGACACCCTTGGTCTAGAGACTTCAGGTGTGTGTTAACACAATGCCAAGGAGGAAAGACATCAGCAATGATCTTAGAGAAGCAATTGTTGCTGCCTATCAATCTGAGAAGGGTTACAAGGCAATTTCCAAACAGTTTGAAGTCCATCATTCTACAGTGAGGAAGATGGAAAACATTCAAGACAGTTCCCAGGAGTGGACTTCCCAGCAAATTCATCCCAAGATCTGAGCTTGCAATGCTCAGAGAAATTGCAAGAACTACATCTCAGGGGTCTTTCACACTGGGATCGTTTGCCGCGGTCCGAGCCTGGCGTGATTGTTCCCAGTGCCCCCCGCAGCGTTGGTCTGGTTTCACACTCAAATTGATTCTATCGAACACTGGTGCGTTTGCGTTCATCTTACGTCATCACAGACGTGCATGGTGCATGATAGAAAACAGAACGCAGGTCAATAAATTGTGTTTTTTATTAATGTGGTGCTATTATGTGCAGCAGAGTAAACAACACTTGTGTTTACTGTATGTGCGCCACATGTAGATGGTTTTCCACTGCTTGCAAGCAGCCTATTTTTGAGGAGACAGCTGATTACCATTCATCTGCCACTCTGATGCACTCGAATCCAAGTGAATCATCAACACTATCATCTCTTACATGTGTTTTATTTAAGTAACAATCGGCGAAAATGCACGCACAGGTTCCTGAACAAGTGCGCACCCGAGTCCATGTTGCTTTCATATTCACGCGAGTTCGAGTGCAACCGAACTCAGACCACCTCCTTCAGGTAGTCTCGGGTTCGGTACCTCGGTGCGCACCTGGGTTCGCATGACAGCTTTCATATTAGCGATTTTAAAGTGCGACCCGTGCCCCGTTTTGAACTAAACTGCCAGTGTGAAAGCCCCTTCAGACTCTACAGGCCTCAATTAACATGTTAAATATTAAAGTTCATGACAGTACAATTAGAAAAAGATGGATAAGTATGGAATGTTTGTAAGGGTTTCCAAGAGAAAGCCTCTTCTTGCTAAAAAAACATGGGAGCATGGCTTAGGTTTGCAAAGTTGCATCTCAACAAACACTAAGACTTCTAGAACAATGTCCTTTGGACAGATGCGACCAAAGTGGAGATGTTTGACCATAATGCACATCGCCAGGTTTGGTGGAAACTAAAAACAGCATATCAGCACAAACATCTCATACCAAAAGTCAAGCATGCTTTTGGAGGGGCTGATGATTTTAGGCTTGTTTTGTATGCCTGGGCACCTCACAGTCATTGAGTCGACCATAAACTCCTCTGAATACCAAAGAGTCAAACGTGAGGCCATCTGTCCGACAGCTAAAGCTTGGCCAAAATTGGGTTATGCAACTGGACAATGATCCGAAGATCACCAGCAAATCTACAAGAGAATGGCTGAAAAAGAAAAGAATCAAGGTGTTGCAATGGCCCAGCTGAAGTCCAGACCTCAACCCAATTGAAATGCTGTGGTGGGACCTTAAGAGAGCTGTGCATATACAGATGCCCACAACGGTGTAAAGAAGAGTGAGAAAAAATTCCTCCACAATGATGAGACTGATAAAGTCAAATATAAAAAGATTACTTCAACGTATTGCTGCTAAAGGTGGTTCTTCAGCCTCATTAATGAAGGATCAGGAATAAACACCAACCTCTTTGTTCTTCAGTGTGTTTCATTCTGCAGTCTTCTGGATCTCTCATGTTCTCACTGTCCTTCAATAAACTCTGTCTTTGCAGATTTCAGCTCTTCCTGATGGTTTGATGCTCGTCTTCACTTGTAGGCTGATGGGAATATTCCAGCATTTATTGGTGAATTGCAGTGGGAGGAGCTTCACTGAAGGAGGAGGAGCAGATCTGACAAAATCAAGAAGAAATCACTTACTGAGTTTGTTCTTATAATAATTCACACATTTTAAGTATGTATGTTCACATATTTATCTATCTAGTAGGGGTTGCACCGACTAATCGACTAGACATGATCCTTCAGAAATCATTCTAATATGCTGATTTGCAGCTCAAGAAACATTTATCATCTGTTGAAAACTGTTGATTAAAATTGTTGTGGAAACCATCATACATTAAATTTTTCAGGATACTTTGGTGAATAGAAAGTTCAGTGAAGCAGCACAACTGTTTTCAACTTTTATAATAATCAGAAATGTTTCTTGAGCAGCAAATCAGCATATGGAGGATCATGTGACACTGAAGACTGGAGTAATGATGCTGAAAATTCATATACATGCATACACATATATTGTACATATTACAATATATTCACATATAAAACAGCTACTTTAAATTGTTATTTCAAAATATTACTCTTTTTGCTGCATTTTTATTAAATAAATGTAGTCCGCAGAAGAGACTAAAACATTAAACAATTGTTTCCAAACTTTTGATACTGTATTTTCTGCCTTATTCTTTGATCTTTTATTTTACATTGTATAAAATCCATGAGAACTTAATGCACTGGTGTTAGTATTACGTACAAAAACCAATCATGAAATAGACACAATAGCTGGCGGTGTCTGTTGACACCAATAAAATGAGCTTAATGTTGCAATTTACGGATCTGAAGACATCAACATAATGAATGAGGATCTATTGACATGAAATAAGAGGCTTTTCAGCTGCTCTGATAATAGTGATGATCCATAGACTATCAATACTCATTAAACAAGACATTCAGGATCAGCAGCAGATCATCTCACTTTATTCTAAGTATTTGCTGCTAGAAACAGATTGTTTGAGTCAGGATATATGCTGAAAGCTTATGAAAGAGATATTTCTCAAATGATACAGAAAAATATCAGCAATTTAAGATAAACATTAATGACACCCATCTTTATCAGCCACTGTAATGTGTCTATATGAATCTAAATATAGTTTGATTTCATAAATACATTCATAACAACAAAGTAGTTCGCTAGCATCTTATCGTTTTGTATGTGAAAAGAAAAAGGCAAATAAAACCTTCTTCTTTAAAAATAAGATTTTAGTTAGCATACACACAAATAGCGACGAACCCGATGAACACATTTTAAAAATAACCTCGTAAATGTTGCTTTAACAAACTGTCTTACCACGAAATTGCGTGAATAAACTGGTTACCTCAGACGACTCGAGGCTGACTGAAGCTGCGAGCTAATGATGACGTCATCACCGCGAGACGCGAGCAGTTAACGTCAATAAAACGACATACTAAACAAAAATAAATGTAAAACAGTGACTGGTGTAGACAGACAGCAGTCTAATTCCCTCTGTCATGTGTGGGTGAAATATATTAGGTATTAATCATGGAAAGCCCCAAACACAATGATAATATTAACATTTCATGGCTTTTAGATGTAACTAAAATTATGAAATGATTTATTCTTGATCTAAGAAGAACCAGCGGAAAATAAAAAGGGACAATTAATGTTTTTGATAACATTATTAATATGCTAATTAGTAAAGCAGATAAAAAAAAAGGAAAAATGAAAACAAATTAGATTCATTTCTCTCTTTATTGACTAACAAGATAGCAAAGCATCCCAAGAGAATAAAAGTGAAAAGATCTTACATCTGAGTTTTCTAAATACACTACAAGTGGAAGAATAACTAGTTGTTTTAAATAAATAAATAAACCTACTTTTTTCATAAGTGTAAACAAACTACAAGTGATTCATATGCAGTATAATAAAATTTAACAAAATAAAACTCATAATAAAGCATTATGATATAATTTATATCTTGAAGCAAAATGATATTCAAGAATAATTTTTTCCATCTATGCTTTGATGTGAATCTCACAGTTAAAACTGCTGGTCTTTAAGATGAACTTTATTCACTGTCACAAATTTTGATGATGTTTCTTTGTCCTGTCGCTCATTGTGGCTGGATAGGACAGATTTTGAGGCTGTTTACACGACACCATTTTCAACTAAAAACTTAAGTTTTCTGGCCGTTCATTTTCATGACAATAGCGTTTTGGGTGCCTGAAAACACTAACTTTAGAAAACGGGGTTCAAAGTGCAAATTTTTGAAAACAATAGAGTTATTATCTCCATGTAAACTAGGGTGACCATATTTTTGTTTTCAAAAAAAGAGGATAGTGGGGGCGACTTGACAAATGCATTCACAACCATGCAATTATGTTATTGAACTTTAATACATAAAGTAATACATCCTTTCCATTTCACTCATGGCCCTCAACAATAGAATAACAACAACAAAAGGTTTAGCTTTTAACACCTTTTACATTACACCATTTCTTTTCATGGCCATAGGTTAAAATAAAATTAGTTGCCATAAAAAAAAATTTCAGTTAAAAAAAATTCTGATTTCGCTGGTATACTTTCCTGAAGATCGAATCTTTCCCAACAGTCCTGGGTTACCAATCAAGTACGCATGAAAGTCTATAGTTGTATTGTGTACACAGAATACCCTTCAGTGACTCAACAGACAAGTGATTTCTTTCCTTTGTCCACTGGCTTTGCATCAATGAAAAAACTCTCTCTACATTTGTATTGTGAGAAGGAACAGCAAAGAAAAACTGTGCAATCTTCAGTAGCTCTGAATGAAACTCTATGCTTTTGGACCTTTCAAAATATTTGGTCCACTTCTCGTGTGCTTGCAGATCAAAGAAATCTCCATCACTGTTACACCTTTCTGTGAATTTCTTCAGGTTGGTGACCTGATCAAAGCACTTTGCATCATCTATTGGCACCCCTTTTCATCGCGGATTTCAAAATACATCGCGGAGCAAAGAGGATGACAACACGTCGACAGACAAGACAGAGTAGGTTACTTATGATATTAAACAAAGTCCCAGCTTTCAAATTGTGAAATTTTTTAAGAAATTCGAAAAAAATAAAAAACGTTTTGTGTCTCTTTAATGTGTCATGACAGATTGTTGTAGCGCCTCAGCTCAAGCGGCTCATGAACCGATCATCTCTTCCTACTAGTTAATTTATATCATCAAATAAACATGAATGAACATCAGAAGGAATGTTGTTTCAAACGCAGAAAGACGTCAGTACACAGCACTTTTCAAGTTCAAGTCCACCGAGGTTAATCTTCTAACTCCTGACTGCTTTGTCGGACAAAATGGCGGATTCTGCGTTAAGACTGGTTAGATCGCTTGTCAAATCAAACTCCCGGCGAAGGGTCAATTTACCTGACAAACTCTCTTCTTTAGCTGCAATTTTGTGTTTTGCGGAGCTTATGTGGGCTTCTAGGTCGCTAGCACCTTTATTTGACACTGACACGTACGTGCCAGCTTTGCAGGTCATGCATTCTGCTTCACTGACACGACGCACCTTTACTCTCTTCAATTGTAGACAACTGAAGCCGCCAATGCCCCAAGATGGCGCTGACATCTTGCACTAATTATATTGTTTCAGAGCCAGAATCTGCGCAGTAGTGAGCGTGGAGCCGTGGTATCAAGGTCCCGCCCATACTCCCGCAGAACCAATCACAAGCACACGCCCCTGAACTTTTTTTTTAAGTAGCCTGACTGCTCCAGTTTTAATCAACATGCTACTGCATTTCTCTCCGATATGGTAGGAAATGAAATGAAATGAATCGGGGAGGATTTTAACTGTGACAAGATGATTGATAGGCCAGTTTACGGTGACAGAATGCGTGTAACTAAGCGACAGAGAGCAACCATTAAAGACGCTATTTTATGACGTGATAGTATGTCCCAAAGTTTGTCTACTCTTCTGCTACACTCAAAAATTATTATTATTTTTTTTTTTTCACAAAAAGGGTATACTTATAGGGTGTAGTATAAGTAGGCGAACTGGGATGCAGCGCATCTCTGGGAAAAAATTATTTGAAGTGTAATTTCATTGTTTAGTTTACATGGAGAGGTCGGGGTTTATGACCTATACTGGGTCCAGCCATCTGGGGGTGATCAAGACATTTGGCCTCACTTTTCAGGACTTGTGGAGCACACTCAGTGAAAACGGTGACGTCATGCGCATGTGTATTATGTGTTCAGTCTATAGATGCATAGTGCATCTCTACAAAGTGATATCGCCAACTTCTGGCCGTTTCTCTCCAGTGTGGATCTTCTCATGTGTTTTCAGATGTGCTGACTGATTGAATCTTTGGTCACAGTGTGAACACTTGTAAGGTTTCTCGCCAGTGTGGATCCTCTCATGTTTCTTCAGATGTCCTGACTCACTGAATCTCTTGTCGCAGTGTGAACACTTGTAAGGTTTCTCTCCAGTGTGAATCCTCAGGTGCCGATTCAGATCTGCAGTTCTAATAAAACTCTTCCCACACTCAAAGCACACATGTACCTTTTCACCAGAATGTATTTTCTGATGAACTTTTACATTTTGCAGATGATAAAACCTTTTTCCACACAAAGAACATGAATGTGGTTTCTCCTGTAAATGAACTGTCTGGTGCTTCTTCAGGCCTGAAGCCCACAAAAACGTTTTGTCACATTGATCACATTCATGCAGTTTCTCTCCAGTGTGGATGTTCATGTGTGTCTTAAGGGTTCCTTGTTCTACAAAACTCTTCCCACACTGATCACATGTGAATGGTCTCTCTCCAGTGTGGATCCACATGTGAACCTTGAGATTCTTTTTGTGTGTGAAACTCTTCCCGCACTGATCGCATGTGAACAGTTTCTCTCCAGTGTGGACCCTCATGTGAACCTTGAGATTCCTTTTGTATGTAAAACTCTTTCCACACTGACGGCAGGTAAAACATTTCTTGTCTCTTCTTTTCAGTAAAGAAATACTTTCAGCCTGTGAGTGATTTTTTTCTCCAGTTTTGATATCATGTTGTTTCTCCTCCTCTTCACTCTCCTCATTCTTCAGTATCAGGTCTGAAATGATAGTGAAATAAATTACAAAAACATCTGAGAGAAATGTAAAGTAAAAGTAGACAACAGCTAGAAATCTAAAATCAGCTAAATCTTTCCATGAACGAGGTACATTTGCCTTCCAGTCATTAGTTTTAAAACATTATATGCACAAATCCTAAATGTTCCTGTAGTGAGAACTATTAAATGTTTGAGCAATTACACAATTATCTAACATAATTGTAACATGTGTGTTGTTCAGGGAAGAAGGAGGTGGGAATCGGCGAACATTTAACAACTTTAATAATAAAACAAACACAAAACGAAAGTAAAAGCGCGGCAGCCCCTCATGGACGAGAAACACATTCACTCTCATCACTCCTCCTTTTATACTTCCGAAGCTACAAAGAGATACGAGGCAAGTCAAGCTCATTATCAATCACTCCACCGGCCTTGCTCCATTCTCACAGCCCTCGGCCTCACCCTGCTTGCTACAATATTTACATTAAAAAAAACTACACAATAGTGCTAAAGTTCAGACAGTCTCTCAGATGGATATTTAATTTATTTTACTAAAAACTTAATTAATTAGCTGTCCAACATTTTTCACTCAACACTGTTATGACATAGGAATTAAGAAAGTAAGTAATGGTCAGGCACTGCTAATCAAATGCCTTTGATTAACTGATCATCAGCAAGTGTGATCAACTCTATAAAAGCTGAAGTTTTGGCAGTTTGAGCGTCTGGACACTTCAGGTGTGTGTTAACACAATGCATCAGCAATGATCTTAGAGAAGCAATTGTTGCTGCCTACCAATCTGAGAAGGGTTACAAGGCCATTTCCAAACAGTTTGAAGTCCATCATTATTCACAAGTGGAAAACATTCAAGACAGTTGCCTATCTTCCCAGGAGTGGACATCCCAGCAAATTCAGCCCATGATCAGAGCTTGCAATGCTCAGAGAGATTGCTGACAACCCAAGAGCTACCCTTCAGACTCTACAGGCCTCAGTTAACATGTTAAATGATAAAGTTCAAGACAGTACAATTAGAAAAAGACGGGACAAGTATGGAATGTTTGTAAGGGTTGCCATGAGAAAGCCTCTTTTCGCTAAAAAAAGCATGGGAGCATGGCTTAGGTTTGCAAAGTTGCATCTGAACTAAAATAAAGACGTCTAGAACAATGTCCTTTAGACAGATGAGACCAAAGTGGAGATGTTTGACCATAATGCACATCACCAAGTTTGGTGAAAACCAAACACAGCATATCAGCACAAACATCTCATACCAAAAGTCAAGCATACTGGTGGAGGGCTGATGATTTTGGGCTTGTTTTGTAGCCATGGGCACCTCACAGTCATTGAGTCGACCATGAACTCCTCTGAATACCAAAGTTTTCTAGAGTCAAACGTGAGGCCATCTGTCCGACAGCTAAAGCTTGGCCAAAATTGGGTTATGCAACTGGACAATGATCTACCAGCAAATCTACAACAGGATGGCTGAAAAAGAAAAGAATCAAGGTGTTGCAATGGCCCAGTGAAGTCCAGACCTCATCCCGACTGAAATGCTGTGGCGCGAGCTGTGCATTAACAAATGCTCACAAACCTCAAACTGAAGCAACGTTGTAAAGAAGAGCGGGCCAAATTCCTCCAGAATGATAAAGTCATACAGAAAATGATTACTTAAAGTTATTACTGCTAAAAGTGGATCCACAAGCAATTGAATCATAGGGTGTCCTAACTTTGTCACTCATGGCTTTTCCGTCTTGGCTATTTTTGTTAAATAAACGACGACACAGTATATGTCATGTCATACTGAGTTTTTATTAAATTTTAAGACCTGCCAAGCACTAGATGATTTTTTATTATGCCCTGATATTGAAAAGCATGGAATACAATAGGATGTCCTAACTTTTTCACATGACTGTAGAAAGTGTCCCCTATTATTTATTGGTTGAACTCTTTTCCTACTACAAACACTGAATCTGATTAACTGCTTTATAATCTTACTGTTCTTCAGCCTCATTAATGAAGAATCAGGAATAAACACCAACCTCTTTGTTCTTCAGTGTGTTTCATTCTGCAGTGTTCTGGATCTCTCATGTTCTCACTGTCCTTCAATAAACTCTGTCCTTGCAGATTTCAGCTCTTCCTGATGGTTTGATGCTCATCTTCACTTTTAGGCTGATGGGAATATTCCAGCATTTACTGGTGAATTGCAGTGGGAGGAGCTTCACTGAAGGAGGAGGAGCAGATCTGACAAAATCAAGAAGAAATCACTGAGTTTGTTTTTATATTAATTAACACATTTTAAGTATTTATGTTCACATATCTATCTATCTATCTAGTAGGGGTTGTACCGACTAGTCGACTTTAACGCCCTGCCATGACGCTTTAAGCATGACATCGACTAGTCGCTGGACATGGCCTATAGAGGGCGCAGCAGGAAAAATCTTTGAAGTCCACATTTACGCTACATATCCTAAAGTTAATGAAAGCACTCCAAAATTATACCATCTGGATACTCAAAATTGATCGGGTGAATGCACGTTTTAAATAGCTCATTGTACAGGTAAGTTAATCACCATTCTAAACTGCACTGCTATACGCGCACATCATGTGCAGATAGATCAAGAATCATTCAGTAGCACAAAAATGTATTGTCAGCACTATTTTGTGATTTATTAATTAACTAACTTAGAAACTGAAAAGTTCTAGCATATATTTCTTAGTAACTAAAACCCACAGCTTCACTATTAGTAGAGAGATGCTGCCAAGTAGAATTAATTCACACGCACTCTCTCTCACTAATGCATTCATATAAATGTAATCTTTACTGTGCTACTTTATCTGCATCTGATTTAGAACAAGCAGAAATTCTGTGAGAAATATAACAACCCAAAGACAATAGAACTGATAAAAATAATGACCCTAAGACAAAAAAAAAAAAAAAAAAAGTTAAAATAAATGTCCCAGTCTCAGCTCGAGGTCGTTCACACAGAACACGGGCAGTAGAATAGGGGAAAAATGCAAGGTCTCGAGACACGTTTTTTTAAAAGTTGAACTGATTTGAACTTGAGCGCCGCGTTTTATAACGGCGTGTAGAATGCGCGAGATGCTGCAAAAGATGCAAGACATGAGCACAACGGTCATATACACGTCCGTCTAGCACGTATTTACATAGAAAAACAATGGAAAAGTAACGCATTGAAATGGAAAAATGCGTTTTGTGTGAACGGCCCCATAAATGACGTCATCATCGACTAGTTAACTTCGACTTGACTTTAATCACATAAATGTCGACTTTAAAAAATCTGAAGTCGTTCAACCCCTGCTATCTAGTAAAGTAGCTATTAGTGCCCCAATTATGCTTTATTACTCTTCATTTTGGCTTAAAATATTGCGTTAAGTATCGTATCAGGAGTTCAGTATCGATTTGTTTCGAATCGTGACATGAGTGTATCCAAAGTCCCTTTAAGACAAGTCATTTCACTCGGTGGCCATCTTTGAAACGCCTCTCGGGCATCCTGGGCATCGTGCAGCTCCTATCTCTTTGAATGGGGAAACATCAAATTCTCCAAAGCTGTTTGCCAAGCTTTCAATTAAATTTCATATTTGAAATCACCAATGAAATCTGACAACAACTGTCTCATAAAATTTTTTTTCCAAACGCTCAAATCATGACAAAAAAAAACAGTATTTAGGCTGGATCAAGCTAATGCGCATGCGCAGACCTAAATGCGCGTCTCTTGTGCCTCATTTCGGAGGCGCGCGTCTGACTGTTTCTATAGAAACCGGTGCTTCTAACGGCCGCTGCAGTGACGCGATGGCTTTACAGGTCGGCGATTGGCTCTTATTTTGAAGGCGGGACTTATTCCGCCATATTGAGCGTTACACTTTCTCCCATTCAAAACAATACGAGTGACATGTCTTGTGTTATTCTATAGTCTTTGGTATAGTATACATACAATAAACATGTCTAATTTCAATGCTATAGCCTTTGTGTAGACATTTAAAGATAACCATCTATAAGCATGAATGTTTGGATTTATAAGCAATTGTAACAATTTAAAATAAGAGTAACTAAGGTTAATATAAGTATTGTTCATTAATTAATTTCAACATTTAATAATGCATTTTTACATTTTAAAGTTTTATCTCTTAACAGTTAATGCACTATAAACTAACATTAAGTTATAATTAATACATTTTTATATATTCAAAAAGTACAGTGCATTTTCATGGTTCAGTACTGTTTTACTTTTTTGTAATAAAGTTCAGCGCGGTTTTATTTGTAATGTTTGTTTTCATTTAGTAATCATTTTTTTAAAAATCCACTCAAGCTATAATAAATGCCATTATGATGCTTACCTATATCTTGTCGATGTCACAATAACTCATTCAATAGAATGAGGATCTATTGACATGAGATAAAGAGGCTTTTCAGCTGCTCTGATAATAGTGATGATCCATAGACTATCAATACTCATTAAACAAGACATTCAGGATCAGCAGCAGATCATCTCACTTTATTCTAAGTATTTGCTGCTAGAAACAGATTGTTTGAGTCAGAATATATGCTGAAAGCCTATGAAAGTGATATTATATTATTTCTCAAATAATACATAAAAATATATACAATATAAAAATAAACATTAATGGCATCCATTATCAGCAACTGTAATGTGTCCATATGAATCTAAATATAGTTCGATTTCATAACAGCAAAGTAGTTCGCTAGCATCTTATCGTTTTGTGTGAATAGAAACAAGGAAATAAAACCTTCTTCTTTAAAAATAAGATTTTAGTTAGCAAACACACAAATAGCGACGAACCCAAAGAAAACATTTTAGAAATGACCTCGTAAATGTTGCTTTAAACAAACTGTCTTACCACGAAATAGCGTGAACTGCTCACCTCAGACGACTCGAGGCTGACTGAAGGTGCGAGCGAATGATGACGTCATCACCGCGAGACGACCAACGGTAGATTATCAAAAACGCTCCAAATACTGTTTAAAACGGCAAAACATCTATAAAACATATCAACATATGAAACAAATTAATAGTAAAACAGTTACTGATATACGACAGACAGAGTAGATATAACAAAAATTAAGAAATATTTTTTTCCTGACGCAAATATAATCAGCAGACAATAAAAGTTGTTGATAACAAGGTAAAAAAAAAAAAAAAGTAAAGATAACAATATATTAATAAAAAAAATAATATTTAATCAATGATTACTCAAAAGAAAATACAAAAATTAGATTAGTAAAATTAAAACTAATGAGATGGATATCTCCTTTCGACTTGAGCGGGATGGATGGACGTCAATAATCAGTAGGCTATACAAACCATATCTAGTTTTGATCATGTATTAAATAAGACTGAATTTCTCAGAACTTTTATTTTCACTTCACCACAACAACACAAACTTTGTTTCTTCAGCACTAAATAGTGACTAAAACACAATCTATCGCTTTTAAAATATTTATTCACAGACATTAAAAATTAATAAATAATTATTTGACTTTAAGAAATGAATGTTAGTCTGTCAGCCTCTAAACACAGCCATTCAGACAGATGTAATTCTCCAAAGTATGGTCAGGGTTGGGATATACAAGTAACTTAGTTACATTTTTAAAATACAAAATATGAGTAACTGTATTTCAATACAATTACATTTTAAATGGGTGGTAATCAAATTATAGTTACATCCGAAAAGTATTTTAGATTACCAAAATGATTACTTTGAATTTTATTTAATTTAAACATTAATCTGTATTGGGCAATTAATATAAACATCAACTGGTGATTCTCAGGCTGCAAAAGCATCCTAAGCTACAGTTCTGCTTGCAGAACATGCAAAATTGTAATAATTTTAACAAAAATAGAGGGATCATAAAAATTTGATTTTGAGATTCTTTTTTTTTTTTTTTGGACAATTGAGTGACATACACAAAAGGTGAAAACATTTACTGATGCTCAAGAAGGAAACAATGCATTAAGAGCAGGGGTGTAAACTTTGAACAGGATGATGATGATGATGATGTGTAAATTTTGTTTAATATTTTGTTTAAAGATCATATTTTTTTAAGCTAAAATCAACTTAAAATTCAGTTAAAATCAACTTAAATACTTTTGTTAATCTAATAAGTGTATCTTTTCAACTTAAAACTTCTTGTGAAGACAACTAAAAAAAAAATAGTTCAGCCAACTTGAAAAATATCGCACTCAATTTTTTAAGTTATCTCAACTAATTCACTCCAGTTAAAGTCAACTTAAAAAAAAGTAGTTAAAACTTCTTGTCAAGAAATACCAAAGGATGTTTAGCAATGCAAGCAGCTCCAATCCTTGTTTGATTTTTTTAAAGTTAACTACACAACAAGAACATCATTTGCCTCTTAAAACTAGAGGCACACAGTTTACCCATTTCACCCGGGCAAATAATTTGCAAAAGCTGCAATGAAAAGAACATATAGCTCAACACCTCAACGCATGTCTCATGTCAAAACAAATCTCAAACATGGTTATGAACAACAATTGTAATTCAGTAAAAAAACGAACTCTGAAACATATGACAGCTGAATAACAGTGATAACAACAGCAGCTGCAGCATAAATTAAGCCAGTCAATGCAAAGCAATAATCTTTTTTTAGTAATAATTACCTCATAATTTTTTCAAGCTACAATGCATGCTGGGAACTGGCACAACATTGTTGAATGTAAAAATGTTTGTTCAATTTGTAAAGTTGGGACAACATTTGGACAAGTTTTAGACAAATGCTTGAGAATCTCAGGTCAACAAAAAGAATTTGTTAGCAACAAATATTCTGTGGGCCATATTTGGAGTTTCTGCACAAGAGCGCCCTCTGGCGTTCAGATGGAGCAGCATTTAGCTTGTGCTTCACAAGCTGTGCACTTTAAAAAAAAAAAAAAAATGCAGCCGATTGCCAAATCATGTGCGGTTTAATTTTGATTAATCGTGCAGCCCTAGTGTAGGCCTATGTTGGATTACTATTTGAGTCTATTTACTTTGTTTTTCTGCTTTCAGAATTGTAACTCAGTAATGTACACTCTTTCAACTTAAAACACGTAGAAATTCACAACTACTCAAATATCTCATTTTCAGCCAACGTGTAATTTCCCTTTAAAGGGTTAGTTCACCCAAAAATGAAAATTCTGTCATTTATTACTCACGCTCATGCTGTTCCACACCCGTAAGACCTTCGTTAATCTTCAGAACACAAAATGAGATATTTTTGATGAAATCCGATGGCTCCGTGAGGCCTACATAGCCAGCAATGACATTTCCTCTCTCAAGATCCATAAAGGTACTAAAAATATATTTAAATCAGTTCATGTGAGTACAGTGGTTCAATATTAATATTATAAAGCGACGAGAATATTTTTGGTGTGCCAAAAAAAACAAAATAACGAATTATTTAGTGATGACTGATTTCAAAACACTGCTTCAGGAAGATTCAGAGCGTTATGAATCAGCGTGTCGAATCCGCAGTTTGGAGCGCCAAAGTCACGTGATTTCAGCAGTTTGGCGGTTTGACAAGCGATCCGAATCATGATTCGACACAAAAGATTCATAACGCTCCGAATCTTCCTGAAGCAGTGTTTTGAAATCAGCCATCACTAAATAAGTTATTTTGTTTTTTTTGGCGCACCAAAAATATTCTCGTTGCTTAATAATATTAATATTGAACCACTGTACTCACATGAACTGATTTAAATATGTTTTTAGTACATTAATGGATCTTGAGAGAGGAAATGTCATTGCTCCCAATGTAGGCCTCACGGAGCCATCGGATTTCAACAAAAACATCTCAATTTGTGTTCCGAAGGTCTTATGGGTGTAAAACGGCACGAGGGTGAGTAATTAATGACAGAATTTTCATTTTTGGGTGAACTAACCCTTTAAGGACCCCCGAGTCATTGTATTAACGTCGCCATTTTGGCTTTCAACCAAATGAAAAGGGCGAGACAGCAAATTTAGATGAGCCAATATGCAAAATATGTGGCAATACATATTCCTGTGACATGCGGCAATACATCGAATTTGAGGTGTCTTCTCGCTAACTGTCATCCAGCCATCGAAGCACAGCTGCCCCCTCAAGCATCAAGTCGTGGAGCAACCTCAAAAAGGACAGCTGAGGCTGGTACCAACAGCTGAAGCCTTTGTGAAATCTGTCAAATACAGCCGTGAAAGTAACAGACATAAATGCCTTACAGCCGCTGTTATGCAGTATGTAGTTGAAGAGATGGTTTCATTCAGCATGGTGGAGAAACCTGCATTCAAGTCAATACTTCAAAAGCAGTTCGAGTTGCCAGGCAAAACCTACTTTTCAGAGACTGCTGTTCCCAAAATGTACAATGAGGTAAAGACATCAATCAAATGCAACCGTCGACTACTTCATTTTTCCATGTTCATTATCTGAGCATGGAATGGACTCTGAAATCAAGTTGCCTTGAAACAGTGTTTATGCCCGAAAATATCTCCACAATATTTCGGAAGCTCTCCAGCACGCATTTGAAGAGTGGTCCCTGGATGGACGTTGAGGACCGTGCTGCCAGAGCAATGGGCCTGTGTCAAACCTTGGTCAGTACATTTTTTCAGAGCTGGTTGAAGAGATCTGGTGAAAGCACAAGCGGAACTTCAAATCCCTCAACATGGCCTCATACTGGTAAGTTATGAAATGTAAACTATTTGAAACTGAATTTCCGGATCTGCTGTCTGGCGAGAGCTACATTAGTGTCATCAGTCAAACCCGTCCTGAAACTCCTGACAGAAGATATGCTTAAACCATCAAATGAGGATACCACCTTAACATCGGACATAAAGCATAAAAATGTGCAGGGTTCTACAGGAGAAGTTTGAACCAGCTGCCTTACAAAAATATAGGGGGATCATACAAATGAGACAGATACAAAATCCATACTTATCGAAGAGATGTTGGGAGTGGAGACCCGAAAGTACGTCAGTGGTTGGAGATGAAGGGCAATCGGTGGTGTCATCTGCAGCAAAGACTCCTGGAGACCTGCTGAAGTCACGGACAACCTCTGCGTCCATACCTAAGAGAGCTCGAGCAGATAACGAGGTCATGGACTCAAACGCAAATCCACTGCCCTGGTGGCGCAATAACCAGTGTAGATTTCCACTGCTTTCCAAAGTTTTATCGCAAGTGCATGTGTATTTGTACAACGAGCACACCATCGGAAAGGGTTTTCAGTGCCGCCGGGAACACTGTTACCCCTATGCAATCTTTCCTGAAACCACATAAGGTTAATATGTTGGTTTTCCTAGCGCGAAACAAGGACATTATAACCCAGGTCCAAATCACATTCATTAATGCTCAAGTAATATTTCGTTTATTCTCTGTATTTTCATTTACACTTTGTTTTCATGTGATACTTTGATTTCTTTCCATTTTCAAGTTGGAAAAGGCATGTTCTTATTGCTGTTTGGCATTTAACAATAAACAAAATATTTTAAAATGTGTCTCTCTGTAAGTTAAAAAGCAACAATATGCTACATAATAACTCAACAACAGAGCTTTATATGCACTAAAATCAGGATAAATGAGGTTTGTTAAAAAACGAAACAAAAAAAAATGGCGCACTATACCGCGTAATACCGCATTGCCACAGTTAGATTCTGTTTTGTGTGTTTCTGGTTAAGTTTTGTGTTCTAAGCCTGTGTGCCCGTTAATTTTCCTAGTGTTTCATTGATTGATCCGTTTCACCTTCTGCCTCTTCGTTAGTTCCCGTGTTTGATTCTTGTTAGCTCTTACATGAGCCTGGTCTGACTTGTCTAGTGCAGTCTCAAAAGCTGTATAGACTTCTTAAGGCTTTGCACTAGAGGTAACATATTGTAACATATAGCTCCATCGAATGACTCAAGGGCCTCGATTAGCTTCTCAATCAGGTTCCACTGTTCAGGCCTGAGATCAAGGTAGTGATATTTTCCTCTCTGAGTCACGGCTGTGTCTGAGAGGGCAGCAGTCACCGGCCATCTTTGTTCCAGCAGTCAGGACAGCTTGGTTGTGTAAAGTGCTCTGAAGAACCACCAAGCTATTCCCAAGTGTTTGGCTGCTGCAAGATGCCTCGTTGAACATTTTAAAAAGAGCGAGCTGGCATGCACCAACCTAAAGGACAAGCAGCAGCAAATGGGTACACCGTTTACTATGAATTAAAGGGAAATCAAATTAAATACAATTTATTGTGTAACCAAAATACCAATAATGCCAATAATGCAATAATACTTTTTGTTTGCCAACATAAATTATATTATCAGGATGAGTATTTTGGGTGGAGAATCCCCTCAGTGGCCTCTCTCGAACTTGTAACATGAGTTCAGAAATCTTAGTAATCTATTATTCTGACAGTCACAATCCTGAATACCTTTCTCTTTCTCAGGCTAAAAGCCTGTTCACACCAAGTATGATAACTATAATGATAATGGTAATAATAAAGATATAGTTAAAAAGTCATTCTAAAAATAAAGGAACAGCAGAGTCCACACCACAACTGTAAAGATAACGGCACAGAGAAACAATATTGTGGAATCACTATCTCATTAATGAAGGATCAGGAATAAACATGTTTTTCAGCGTGTTTCATTCTGCAGCGTTCTGGATATAATTTTGAAGGAATCAGTTATTTTATAGCTGAACAAATGAATCGTCCAGCATTCACTTGAATGGGCCGTAACTATCAACTCAGTAGTGGATATTACTATCCAAACTAATAGTGAAAACACCGTTTATCAGCACGATAACAAGATCAGCAGTTTAAGACATTAAATTCATAAGCACACAACATGCAATACAAATGAGACTTTATTGATTATTCGAACACAAAAAACTAATACATAACACAAACACATGCGCACACACATTCACATGAGTTGCAGAAAGAAAGAAAGAGAGTGAAATGATGAAAATCCATGTTTCTAACACTATATGCCTATGCACTTTATAAACATGACTTGAACGAACAATCAATCATTAAGTTAATCCTTCTATCATTTCTTAGGAGGGGTTATTAAATTTATATCAATGCACCAATTTGGCAAGAATTGGAGGCATTTCTTGCTTTTTTTGTGTGTCTTTGATCTGTAGCGTCCTTACTGAAAGGGATTTCCCCAGTTCATTGATTCGCTGAGGGTTAGTCGTGTCTGAAGTGACGTCTCGGGAAGCCAATCACATTCTGGTGTGTTGTTGGATGAACAGATGAGTGGAGTTGAAGTTTCAGGCGGGCAAAACAATAGAGTTGTGGACTAAACTTTGGGGCAAAACTTAACTTAAAACACAAGACTCTCAATGGAAAAGAAAAGAAACTAAGTAAAAGAAATAAAAATGAGATGAGAGTAGTTAGATGGCTTGAATGAAGCTGATAACCCATTTGATTCTGATATGATCTCCACTCGGTCTTCTCATCTGATGCTTTGTTCGTGTCCTGAATTTTTAACTCAAATTGTTTGTCCGCTTCCTGGAGGAGTTCTGAAGAATTAGTTGTCAGCTTTCGTTCAGGGGATGAGTTTGACAACGCTGTCGCCTGTTTGCAAAAAAAATTTCCGTTTTTTATTGTTGTTGTTGTGTAAACATACCCTCACATTAAAGAGATCTTATTGCTCGACGGTATTATTGTGTCACGTTTGGAGAGGATGCAGCTTCACACTTGAAAGTGCTGGATCTGAAGATGAACTACTTACTGTGATTGTTTTTTGTATGACTGTGTAGAGCAGATGATCGGATGAAACTCTTCCCACATGCAGTGCAGTGATACGGTTTCTCTCCAGTGTGGATCCTCTCATGTGTTTTCAGAAGGTCTGACCGACTGAATCTCTTGTTGCAGTGTGAACACTTGTAAGGTTTCTCTCCAGTGTGAATCATCTCGTGTTTTTTCAGATGTTCTGACCGACTGAATCTCTTGTCGCAGTGTGAACACTTGTAAGGTTTCTCTCCAGTATGAATCATCTCGTGTTTTTTCAGGTCTCCTAAATAACCGAATCTCTTGTCGCAGTGTGAACACTTGTAAGGTTTCTCTCCAGTGTGGATCCTCTCGTGTGTTTTCAGATGTGCCGACTGACTGAATCTCTTGTCGCAGTGTGAACACTTGTGAGGTTTCTCTTCAGTGTGTATTCTCTGGTGCATTTTCAAATCTCCAATTGTAATAAAACTCTTCCCACACTCAAAACACACATAAGCTTTTTCACCAGTATGTCTTTTCTGATGAACTTTTAAATTTTGCAGATGCAAAAAACTCTTTCCACACAAAGAACATGAATGTGGTTTCTCCTTTGAATGAACTTTCAGGTGGATCTTCAGGCCTGAAGCCCACAAAAATGTTTTGCCACATTGATCACATGTGAACAGTTTCTCTCCAGTATGGATGTTCATGTGTTCATTAAGGTGAACTTGATGTGCAAAACTCTTTCCACACTGATCACATGCGAATGGTTTCTCTCCAGTGTGAATCATCATGTGAATCTTGAGACTCTTTTTGTATTTAAAACTCTTTCCACACTGATCACATGTGAACGGTTTCTCTCCTGTGTGGATTTTTATGTGTTCCTTAAGATGTCCTTGTTGTTTAAAATCCTTCCCACACTGATCACATTTGAATGGTTTCTCTCCAGTGTGGACTAAGATGTGATCCTTGAGATTCTTTTTGTTTGTGAAACTCTTTCCACACTGATCACATGTGAACGGTTTCTCTCCAGTGTGGACCCTCATGTGAACCTCAAGTCTCTGTTTGTATGCGAAACTCTTTCCACACTGACGGCAGGTGAAACATTTCTTGTCTCTTTTTTTCAGTAAAGAAATACTTTCAATCTGCAAGCCAGTTTCTTTTCCATTTTCGACATGATGTTTCTTCTCTGCACCCTCCTCATTCTCCAGCATCATGTCTGTAATTAAAGTAAAAAGTTACATTTTCAATAAATCCTAAAAATCATCCAAAAGAAAACAGACTTTCTTGTGTGCACGAGCAACCTGTCACTTACACTCGCATTACAATTACCGGATAATGTATACTTACTTACTTAGTCCATCTGGAACAATAAATCATAATTGAGAACAATACTGGGAACAGTTACACATCAGGCAAAAAATGGCATTCATAAACAGTATCAAAAGAAAGAAAGAAAAAAAGAAAATGATTTTATTTTCATTATGATTTATTGTTCCAGATGGACTTAAACTGGAGTCTGTGGACTGATTATCTGATTGCCTTATTATGATCATGATCACCTGAAGGCTTGCAGTATATTTTTTATATTATTATTGAGAGTAAAAATAGTTAGCATATGTAACCTTTAGCATCGCACATAAGTATATTTCTGCCTCATACAGTGATCAGCATCCCCATCGGATCGCAAAGAAGTTATTTCAAACACTCGCTGGTGTCTGAAAGTGAGTTTTGAGCTGAAAATTATATAAAATGTCTTAAATGTTGAGGTTAGCTGGTAGCCTGATATAATAACATGGGAAATGAGCAGCGGTGTTGACTGTCTCCTGACTCAGATGAACTCCACCTCTGTTCATGGCCACTCCTCAAGCCCCAGTTGGCCCACTTTGGACCAAGGTATTCGGCAGGCCAAAAAACCCTGCCCGTTGGCCCTGAGGAAGCCCAGACGAGGCCCGATCAAGCCCCCGAAAATAACAGTGGAAATGCGACTGGCCCTGGCATGCACTAGCCCACTCGCCTTTGGCCCGAAAGTGAAAATGCAGCTATTCTCTTCCTCTCAGGAGCCTGAAAGGAAGAAACGGTGGAGTCATTGGGCCAAGCAGATGGGGCTTACGCTGGCCCATATCCCACATGCCTCACTCTCCCTACAGCGGAGGGATTCCCGGTGCTCTTCTCCCAAGGAGACCAGAGCCCTCATCTTGTGCAAGTGGTTTGGTCTCTTTTGGGGGTTCCAAAGAGGAATTTGCTAATGATACAATGGATGTTTTCACACCTATGGATCATTTGTTTTGTTCTGAAACAGGGACTAAATTTGTTACAATGTTGCATTTTCTTCTTGGTTTGGTTCGCTTTCACATGGCAACATTTCAGAATGTACCAAAATGTGTTTATGCAAGTCACATGTGAGTACCGCTATCCTCTTTATTGGAGTTTTCTCAGCGTCATCCATCAAAATGATTGCCAAGTTAGCTCCATAAGCTTATTGTGGCTTTATTTGTAACTGTCTGGACAGCATTCTTGCACGGAGAAGCACAATTACACAACATTTAATATAAAGAGGCGCTCTTTGGCTTTCAACAATGGTAACTAATGTGCTCACTCACATAATCAGACACTACTAGTTTTTATATAACACATTTCCCGTTATGAATTATGATATTGTTTGGTTCGTTGGTCCGTTGGGTCGGATTGCTTTCACATCTCAAGTGACCTGCTCCTCTTCAAGGAGGTCTCACTACACTTGTTGGTCCACTGTTGGTGCTCACCCAGATGTAATTGCTGCATTCACACCTGCCCAAATGAACCGCATCAAATGGGACAACGAAATCTAGTGTGAACTAAATAAGCCAGGTGTGAAAGCACCCTATGTCATTGGCAGCTTCTGGTGTGGAGGAGTGGTTGGGCTCCATGGAGGACTCCGCCCCCTTCCACCTAAGGAGCCAGGCTATGTTGGGCCTGGTCTGGATGCCGAACTTGCCGTGTCCTTAGCAAGGCTGTCGAAGAGTGGTTGGCCCCAGAAAAGCCTGCCCATAGGTGCCTCAACAAGTGGTTCCTGCAGCTGGGGTGCCATCAGCAAGCCCCCTGCCAAGGATCTGCCCTGTTCATACTAGATCGTGGCGTGCCCTCTACTTGGCCAGCATCCACTCTTCTGCCCTCACCATTGTTGACAGCACAGAGCAAAAACACCACAAGGCTGTTTATCCCTCTAAGCCATGCAGGGCCATGTCTGCCTTAACAGCTAGAGTCTACTCTGCGGCCAATCAAGCTGGATCTGCTCTCCACACAATGGCGGTCTTTCAAAGGTTTCAGGGCAAACTCCTTCACGCTATGGATGAGTCTGGCCTGGACCCTGCTGCTTTCAAGGACAACGACCCAGACGATCAGCAGTATGATGGCCAGTCTGGCGGTACTCAAGTGCCACCTATGTCACAGTTGAAATTGCTGGTCTTGAAGGTGAACTTTATTCAATGTGGCAAATTTAGATGATCTTTCTTTGTCCTGTCGCTCGTTGTGGCTGGTTAGAACAGATTTATGGGACGCAGTTTTCATATAAAAAATTATGCGTTTTGGCCATTCATTTACACGACAACAATGTATTGGGTGCCTGAAAGTGCAAACTTTTGAAAATGTGTTTGAAAATATGGCAGAGATGTACAGTAAGAACTTAAGGACACAAAGAACTGTGGTTCGATGACTGTCAAAGGCGGAGCCAGAGTACCCGAGGGATGAGGTGGAGCCGGTGTGATGGAGGACAGAGGTGACGCCGAGGGATAGGAGGAACCCGCTGCAGTCGTAGGGGTGGAGGGACAGAGTGCAGAGGATGGACTGTGACGGAAGTTGTATGACGTCTGACCAAGGGGGAACCGGCAGGACGAGGGAACCCGGAGGAGCCGCAAGTGACAGTAGAAAAGCAGTTAATGAGCTATGGCCGCCAATGACGATGTCGCCGGTTCACCACTGTTCCTTCCTTGGATCAATTTTGATAGGCACTGCAGACCGGGAACACCCCACAAGAGCTGCAGTTTTGGAGATGCTCTGAACCAGTCATCTAGCCATCAAAATTTGGCCCTTGCCAAACTCGCTCAAATCCTTACGCTTGCCCATTTTTCCTGCTTCTAACACATCAACTTTGAGAACAAAATGTTCACTTGCTGCCTATATCCGCCCACTAACAGGTGCCGTGATGAAGAGAGAATATACTAAACAGTCTGTATATACACAATATAAACATAATATTACAACTTACAATTCCACAAAAGGCTGCAAATGCACAAGCGAACTTGACTGTGCTAATCATGTAGGTATAACTCTGTGGATGTGCTTTTCCTGTAACAACGTGCTGAAACATGGGCGTACAAAGATTTCACAACATATTTTTACAGTGGTGTTCTCATTTTACACATTGCACTTGACTGTATTTTCCTTTTCGATGTAATTCCAATGTGCACGAATAGTCGAACATTTGAATATTCAATCTGTAATTATCATTTGAAAAATAAAAATACTTTTCGAATTCTACTACATATGTTGCTTTGCTGGCGGTAAAAGCAGTGAAATCCTAAGCACGCAAACTAAAACTCACAGTTATAATTAAATGCACTGGGTGGCACTGTGGAGCTTGTTAACAAGTTGATTGTATTTGATGTTGTCGTCTGCCTCTAGGTGCAGCGAAGTTTGGTATTACTTTGACATTAAGGTTGAACCACTGTAGTCGCATTGACTATTTTAACGATGTCTTTAATACCTGTCTGGACCTTGAATGACCGTAATTACGTTGCTTACTATGGGAGATAAAACATTTTTTTTGTGAACTAACCCTTTAAGAACAAAAAACACAAAGGGCTGTAAGAAACTTTGCTTAGCACTCATTACCCTTGTCCTTGCAATGTCTGTCAGCGGTAGGGATGGGCGATATCTTATTGTTTGCAATATACTGGTAAAAATTCCTCCCACCAATGAGAATTATTCTTCCCGCGATAATAACGATAAAGCCTAGTTGATGACGCATTTCTGTGTGCGATCCATTCACAGCAACTGCTCGAAAACAACTGTGGTGGACGGCGGACGTGAAGCTGAGGAGTTTATCATTAAACAAGGAGCTACCTCTGCAATCTAGAACTGGTACACAGAGATATATTTTCACTCACCAAACACTCTGACTGAGCACTTGAGAGTTTTGCTCTCTGTCAAGCGATCCATAAATTGCACTATTTTAGTTAATCTCAATGAATGCAGTGTATTTGACGCAGAGTAAACCCTAGTGTGAGGCGCCTAACTCACCGTCGCTTTGTTGAGAGAGCTGTGTTTCTCACACACTCAAAGAGAGAGCGAGAGAGTCTTACATACCACACAGAATTGACGTCCTACATGTAGACAACATTCATAATTTATGAATTTTTTTGTACTATGTACTCCAATGTGTCAAAAGCATCATACAGCTCAAATAATCGTGTTATATGTCATTTGAATGGTCTCACAGAGTAGAATACAATGAGTATAATCATTTTGGCGAGTTGAGCGAGTTTTGTACGTGAAGCTAAATCTAGTCCTAAATCTGATGAACTGCTTTATAACCTTATTGTTCTTCAGCCTCATGAATGAAGGATCAGGAATAAACACCAACCTCTTTGTTCTTCAGTGTGTTTCATTCTGCAGTGTTCTGGATCTCTCATGTTCTCACTGTCCTTCAATAAACTCTGTCTTTGCAGATTTCAGCTCTTCTGATGGTTTGATGCTCGTCTTCACTTGTAGGCTGATGGGAATATTCCAGCATTTATTGGTGAATTGCAGTGGGAGGAGCTTCACTGAAGGAGGAGGAGCAGATCTGACAAAATCAAGAAGAAATCACTTACTGAGTTTGTTTTTATACTAATTCACACATTTTAAATATTTACCTATCTTTCTTTTAAGTAAATTAATGAAAAAGTGTCCTAAATTTAAAATTCTATCTTTTTTTATTTCCAAGAATTTCATCCACATACTTTATTCCTACATTTATATTGCCTCACATTAATATACAGGCAAAGAATTATAGAATTAAAAGAGTAAAACAATTAAAAGATACCAAATATAAATAATGTATAAGTTGTAAAGAATAATGAATAAAACACAGAAAAATACATTTACAGATTTGTAAGAAACAAATAATGCACTGATTGAGTTTAACTTGTTTTTGTTTAGACTATATAAACATGGTTCATAACAAATTAATGAAATGCTGTTATATCTACCTATATTTTCTAGATGTCACAATAGCTGATCATGTCAATTGCTTAAGTCTGTTGACACTAATGAAATGAACTTAATGTGGCAATTTACAGATCTGAAAACATCAACATAATGAATGAGGTGAAAACAGGATCTACTGACATGAAATAAAGAGGCTTTTCAGCTGCTCTGATAATAGTGATGATCCATAGACTATCAATACTCATTAAACAAGACATTCAGGATCAGCAGCAGATCATCTCACTTTATTCTAAGGATTTGCTGCTAGAAACAGATTGTTTGAGTCAGAATATACGCTGAAAACCTATAGAAGTGCTCTAATATTACTATTCTCAAGTGATACAGAAAAAAATAACAGTAATATATAAAGACAGACACTATGACTTTATCAACCATTGTAATTTGTCTATATGAATCTATATAGTTCGACTGCCTAATAACTACATTCATAACAACAAAGTTCGCTAAAATCTTACCGTTTTCTATGCGAAGTGAAACAGGCAAATGTTTCAGTTAGCAGAGACGCGAACAGCGCCAAACACGATGAAACCCATTCAGAAATGACCCCGTAAAATGTTGCCTAAACAAACCGTGTAAACAGTGTATTACAGTAACGCGATATAGCGTGAACTGTTTACCTCAAAAGACTCGACACTGAATGGAGCGAGCGTGAGTGGTGACGTCATCAACGCGAGACGAAATCAACTATAGATTATCAAAAACGCGCCAAAATACTGTACAATTAAAACGACGAAACATCTATAAAGCAACATAAGCAAAAATATGTGTAAAACAGTTACTGATGTAGACAGACTGCCATTTCAATCCATCTCAGTCATGTGTGGGGTGAAATTTAGGCATTTAAAATCTTTTTCGAGAAATTGAAAACATGGAAAGCCCCGAAAGTAATCATATTTCATGACTTAAGATGTAATTAAAATTATGAAATTATTTATTCTTGATGCAAGAAGGAGCAGACAATAAAAGTTTAATGCTTGGAGCAGAAAATACAAAAAATAAAAGTAGAAACTAATGAGTCAGATCTCTCTCTCTGTATTGACGGGTTAGCAAAGCATCTCAAGAGAATAAAAATGAAGGACAGTTGCAAAGCTACATGACAGTATATCTTACATCTGCATTTTCTAAATACACTTCAAGAGGAAGAATGACTATTTGATTTGAAAACAACAATGAAAAACAAGTTAAAAATAAATCAGCGTCTTCAGCTTCTTGAACAAGAACAGTTTGTAAAAAAAAAAAAAAACGTGTTCTTGTCTTACATAAAAATGTAAACAAACTACAAAAAAATGAACAAATTGATCTATTGTGTTAGCAAAATAAATGTTGCTGTTTCAAAAAAAAAAGCTGTTTCAAATCTCCAGCTGTAATAAAAGTCTTCTCACACTCAAAGCAGATTTCTTACACCAGTATGTCTTTTCTGACGTTCTTTTAAATTGTGCAGATGTGAAAAACTCTTTCCACACAAAGAACATGAATGTGGTTTCTCCTGTGAATGAACCGTCAGGTGGATCTTCAGGGTTGAAGAAGCCCTCAAAAATGTTTTGCCACATTGATCACATTCATGCAGTTTCTCTCTAGTGTGGATGTTCATGTGTCTCTCAAGGGTTTCTTGTTGTGTGAAACTCTTTCCACACTGATCACATGTGAACAGTTTCTCTCCAGTTTGGATCCTCATGTGAATCTTGCGACTCTTTTTGAATGTAAAACTCTTCCACACTGACAGAAAGTGAAACTTTTCATTTCTTCTTTTAAGTCTCTTCTTTTAAGTAAAGAAAAACTTTCAGTCTGTGAGTTTTATCTCCAGTTTTGACACGATTATCCTCTTGACTCTCCTTTTTCTCCAGCATCACATCTGAAATTAAAGTAAAAAAAGAAAAAAAAAAAAATCAGAGAGAAATGTGAGGTGAAAAGTTATAAATAGGGATGCACCGTGTGGCAAGCAGGGTGGGGCAGAGAGCCTTGAGAACGGAGCGAGGCCGGTGTAAAGATTGCTAATGAGCGTCACCAGCGGCCTCAGTCTCACGGAGGAGCTCGGAAGGTTAAAAGGAGGAGTGACGACAGTGCAGGAGAGAGAACCAGGTCTAGGGTCCTTTCTTCATACCTCGCTTAATACATCTGAGATGACATGAAAGATGTCAGATCTTCTAATCGTGATAACGTCGCTAAGCTACGGAACGTTATCTGTTTCTGATGCAGAAAAGTTAGTTCATGCATTCATGAAATCTAGACTAGATCACTGTAATGCATTATTAGCTGGTTGTCCTGCATACTCAATAACAAGCTACAACTAGTCCTAAATGCAGCTGCTAGTTCTTACTAGGTCAAGAAAATATGATCATATAACACCACTTTTATCATATGGTTACCTATCAAGTTCCGTATCAATTATAAAGCATTGCTACTGACTTATAAGGCTCTAAATGGTTTAGTTCCTGTGTATTTAACCAATCTTCTATCGCTCTACAATCCTTCACACTCTTTAAGATCACAAAACTCTGGACTTCTGGTTGTACCTAGGATCTAAGTCCACTAAAGGAGGGAGAGCGTTTTCACATTTGGCTCCTAAACTCTGGAATAGCCTTCCTGATAATGTTCGTGGCTCCGAGACACTCTCCCAGTTTAAATCTAGATTAAAGACGCATCTCTTTTGCCAAGCATTCACATAATCTCACCATCATGTACTCCAATTATATCAGATCAAATGCACATTACTATCTTTGTTTAATGTTTTAAACAGCAGCTACGCTAATTATTCACCATTTGCTTTTCTGTTTTATCTCTCAAAGAAATCACTCACTGCTTTATTTAATTTCTGTACCTGAAAACTAATGTTAGACCTACCTGAAAAACCTGAAAAGTACTGTTTATTTTATTTTTATCTTGGCTCTATTGCATTTATTTGCGCTGTTGGCTGTAGTTCGATCATTTGTTCTTATTTTCTTTATTTTTATTTGACAGTAGTCCTTTTTTCCCTGAACATAGCACACACCGAACCGTACCAAAACCTTGACTCTAAAACCGTGATACAAACCGAACCATGAGTAATTTGAACCGTTACACTCCTATCGGAAGTGACATCATTTGAACTCTTTCTAGAGTATGATTGGAAATGTTTTTTTTTTTTTTTAATAACAACTCTTAGTGTTTGTAGTAGGAAAAAAAACATCAAGGGTCAGATTTACTAAACAGGGCAAATTGATTTACTGACTTACTGATTTACTGACTGAGCACAATAAGAAGAGAAAAGCCAGATCATTTACATAATGACCAACGCAATCTACCAAATTAGCAAATTAGCGTCTGGTTTAAGATGTGTTTTTTTTTTGCGGTGGTAAATAATGGAACAAATAACAGTAAATTGACTAGCGCAAACTCTAGTAAATCGCGTTGTGTGATTCATTTAAATACTCTCCTTCTATAAATTTTGCGTATAAAAGGGAAACTCCTACAAATGCAATTAACCAATAACACAAAAACAATGCCAAAAGAGGGTTTGCGTAGGTGCAAGGCATTAGTAAATCTGGCCCTAAATATGATGAACTGCTTTATAACCTTTATGTTCCTCAGCCTCATTAATGAAGAATCAGGAATAAACACCAACCTCTTTGTTCTTCAGTGTGTTTCATTCTGCAGTGTTCTGGATCTCTCATGTTCTCACTGTCCTTCAATAAACTCTGTCTTTGCAGATTTCAGCTCTTCCTGATGGTTTGATGCTCATCTTCACTTGTAGGCTAATGGGAATATTCCAGCATTTATTGGTGAATTGCAGTGGGAGGAGCTTCACTGAAGGAGGAGGAGTAGATCTGACAAAATCAAGAATAATATATTGTAATTCCTACATTTATTTTTCCTCTCATTAATATACAGGCAAAGAAATATAGAAAAAAATAAATATACCAATTATACACACACCACTTGAACCTTAATAATCATTCATAAAGTTCGAAAAGTTTGAACTGAATTACAAGGGTGTTTGCAGTGGGCTGTTTACATTAATCGTACATCATAAAAGCATTCTGACGTGCAAGTACACAGCTGCACGCACGAGCGCTCTTCTTCATGAGCGTTTGAGTGTGCGGTTAAAAACTAGTCTAGAGTGCCATCTGCTGTTAAAAACTAAGCTCAGAATTGATTCAAGAGAGAATCGTGATACATTTAGAAAATCTCAGAATCGATCTACGAATCAAGATTAATCAATTTATTGTCCCAGCCCTATGAAATAGAGGCTTTTCAGCTGATCTAATAAGTGATGAGCCATAAACTACCAATACTCAAAATAAGTACCTACTCAAGAGAGTATGCGATTTCGGACACAGCCAGAGAAATGTGGCAGACAAGACAGGTAACAGGAAATATAGCAAATGTCAAGAACTAGCAGAGGTTGGTAATAATGAACTACATTCACTCTCTTAAATTCACTTAAATAATTTTTGGGGAAATTTGTACTCTTAAGAGTAGATTTAAATGTGTGTACTTTAAGTTTAACTCAAGTACATTTCTAGTGAAAAAACTGTACGTTTACCTCTTGTGTTTTAATGCAATACAAGAAAAGAAATGCATAGTTTATTCCAAGCGTGAAGTCTCTTTCTAGGGCATGAGCCCGTTTCACAAATGAATCACTCTTTCAAGTAGATTCTGTTCAAAGACTTTCTGGCAAAACTGTCTATAAACACAGTTCAGTGCTTCCGGGTTCTACGTCAGAACACCGGCTAATTATTTTAACTCGTGCGGCTCATGTCAACAGTGTCGGCCAATACCGAGTAAGCATTCAAATGCAGAACCCAGAAGCGCTGCACTGTGTTTACAACATCAACAGCGTAGAAGACTGACAATGAAGATAAGAAATTGTTGAATAAAGTTGTTATTTTTGTTTTGGGCAAAAAAAAGGCATTCTCATTCACATTTTTTGGGCGGGCCTGAAATCATGGCACGATGACGCACTAACACTATAATAACTAGAGCACATTAGCATCAGTGGTTCGCCCGCTCAATTGCAAGTTACTGTCATTACCATTAGTTAACACAGCCTACAGTTTGCTAGCTAGCTAGCTACACCTTCATCACGTAAATGTATATTACCTTGCGATAATTACAAAACAGCTTGTCTCTTTATTTAAATTCCCTAAAAACTATGATATCAAGAAGAGGTGGATTAATTTTGTTAAGAGCCAGCTTGATGGAGAGCTGAGGATCACTACCAACACCTGCCTCTGCAATGAACATTTTATACTGGAAACTTTCATCGGAGACAACTGGGATTTGCTGATAATCCGCTCCTACTGGTGAATGGGGCTGAACCGTCTATCTCCCACCTTGGCCTTCATCCCCCTGTCATCTGGTGCCATCGTCGACAGTGCGTGCCCACCAATGAGTGTAAGTTGCCTTGTGTGTTTCCCGCGAGTAGGCGTGGTTTCAACACCAACAGCAGACACGCCCCCAGCGTTTGAGAGCAGAGAATACTGCTTTTTTTTTTATTATTCAAATTTGGCGGGATGGTTAAGAACACATTTTTCTGTGGTGTGACAAACTCATAACACATTTAATATTGCTTTACACAGACTTTAATGACAGAATTTTCATTTTTGGGTGAACTAACCTTTTAAAGCCCTATCAGTCACAACGTTGGTGTGTAAACGTTCCTTCATTTTGAAGAGATTTTATTTCTTGGCGGTATTATTGTTTTGTGTCAAGTAAGGATGTGGCTTCACACTTGAAACTGCTGGATCTGAGAATGATCTACTTACTGTGATTGTTTTTTGTATGCCTGCGTAGAGAAGATGAATGAGTGAAACTCTTCCCACATGCAGTGCAGTGATACGGTTTCTCTCCAGTGTGGATCATCTCGTGTGTTTTCAGATATGTTGACCGACTGAATCTCTTGTCGCAGTGTGAACACTTGTAAGGTTTCTCTCCAGTGTGGGTCCTCTCGTGGGTTTTCAGATGTACTGACCGACTGAATCTCTTTTCGCAGTGTGAACACTTGTAAGGTTTCTCTCCAGTGTGGATCCTCTCATGTCTTTTCAGTTGTCGTGACTCACTAAATCTCTTGTCGCAGTGTGAACACTTGTAAGGTTTCTCTCCAGTGTGGATCCTCTCATGTGTTTTCAGATGTCCTGACCAACTGAATCTCTTGTCGCAGTGTGAACACTTGTAAGGTTTCTCTCCAGTGTGGATCCTCTCGTGTGTTTTCAGGGCTCCTGACCAATTGAATCTCTTGTCGCAGTGTGAACATTTGTAAGGTTTCTCTCCAGTGTGAATTCTCTGGTGCACTTTCAACTCTACAGTTGTTTTAAAAGACTTCCCACACTCAAAGCACACATAAGCTTTTTCACCAGTATGCGTTTTCTGATGAAGCTTTACATTTTTAACCTGTGAAAAACTCTTTCCACACAAAGAACATGAATATGGTTTCTCCTTTGAATGAACAATCAGGTGGATCTTCAGGGCTGAAGCCCTCAAAAATGTTTTGCCACATTGATCACATGTGAACGGTCTCTCTCCAGTGTGGATTTTCATGTGTTCCTTAAAGTGTCCTTGATGTGCAAATCTCTTCCCACACTGATCACATGTGAATGGTTTTTCTCCAGTGTGGATCCTCATGTGATCCTTGAAACTCTTTTTTTGTGTGAAACTCTTCCCACACTGATCACACGTGAACGGTTTCTCTCCAGTGTGGATGTTCATGTGTTCCTTAAGGTGCCATTGTTGTACAAAACTCTTTCCACACTGATCACATGTGAATGGTTTCTCTCCAGTGTGGATCCTCATGTGAACCATGAAACTCTTTTTGTGTGTAAAACTCCTCTGACACTGTTCACATGTGAACGGTTTCTCTCCAGTGTGGATTTTCATGTGTTCCTTAAGGTGCCCTTGTTGTCTAAAGCTCTTCCCACACTGATCACATGTGAACGGTTTCTCTCCAGTGTGGATCCGCATGTGAATCTTTAGACTCTTTTTGCATGTGAAACTCTTTCCACACTGGTGGCAAGTGAAACATTTTTTGCCTCTTCTTTTCAGTAAAGAAATATTTTCAGTCTGTAAGCAAGATTTTTCTTCAGTTTTGATATGTTTCTCCTCTTCACTGTCCTCATTCTTCAGCACCATGTCTGTAATCAAAGTAACAAAAGTTAAATTTTAAATAAGTTATAAAAAAAAATCAGAGAGAAATGTGAGGTGAAAGGTCATAAATAGGGATGCACCGATATGAAAGTTTTGGCTGAAACTGATAACCATTTATATTTGAAAGCCGATAATCGATAAAGCCAATTAAAACATTTATTTTTTCCCCCAAATCATGAAGCCCTAGGTTGTTCCTTTTGAGAGTGCTGTTCCAACATAAGCAAGCTGTTCAAATACACTGGACTGATATACATCACTGACTACTCATGTCAGGGCAGTTTATTCTTCAGTGCATGGCAAAAGAAAAAACAAACACCTTGTTAAATGTCAGGTATGTTGAACAGGGACTGTCTTCATTATGTATATTTGGATTGTGTTGTGTTGTAAATAAAATACAATCAATCAAAAAAAAGTCATTCTTTTAATCTCCTCACATTCTTTCTTCTAGTTCCCTCACAGCTTCATTCACCTGATAGGGCCATTAGAGGGAGGTGTTTTAGTCTACCCAGGTGTGATACGCATCAATATTCTTGATCATTCACACCTCCTCACATTCAGCCTTTTTGACAAAAATCATATCTTACAAACTTACAAATCAATATATTGTTTAATGTGAATGAGTCGGCATGATGATTTTCACATCATTTTGAAGAAAAAAATTGTAGGCTACAAGATCCAGTTCTCAGAAGTCTCGTAAACAAATATTCAGTATGGGTTTTATGGCCTTATTTTAGTGACTTTCCGCATTGGAGCTAAAGATGAGCAACGGTAAACAGGGCGCTTTTAACATTATATTATAATATATCGCGGTTTCTTGAGTCTACGCACACACACCCGATGAAGCACGCGCACAAGTCGCCTCTCTGACAGCGTGCAATCCCTTCAGTTCTCTTTCGTGCCTAATTGCACTCGAACGGTCAAATGTCAAAATGTCTGTCTTGGTGAGTATTCATGTAAACATAGTCGGTTATGTCGTAAGTGCACGTTATCAGTTGGGAAAGAAATCGGATGCGTTTCAGTATGATCCGAGGGCCGTGCATTAGGTTTTAAAGAAACAGCAGCCTCATACAGTAAACCTACTGCTGTTTGTCAAACAACAAAATATAAAGAGAAATTCACTCACTGCTCTTGAATGAATAACTTTTGTAGCTTTTTCATGAATCAATGTATATTTAATTAATGTGAAGACTATGCAGTGTTTTAGATTTACATTTGATCATTCAGTTTCTGTATTGTTTCTTACTTGAATGCCATTTCCAGTAAGAATTTGTCCTATTGTTTGTTGTTCTTATTTTTTAAATAACAAAGATAAATTAAAATAACAAAAATAACTAATCTTCCACCCCTAGTTTCAGGTGTTTTTGTTTAACTGGATGTTCTTGATGTTAAGATTTAGGTTGATGTAACTATATATGAGTCAAGCAAATAGTTTTTGGTATTTACATATTAGCATAATTTTTTTTTTTTGTTCGTTTACACTGATGTTAAAATTGCATTGTCATATTTGTAATGCTAAAACATTGCAAACATTTAGCAAAACATGCTAAAAGTTGTAGTGATGATTTCTTTTCCCAGAAAGAATGTGAAACATACTTATTGGTTATATAATTGATCAGTTTTTAAATATTTTTAAATTTAATTTATTTTACACACTTAAAGCAATATCGTATCGCATATCGAATATAGCATTTTTTTTTTCAATATCGCACAGCCCTAAAATTGACTAGCGCAAACTTAAGTAAATTGTGTTTCTCTAAATACTCTCCTCCCATAAATTTAGTGTCTGAAAGGCTAACTCCTAAAAATGCATATGCAATAAGGTCAGCCGGAAAAATTAATAATTTAAAAAAAAAATCCTGACAGTAGTTTTATAACACCAAAAGAGGGTTTGTGCTGATGTAAGCTGTTAGAAAATCAGGCCCTAAATCTGATGAACTGCTTTATATCCTTATTGTTCTTCAGCCTCATTAATGAAGGATCAGGAATAAACACCAACCTCTTTGTTCTTCAGTGTGTTTCATTCTGCAGTGTTCTGGATCTCTCATGTTCTCACTGTCCTTCAATAAACTCTGTCTTTGCAGATTTCAGCTCTTCCTGATGGTTTGATGCTCGTCTTTACTTGTAGGCTGATGGGAATATTCCAGTATTTATTGGTGAATTGCAGTGGGAGGAGCTTCACTGAAGGAGGAGGAGCAGATCTGACAAAATCAAGAAGAAATCACTTACTGAGTTTGTTTTTAATACTAATTCACACATTTTAAATATTTATGGTCACATATCTATCTAGTGAAGTAACTTTCAAATAAATGAATGCAGGCTTCAGACTGCGACCAAAATGGTTGCATATGCGACCATTTTTTGAGAAATTTGACAAGGTCGCATTTGTCGTCACACACTCAATCGGTGTATTAGATATAACTGTTAAATAAAGATCGTAAACTAATGAAGATGGAGAATGTGAGTGCTGTTTGATTTGTTCTCAGTGCTGCCTGTCAAAATAAAAGTTCGGCGTGCCATCAAAATAAAAGTCCGGCTTCAAACACAATGCCGATATTTTTAAAAAATGTACAATTGTACAGCTGTGAAGACAGTAAAAATATAATCAAACATTAAGAAACACACATGGTGTTTTTTTGATAGTTTTCATTTGAGATTAAAACATTTTGCAACATGAGGTTGCATGTCGTCTTTTTACATAAGTGCAAACCTAGTTTATGCATATTAAGACAACTATTCATCAGCATCAGTCCTGTTGCGACCAAGGTGCGACCAAATCATGTGCTGGTGAGAAAGCAACCAGTGGAAAAGTTAGTCTGCAGCCCTGTAATGGAAAAGTATCATACTTACTCACAAATTATATCTCCTTTATTTTTATGAATTTCATTAACATCTTTACTGACACATTTATAAGTATATTGGCAAAGAATTAAGGAGTACAACAATTAACAGACACCAATAAACAATGTAAGAATAAAAATAAAAGAATAAAACAGAATAATACATTTACAGATTTGCAAGAAACAAATAATGCACCAATTGAGTTTAACTTATTTTTGTTTATCATGTTTTATACGAAACATGGTTCATCACCGGTTATTTAAAGAAACACTGTTATGAAATGTACCTTTATCTTGTAGATGTCTCAATAGCTGATCTGAATGAGGTGAAAACAGGATCTACTGAAATGAAATGAGGCTTTTCAGCTGCTCTGATAATAGTGATGATCCAAAGACTATCAATACTCATTAAACAAGACATTCAGGATCAGCAGCAGATCATCTCACTTTATTCTAAGTATTTTAGTCAGGATATATGCTGAAAGCATATAAAAGTGTTCTAATATTACCATTATTTCATGATACAGAAAAATAGCAGTAATAATGAAGACAGAAACTAGTGACTTTGTAATTTGTCAATGTGAATTATATAAATATAATTTAAATCGAATATAATTCGATTCCCTAATAACTATATTCATAACAACAAAATAGCTCACTAACATCTTACCGTTTTGTATGTGAAGAGAAACTAGTTTTAGTTAACAGATACGCGGTGAAAAACATTCAGAAAACGACGTCTTAAAATGTTACTTAAACAACCGTGTAAACCGTTTATCACAGAGAACTGTTTACCTCAGAAGACTCAGGAAGCGCGCGAGTGGTGACGTCATCTCCGCGACAAAAAAATGAACGATAGACAAATAATACATAAAACGGTAAAATATCTATAAACAACATATTATACAAAAAAAAGGGTAAGACAGCCACCACATTCCATCTCAGTCATCATATTAAGGCATTTATCGAGAAATGTAAAACTAGAAAGCCCCAAAAGCAATCGTATTTCATGACTTTTGGATGTAACTAAAATCATGAAATTATTTATTTTTGATACAAAATGAAGAAGCAGACAATAAAAATGGACAACTAAAGTTCAATACTTGGTGCAGCAAATACAAAACATAAGTAAAAGTGGAAACAAATGAGACAGATTTCTTTTATTTGATTTTAAAACAATGAAAAACAAGTTAAAACTTCACTTCCTCTTTGAACTTTTGCCGTCTGGTCGGCAATACAGAACAGTTTCTTTCCTCAGGCAATCTATCTCATGAACAGTTAACGTCACCAATGGCGTGTGCAGTACACAATAATATTTATACATTTTTATTTATTTAACACACCATATCCATATTTACATTTTCTTACCTGTAACATACCTGCATCTATTTTTGTATATTATGTATCTTGTTTATTTTTATATACTGTTATTTCTTATTTACGCACTCTATATTTGTCGATCTTTATTATCTCTGTCTTGTCACTGTCATGTTGTTTGTGCTGTGGAAGCTTGTCACCAAAACAAATTCCTCTTATGTGTCAAAATACCTGACAATAAAGCTCTTTCTGATTCGGATTTATGGACTAACAAGAGAAAGAAAGAATTGAGAAAGCCCACACATTTACCCTCCCCTTGAAGAAATCAGGACAGTCTAAAGTGGACAAAAGATACAGGTATAAATGGGAATGTGTTTCCCTCCTCTAATTTTGATCCAATCAATGAAATGCATCTTAATACCAGGTGTAAACAGAGCCTTACAATCTTCTAGCTCTTCCTTGACCGTGTGACTGAAACCAAATGTGAGACATTTAAACTGACCAATCAGCAGATTACAGCTTCCTACATCGTACTAAAGGTGTGACAATTAGCAAACCTCAGATGTTCACACATCTAAGCCAACAGACCTTGATCACTATCAGCACTTCTGTGCCTTTACCAATCACAAAAGTACATTATAGAAGTGTACTTTTTTTTCACCTGGGTTGTGGTGAGAACAGGAAAACAAATGTCTTTGTTCATTTGCAACCCAAAAGAATGCAAAAACATTGAACTATATATTTTTCCATCACCATGTCCCTTTAGTTTTTGTGGTGAGAACTATTATTTGTTTGATTAGCTATGCAACTTCCTAAAATATTAACATTTTAACAATATGCAATAATATGCTGTAATTTTAACACTCTGCGTTTTTACACAAACTACACATCAAAATTATTGTAAGAAAATGACTTTAATATTGAAAAATACATTATTTAATTATTATAAATCTGTTTTTAAATCTGGCCAATACTGAGCTGGTGTGCTGACGTAGAATCTGGAAGCGCTGAATGTAAAGAATGTATGAGAATGACGAGAGAGACTAATTTGTTGAGTAAAGCCATTATTTTTGTTTAGTTTTTGCGCACAAAAAGTATTCTCGTCGCTTCATAACATTAAGGTTGAACCACTGTAGTCACGTTGACTATTTTAATGATGTCTTTAGTACTTTTAATGATATACATGTTTGTGTGTGTATTTATATATACATAATTATTATACACAGAACACACACATATACTACGTAAACACAGACTTTTGTTTTGCACAGACTTATACTTACAGCCCTATGTACCAATGTAACCCCTACTGTTCGAACCGCCTGCTCTAAGCGGGACTCAAACCCGGGTCGCTGGCATGGGTGTCGGGCGCTCTAACAAGGAGGCTAAATACTGCAGTCTCCAGTGTCAGTCGCTAGAGTGCCTCTTGAGATCAGGGGAGTGAGGTTTATGCGCACAACTCTTACCAGCCTACGTTCATTACAAGCGCAAACGCAATCCAGTGAAAGGCGGTAAAGAGTACAGCGCGTATCTCTGAAGGAGAGCTGTGAGGGCACGACTGACGCTGTACAACGTCTCCATTAATTTGCACATGAAGTAATTTAATGTTTATCATGAATCATGATTAATTGGATTCTTAGCATTTTAAATCTATTATTGACCAAAATCAACGATTTATGTTTCAAAAATACATGTTTTAGGATCAATGCATATGCATCATCAGATGTCACAATAGCTGATTGTGTCGATTTTGCTCAAGTCTGTTTACACCAATAAAATGGTCTTAATGTGGCAATTTATGGATCTGAAGACATCAGCATAATGAATGAAAACAGGATCTATTGACATGAAATAAAGAGGCTTTTCAGCTGCTCTGAGAATAGTGACGATCCATAGACTATCAATACTTATTAAAAAAGCCATTCAGGGTCAGGATGGGGTGTTGGGGCCAAATTCAGAGCTCGGAGCCCTCGGGCAGCACGCCAAATAGATATAATAAATAGAGTAAAGGTTATGCCTAAGTGAGAGCTCGCTAATAAGCATTTATAGAGAAATTTAAATCATGGAAAGCCCCAAAAGTAATCATATTTAATGCTTTTTAGATGTAACTAAAATTATGAAATGATTTATTCTTGAGCAGACAATAAAAGTTTAACACTTGGTGCAGCAAATACGAAAAGAACAAGTGGAAACAAATTAGAAAGATCTCACTCTTTATTGTCTAACCAGATACAGCATCTCAAGAGAATACAAGTGAAGAAGGCCAGTTGCAAACCTACATAAGAAAATCTGACATCTTACGCCTTAAGCGATGTGTTTTATAAGATGTGTTTTTCATTGTTGATTTGAAAACAACAATGAAAAACAAGTTAAAAACTGCTGGTCTTGAAGATGAACTTTATTTACTGTGACAAATTTAGATGATGTTTCTTTGTCCTGTCGCCCGTTGTGGCTGGTTAGGACAGACTAATAGGAAGAGATGCGCCGTTGCACTTGAAAGTGCTGAAACTGAAGATAAGCTAAGGCATGTAGTGAGGTAAAATCAAATGTAGCTTTCACGTGGTGTTTTCACTTGTAACTTTTATGAAACATGCATAGATCATGCTCCAGATTGATATGAGTCCAAAATCAACATCAAGGGCTAAACAAAAAGGCTCCCTTGGTTCCAAATGCTGATACTTTTAATTAGTTTATGCTATCACCACAGAATTTTTAATGCTATAATTTTAACATTGTCTGTTTTTACACAAACTACACCATGTCAAGTTATTTTAAGAAAATGACTTTAAAATTGAAAAATTTTATTTCTTAAAAACTACATTATATAATCAATATATATCTGTTTTTACTTGCTGTCTATTTATTTGATACATTTTGTTGTTGTTGTCGTTTTTGCAAGAAAACAACAAAATCACAGTCTTGTAAACTGTATTAAGACATGCCCAAAACTTTGGTAACATGGTTGCAGTATTTGTGAACCAGATGTAAAATAAACAAAATAAAACAGCTCAGAAAATACTTATTTTGACCTTCAGATATAAAAGTTTCTCAAACATCCTAGTTTAAAAAATTGCACCTGGTTCATATTTTTGCTGCTTTAATTATATCTCACAACTCTTAATATTTTTCTACTACAACAGATCTAAATCTGGTGAACTGCTTTATAATCTTATTGTTCTTCAGCCTCATTAATGAAGAATCAGGAATAAACACCAACCTCTTTGTTCTTCAGTATGTTTCATTCTGCAGTCTTCTGGATCTCTCATGTTCTCACTGTCCTTCAATAAACTCTGTCTTTGCAGATTTCAGATGGTTTGATGCTCGTCTTCACTTGTAGGCTGATGGGAATATTCCAGCATTTATTGGTGAATTGCAGTTGGAGGAGCTTCACTGAAGGAGGAGGAGCAGATCTGACAAAATCAAGAAGAAATCACTTACTGAGTTTGTTTTTTATACTAATTCACACATTTTAAGTATTTATGTTCACTTATCTAGTAAAGTAACTTTTAAGTAAATGAATGGAAGTGTCTTATATTAATTCACAAATTCTTTTTTATTTCTAAGAATTTCATCCACATACTTTATTCCTATATTTATCTTACCTCTCATTAGCATATTGGCAAAGAATTGTAGAAAAAAAATGTGTAAAACGAATAAAAGATAGCAAATATAAACAATGCAAGAATAAAGAGGAAAGAATAAAACTTAGAAAAACAAATTTGCAGATTTGCAAAAAACAAATGCACCAATTAAGTTTATGTTTTATATGAAGCATGGTTCATCACAGATTATTTAAATAAATGCTGTTATGTTACTTACCTATATATTGTATATCTTCACAATAGCTGATCGTGTTGTTTGCTCAGGACTGTTAACACCAATAAAATGATTTTAATGTGGCGATTTATGGATCTGAAGATATCAGCATAATGAATGAGGTGAAAACAGGATCTATTGACATGAAATAAAGAGGCTTTTCAGCTGCTCTGATAATAGTGATGATCCATATACTATCAATACTCATTAAACAAGACATTCAGGATCAGCAGCAGATCATCTCACTTTATTCTAAGTATTTGCTGCTAGAAACAGATTGTTTGAGTCAGAATATATGCTGAAAGGCTATAAAAGTGCTGTAATATCACTATTATTTCTCAAATGATACATAAAAAAATAGCAGTAATGTAAAGACAGACACTAATGACACACATCTTTATCAAACATTGTAATTTGTCCATATGAATCTAATTAGTTAAATTTCCTAATAACTACATTAATAACAAAGTAGTTTGCTAACATCTTAGTTACCATTTTGTATGTGAAGAGAAATAGGAAATGTTTTTTGTGAAGGAGAGGTTCAGACTTCAAAATTGTTGAATGAATAAAGAAACATGATCAGCATGATGGTGTAAAACTGTATATTTCTCGTCTATTACCAGCCACCGCTACCATCGACAGAAATAAGTGCAGTTAGAATAGCCAAATATGTGGCAGAGAATTGCTAGTTTTTGACTATATTGTGTTGCAATAGGAATCACTTAATACTGTTACAACACAGAAGGGGACAGCGACACAGGAATAGAGGTATAGGTGTTTATTGAACAACCAGAATGATGACAGAGTGCAGGTGAGTGAAGGCAGGTTATTACGTTGGCAGATATTGTTGAAGAACTGATACTTGTCTTGATTTTGCAGGATGGGCAGACGGATGACAGACTTGGAGCTTGAGCAGACACAGAGAAACTCACGGGAGACAACGAGGAGTCGAGGGAACACACAGGAGACAGGTAAGTATCTTCGGGGGAGTCTTTGAGGTAAGCAGACAAGTAAGACCATGTGCAAACGAGACCGGACAGTGACTGAGTGAGAGCGTGAGTCTTTTGTGCTGCTGTTGATGAGGGTGCTGATGGGCTGCAGGTGTGGGTGATTAGCACTCTGGTGATGACGTGCGCTGTGTGAGTGTAGAGCCTGGCGTGTCTGTGACATTACTCTCTCCCTCCACGGCCCGCTCCTGAGGGCCGTGGACCCCAACGTCGTCGTGGTCGGCCTCTGCTGGTCTCTCTGGGTGAGTGGCATGGAAAGTGTCAAGTAGGCTGGGGTCAAGTATATCATTCCTGGGGACCCATGAGCGCTCCTCGGGACCGTAGCCCTCCCAGTCTACGAGGTACTCTAGAAGACCACCCTGGCGCCGGGAGTCCAAGATGTCTCGTACTAGGTAAGCAGCTCCATCATCTACGATGAGAGGAAGGGGGGGTTCCTCAGCTGCGCCAGGCTCTGTGGGAACAGAAACGGAAGGATGGTGAGGTTTTAACAAAGAAACGTGGAATGTAGGGTGAATTTTATACTCAGGTGGGAGCTGGAGCTGGTAGGTGACGGGGTTGATCTGCCGAAGGATGGTGAAGGGGCCAATGAATCTGGGACTCAGTTTCCTACAGGGCAGGCGCATCCTGATGTCCAGCCCAGGGTGGCCAATGCCCAGTGATGTGTGAGATGCGTGAATGAGGGGAGTGCGCCGTGTCCGGGTGATGTAGAGCAAACCTGGGGGGCAACCCGGCGGAGCGTTGGTGGAGGCATTGGACTCGGGAAGTGTCTCCTCTTGTATGTATTCCTCTATGGCCTTCTCCTCCGGGATGGAAAGGGAATAGATCTTTCCTTTGGGCACTGGCTCACCTGGAAGCAGATCAATGGCGCAGTCCCATGGCCGGTGTGGAGGCAGCGTGGAGGCTTTCTCGGGGCAGAAGACATCGCTAAAGTGGGAGTAACACTGGGGAATGTCCACGGAGCGGTTCTCTAGGGGACTTTCAATGGACCTAGCACAGACTGGTAAATCTTCAGAACAAGGAGAGCTTGGGATGGGAAGTTCAGGAAAACAGTCCAGGAAGCAGTTGTCACCCCACTTCAGGATTTCCCCAGTCTTCCAGGAAATGGCGGGGTTATGCTGCTCCAACCACGGGCGCCCTAAAATCACGTCAGAGGTGGACTCCTCCAGAACCAGCAGATGGAGTTGTTCAACGTGAAAGATGCCGACTTGAAGTTGGATAGGACCAGCACTGAGACGTACTTGTCTTCGGCTGAGGGGCTTTCCAGTCACCGAGTGGATCTGGTAAGTTGACGGCATGGCTGTTGTCTTGAGGTTGAGCTGGCGGCAGAGGGCGCTGGAGATGAAGTTGCCGGCTGATCCAGAATCGAGGAGGGCACTAACTGGAAGAGAAACCGGCAGCAGTAAGGTTTATAATAGTGGTGAGTGGTTTCATCTTATTGATCGAGGGAATAATTACACTCACCATGGGACGAGCTGGGCGAGTGGGGCACTCAGAGATGTAATGCCCAGATAAGCCACAATATAAACATAAATTCTGGGTCAGCCGTCTCTGCCGCTCAGCCGTAGACAGACGAGGGTTTTCAACTTGCATGGGTTCGTTGGCTGGTTCTGGGGAGCTGACGGATTCTGGTCGGCGGAGTGAAGATGGAAACAACGGCTGGCCCTGGTGCTCTTCGAGACACGACTGCATACGAGTGGCGAATCTGATGGAGAGTTGAATGAAATGTTCGAGCCCGATGGAATCCTCGTATGCAGCGAGATGCAACCGCACGCGTGGATCCAGTCCTTGTCGATATGTGGTGATGAGGGCCTGTTCGTTCCATCTGCTAGAGGCAGCAAGGGTTCTGAACTGGAGAGCATAGTCATTAACGGACATTGAACCTTGTTTCAACTGGTATAATTGCTCACCGATCGATGAATCCCAAGCCAGTCTTCCAAAAACGTCCTTGAAGTGAGTGATGAAACTGGAGAGAGACTGGGTAATGGGATTTTTCTGCGACCACAGCGGTTCAGCCCAGCGAAGTGCCTTGCCATCTAGCTGAGAGATTATAAATGCGATCTTAGCGCGGTCATTGGGGTACAGGTGTGGTTGCATCTCCAGGACCAGCGAACACTGCAGGAGGAATCCGTTGCAATCCTCTGCCGAACCAGAGAAGGGCGCCGGTTTGGCCATGGGACTGGCAACGGCAGGCGGTGAAGAAGAATCGGCAGTGGATGCGGAAGTGCTCGCTGGAGAAGATGCGGGTGGAGTGACGGTGAGTGCTTGGCGCAGTGCGTCCACGAGCTCTTGGAATGGGTCCAGGGTGCTCATACTGGTGTTCAGCGGTGTTGGTCCAGTCTTCTGTTACAACACAGAAGGGGACAGCGACACAGGAATAGAGGTATAGGTGTTTATTGAACAACCAGAATGATGACAGAGTGCAGGTGAGTGAAGACAGGTTAATACATAGGCAGATATTGTTGAAGAACTGATACTTGTCTTGATTTTGCAGGATGGGCAGACGGATGACAGACTTGGAGTTTGAGGAGACAACGAGGAGTCGAGGGAACACACAGGAGACAGGCAAGTATCTTCGGGGGAGTTCTTGAGGTAAGCAGACAGGTAAGACCATGTGCAAACGAGACCGGACAGTGACTGAGTGAGAGAGTGAGTCTTTTGTGCTGCTGTTGATGAGGGTGCTGATGGGCTGCAGGTGCGGGTGATTAGCACTCTGGTGACGACGTGTGCTGTGTCTGTGTGAGTGTAGAGCCTGGCGTGTCTGTGACAAATACTGAATCAAAACTTGTTAGTTATATTATTTATAACTAAAAGAGTTTAATAACAGTATTTAGTTTATAGTTACACTTGACATGGGGACAAATTACATGTAAATTTTAAAAATGTAATAAAATCAAGAATCTGTGATTTGTTCATTCTCTTTAACCTTTATTTAAAAAGAAGTACAAAAGTACAAAGAAAAGATTTTCAAAGTTTTCACTGAGCAACTTAAGTGTATTTTGCAAATATAAACAAATTTTGATGGCTGCAACACATTCCAAAAAAGTTGGGACAGAGGCAAAAGAAAAGTGAAAGACTATAGAATATCAAGTTAAATGGTTTTGAAACAGTCTCTTTTTACAAAAAAAAAAACATTGTTTTTTGTATGCCTGCATAGAGAAGATGTTTCAGTGAAACTTTTCCCACATGCAGTGCAGTGATATGGTTTCTCTCCAGTGTGAATCCTCCCATGTGTTTTCAGATGTCCTGACCACTTGAATCTCTTGTCGCAGTGTGAACACTTGTAAGGTTTCTCTCCAGTGTGGTTCCTCTGGTGTGCTTTCAGGACTCCTGAACAATACAATCTTTTGTCGCAGTATGAACACTTGTAAGGTTTCTCTCCGGTGCGATTTTTCTGGTGCCGTTTCAAGTCTCCAATTGTAATAAAACTCTTCCCACACTCAAAGCACACATATGCCTTTTCACCAGTATGTATTTTCTGATGAACTTTTAAATTTTGCAGATGTGTAAAACTCTTTCCTCATAAAAAACATGAATGTGGTTTCTCCTGTGAATGAACTGTCAGGTGGATCTTCAGGCCTGAAGCCCTCAAAAATGTTTTGCCACATTGATCACATGTGAACAGTTTCTCTCCAATGTGGATTTTCATGTGTTCCTTAAAGTTCCCTTGTAGTACAAAACTCTTCCCACACTGATCACTTTCCACACACGGTTTCTCTCCAGTGTGGATCATCATGTGAATTTTGAGACTCTTTATCAATGTGAAACTTTTTCCACACTGAAGGCAGGTGAAACATTTCTTGTCTCTTCTTTTTGTTAAAGAAACACTTTCAGTCTGTGAGCAAGTTTTTTCATCAACTTTGATGTTTCTCCTCCTTTTCACTCTCCTCATTTTTCATTATCATGTCTGTAATCAAAGTAAAAAAAGTTTAATTTTAAATAAATAAAAAAACATCAGAGAGAAATATATAATGTACATAATGAGAAATATATGTATATATACATAAATGCGTACACACTGTATAGTGTTGTCACGGTACCAAATTTTCAGTAGTCGTTACCAATCCCATTAAAATTTTACGGTTCTCGGTACCAATTTTGTGTGTATATACAGCTGCAAGAAAAAGTATGTGAACCACTTGCAGAATCTCTGAATATGTGAATAATTTTAACAAAATAAGAGCGATCATAAAAAATGCATGTCAGTTTTTATTTAGTACTGTCCTGAGTAAGACATTCTACATAAAAGATGTTTATATATAATCGACAAGAAAAAAATAGTTGAATTTATTAAAATGGCCCTGTTGAAAAGTTTATGAACCATTGGTTCTTAATACTGTGTCGTTACCTGGATGATCCACGACTGTTTTTACATTTTGTGATGGTTGTTCTTGAGTCCCTTGTTTGTCCTGAACAGTTAAACTGCCCAATGTTCTTCAGAAATATCCTGCAGGTTGCACAGATTGTACAGTTTTCAGGGATTTTTTGCATATTTAACCCTTTCCAGCAGTGACTGATTTTGAGATCCATCTTTTCACACTGAAGACAACTGAGGGACTCAAACACAACTATTAGAAAAGGTTCAAACATTCACTGATGCTCCAGAAGGAAACACAATGCATTAAGAGCCGGGGGGGTGAAACTTTTTGAATTTGAAGATCAAGCTAAATTGTACTTAACTTGTCTTTCGGGAAACATGCAAGTATCTTCTGTTGCTTCCAAAGAGCAGTACTAAATGAAAAAAAATGTATTTATACAAAATAAGAAAAATTTGGACATCTTCATCAAAAGTTTTCAGCCCCCGACTCTTAACGCATTGTTTCCTTCTGGAGCATCAGTGAATGTTTGAACCTTTTTTAATAGTTGCGTTAGAGGGAGTTGAGCTCCCTCGCGGGAGCTTCCAGGACAATTTGGAGTGGATGTTCGTCCACAATAGATCCCCCTTCACCATCGTGGAGTGTGAGTAGAAAGTCTGTGAACCAGTCGTCATGGCCGCCATCCAAGAGTCTCGTCCAGTCATGGCCGCCATTCCAGAGTCTCGTCCCGTCATGGCTGCCATTCCATGGTCTCATCCCGTCATGGTTGCCATGCCTGAGCCTGTTCCCATGAGAAAATTGCCTGAGCCTGTTTCTGTGAGAGAATTTCCTGAGCCTGATTCCATTAAAGAAGTTTCTGAGCCAGTTCCTGTGAGAGAAATCCCAGAGCCCATTCCTGCCCTTGAGTCAGCTCAGGATAATGAAGCACTGATCATTATGGCCACAGCCATGTTATGTGTGTGGGCTACACACATGTGGGCTCCAGCCTCTGACTATCGTCCAGTGAAGGCTTCAGCCCCTGACTATAGTCCAGTGAAGGCTCCATCCCCAGACTATCATCCAGAGAGGGCTCCTGTCCCCATCCAGAGTCCAGAGAGGGCTCCTGTCCCCATCCAGAGTCCAGAGAGGACTCCAGCCCAAAAGCCTGTTCCAGAGTTCATCCTAAATGTCCGTGGTCATTGTGGCCGAGCTCCGCGCTGCCGCTTGAACTTGAGGCATCTATACAGAGATCTGTCACGCCACATTAAAGAGCGTCAAAACGGCATTTTCTGTTCGAATTTCATGATAAAATGGACAGAAGATGATACTTTATTTCTTATCGACCTTGTTCGCTTGTTGCAATGTAATGCATTCGGTACACATGTGCAGCGTACCGGAAGTCCTGTACTGTTCTTTGGGGAGGAATTTCATCTTTGAGTTGATCTGAATACATTGAAACTGCTGGTCTTTTAGATGATGCTTCTTTGTCCTGTCGCTCGTTGTGGCTGATTAGGACAGACTAATAGGGAAGAGATGCAGCTTCACACTTGAAAGTGCTGAAACTAAAGAAAAGCTACTTAATGTGAGTTTTGGCATGACTGTGTAGATTAGATGAATGAGTGAAACTCTTCCCACATGCAATGCAGTGATACGGTTTCTCTCCAGTGTGGATCCTCTCATGTGTTTTCAGGACTCCTGAATCACTGAATCTCTTGTCACAGTGTGAACACTTGTAAGGTTTCTCTCCAGTATGGATCCTCTCATGTGTTTTCAGAAGGTCTGACCGACTGAATCTCTTCTCGCAGTGTGAACACTTGTATGGTTTCTCTCCAGTGTGGATCATCTCGTGTTTTTTCAGGTCTCCTGAATGAATGAACCTCTTGTCGCAGTGTGAACACTTGTAAGGTTTCTCTCCAGTGTGTATCCTCTCATGGTTTTTCAAGGATCCTGACTGTCTGAACCTCTTGTCACAGTGTGAACACTTGTAAGGTTTCTCTCCAGTGTGGATCCTCTCATGTTTTTTCAGGGATCCTGACTGTCTAAACCTCTTGTCACAGTGTGAACAATTGTAAGGTTTCTCTCCAGTGTGGATCCTCTCGTGTTTTTTCAGGTGTCCTGACCAACGGAATCTCTTGTCGCAGTGTGAACACTTGTAAGGTTTCTCTCCAGTGTGAATCCTCTCATGTAGTTTCAGGGCTCCTGAATGAATGAATGTCTTGTCGCAGTGTGAACACTTGTAAGGTTTCTCTCCAGTGTGGATCCTCTCGTGTTTTTTCAGGGATCCTGACTGTCTGAACGTCTTGTCACAGTGTGAACACTTGTAAGGTTTCTCTCCAGTGTGGATCCTCTTGTGTGATTTCAGATATCCTGACTCACTGAATCTCTTGTCGCAGTGTGAACACTTGTATGGTTTCTCTCCAGTGTGAATCATCTTGTGTTTTTTCAGGTCTCCTGAATGAATGAATCTCTTGTCGCAGTGTGAACACATGTAAGGTTTCTCTCCAGTGTGGATCCTCTCGTGTTTTTTCAGGGATCCTGACTGTCTGAACCTCTTGTCACAGTGTGAACACTTGTAAGGTTTCTCGCCAGTGTGGATCCTCTCGTGTTTTTTCAGGGATCCTGACTGTCTGAACCTCTTGTCACAGTGTGAACACTTGTAAGGTTTCTCTCCAGTGTGGATCCTCTCGTGTGTTTTCAGATGTCCTGACCAACTGAATCTCTTGTCGCAGTGTGAACAGATGTAAGGTTTCTCTCCAGTGTGGATCCTCTCATGCAGTTTCAGGGCTCCTGACTGACTGAATCTCTTGTCGCAGTGTGAACACTTGTAAGGTTTCTCTCCAGTGTGAATCATCTCGTGTTTTTTCAGGGATCCTGACTGACTGAATCTCTTGTCGCAGTGTGAACACTTGTAAGGTTTCTCTTCAGTGTGAATCATCTCGTGTATTTTCAGGACTCCTGAATCACTGAATCTCTTGTCACAGTGTGAACACTTGTAAGGTTTCTCTCCAGTGTGGATCCTCTCGTGGGTTTTCATATGTCCTGACCGACTGAATGTCTTGTTGCAGTGTGAACACTTGTAAGGTTTCTCTCCAGTGTGGATCCTCTCATGTTTTTTCAGGGATCCTGACTGTCTGAACCTCTTGTCACAGTGTGAACACTTGTAAGGTTTCTCTCCAGTGTGGATCCTCTCATGTGTTTTCAGATGTCCTGACCAACTAAATCTCTTTTCGCAGTGTGAACACATGTAAGGTTTCTCTCCAGTGTGGATCCTCTCATGTAGTTTCAGGGCTCCTGACCAACTGAATCTCTTGTCGCAGTGTGAACACATATAAGGTTTCTCTCCAGTGTGAATCATCTCGTGTTTTTTCAGGGCTCCTGACTGACTGAATCTCTTGTCACAGTGTGAACACTTGTAAGGTTTCTCTCCAGTGTGAATCATCTCATGCGTTTTCAGGACTCCTGAATCACTGAATCTCTTGTCGCAGAGTGAACACACGTAAGGTTTCTCTCCAGTGTGAATCATCTCATGTTTTTTCAGGGCTCCTGACCGACTGAATCTCTTGTTGCAGTGTGAACACATGTAAGGTTTCTCTCCATGGTGAATCATCTTGTGTTTTTTCAGGTCTCCTGAATGACTGAATGTCTTGTCGCAATGTGGACACATGTAAGGTTTCTCTCTAGTGTGGATCCTCTCATGTAGTTTCAGGGCTCCTGACCAACTGAATCTCTTGTCGCAGTGTGAACACATGTAAGGTTTCTCTCCAGTGTGGATCCTCTCATGTAGTTTCAGGGCTCCTGACCAACTGAATCTCTTGTCGCAGTGTGAACACTTGTAAGGTTTCTCTCCAGTGTGGATCCTCTCATGTAGTTTCAGGGCTCCTGACCAACTGAATCTCTTGTCGCAGTGTGAACACATGTAAGGTTTCTCTCCAGTGTGGATCCTCTCATGTAGTTTCAGGGCTCCTGACCAACTGAATCTCTTGTCGCAGTGTGAACACTTGTAAGGTTTCTCTCCAGTGTGGATCCTCTCGTGTTTTTTCAGGGATCCTGACTGTCTGAACCTCTTGTCACAGTGTGAACACTTGTAAGGTTTCTCTCCAGTGTGGATCCTCTCGTGTGTTTTCAGATGTCCTGACCAGCTGAATCTCTTGTCGCAGTGTGAACACATGTAAGGTTTCTCTCCAGTGTGAATCATCTTGTGTTTTTTCAGGGCTCCTGACTGACTGAATCTCTTGTCGCAGTGTGAACACTTGTAAGGTTTCTCTCCAGTGTGAATCAACTCGTGCATTTTCAGGACTCCTGAATCACTGAATCTCTTGTCGCAGTGTGAACACTTGTAAGGTTTCTCTCCAGTGTGGATCCTCTCATGTGTTTTCAGATGTCCTGACCGACTGAATCTCTTGTTGCAGTGTGAACACTTGTAAGATTTCTCTCCAGTGTGAATTCTCTGGTGCAGTTTCAAATGTCCAGCTGTAATAAAAGTCTTCTCACACTCAAAGCACATATGATTTCTTACACCATTGTGTATTTTCTGATGTTCTTTTAATCTTTGCAGCACTGAAAAACTCTTTCCACACAAAGAACATGAATGTGGTTTCTCCTGTGAATGAACTGTCAGGTGTCTCTTCAGGTCTGAAGCCCTCAAAAATGTTTCGCCACATTGATCACATTCATGCAATTTCTCTCCAGTGTGGATGATCATGTGATGGGTAAGGTTTCCTTGTTGTGTGAAACTCTTCCCACACTGATCACATGTGAACAGTTTCTCTCCAGTGTGGACCCTCATGTGAACCTCGAGATTTCTTTTGCATGTGAAACTCTTTCCACACAGACTGCAGGTTAAATATTTTTGAGAGCTTTGATGTTTCTCCACTTCATTCACTTCTTCATTCTCCTCATTCTCATCCATCAGGTCTGAAATTAAAGCTAAAAAGTACTCAGTAAATCAATAAAACAGAAAAATATGAAGTGAAAAAATATATAAAACCCTGCTGTAATAGCACAAAGTATTGAGCTGTGTTCAAACAACTGTTATACAATATTATGATGATTTTGATCCATGGAAATTTACATGAAAGGGGTACAATGATGTACTAGAATTTTTTTTTTCATTAGAAGCACAAATCTATAGAGGTCCTAAAATAGGGACATTATGATGGGAGTAGACTTGTGCCGATATTCGGTGATACGATATATCACGATAATGAATATGCACAATATTGTTATTGTGGGCACTTCAAAATACTGTGAATAATTGTTTATTACGAATTATTCAAATTTTTATAATACATTTTAAGAATACTTTCCCCATCAACCATATAAAATGCACAACACCGCTATGCTGCATCAAAGGGACACACGCACTCAGATGTAAACAAGCCCGACATGCATGAGAAGCACATGGCAGAGCGTGTGAAGGAGACATGCTGAATGAAAGTGCATGTTCACTCTCTGAACAGCAGAGGGCGCTGCTGGAACAGCAGAAATGCTGCGGTTACCCCGGAAACCCCGTAAACAAAGCTAAAAATAATACCTTCTGTAACAAATGTAGCTGTTGCTTATTCTTAATCTTAGTTAATGCATTAACTAACATTAAATAATGAGAAATTTAATTATAAAGTGTGACCTGTTTTTCTTTATAATTTTTTGTGTATTGTGTTATTGTATTTAAATGTTCAGAGTTATTTTTGTTATAAGAAAAAGAGTTCTTAAACCTATTATACTAGGACAACACTTTTTTTGCAACTTATTTCAATATCGTGATAATACCGTATACCGTGATAAAACCTTCAGCAGTTATCGCAACATGAAAATTTGATACTGTCAAATGCCTAGATGGGAGGAAAAATAATATTTCAATGCTTTTGTGTTCCCACGACAAACTTCACATTCGAATGCAAAATGTTTTATGTTCCTGCAAGAAATTTTGCATTCATTCACAAAACCTTAAGAGATCTTTGCAAGAGAACAAAAAGTTTCTCGAGGGAACACAAATGTTTTTGCAAGGGAGATGAAAGGCCAGCCTCAGGCAGAGGTTCAGGCTTTAGGATTGTTGAATGAATAAAGAAATATCAGCATGATGGTGTAAAACTGTATATTTCTGTATATAACTGTCTGTTACCACCCACTGCTATCAACGACAGAAATAAGCGCAGTTAGAATAGCAAAATATGTGGGAGATAGTGATGTTACATTCGTGAACGAATCGTTCTTTTTGAACGAATCCTTTAGGTGAATATATCGTTCTCGTTCACGTTATCCATTGACTCATATTTCTCGTTCACTGAAATCTCTCCTCCAGAGCAGCGCGGCACTATTAGCAGCTCTGTGACTGTTTCAACCTATCAAAGAATGACTAAACCTCGAGCCAATAGCCTTCGAGTATGAGATGTGATGGTGCATGTGATTTGTTGAATGTAGTGAATGAATACGCCCTTCACTGACCGAGATGCTTTTGAATCTGAACAAGAGAGATCTTGTTCGTGAACGAGTTGAACGAATTCTGGTACATGAATGAGTTGAACGAACTGTCATTCGTGAATGAAATTAACCATGTTGAACAATAATGATAGCGAACAGTAGAGTTTGGCTCGTGTAGTTTGGTAGTGCACAGCATAAATGAGTACACCCCCTCTGAAACTTCTGAAAGTCAGCAATTACTCAATACTTAGAAGACATGTTAGGGTTCTTTAGAGATATAATGTTCCAGCAAGTCTGCTTAATCAATTACCAAAGAAGCATGTCAAAATTATTCAGGAAAATAAGATTTTCGTATCAAGGTGATAAAATGTTGTGTAGCAAAAATGAGTACACCCTCCTAAAAGTTACTAAATAAAACTTAATAAAAAAATTCTGGTGTAAGTTTAAGGCAATGTTTGATCAACAGGTAAGTATGTTGAACCAAAACATTTAAAGAGAAGTCTTGACAATTAAAAGTGTTATATAGCCCACTGAATCATTCTCAGACTTAATACTGACAACAATGGAAGCACTTGGGAGAGAACTGTCAGGAGACTTATTTCTTAGCACAAAAGAGGACAGTTGTACAAGAGGATTACCAAATCATTGTTTTAAGTGTGAAAATATAGCAAAACTAACACAGTAATTCCAAAACAATGGACTTGTGACAATAATCAGGCCTTCATTTTAAGCTTTCATTTAGTGATGAGGGATTTTTTTGCTAGACAAAGAGCAGGAGAAGCGAGTGTCTCAGAGCCAGCAAAAGCTATGAAAAGACTGACTGTTTATCTCACAGCGTTAGATGCAGCCTGCAGAAATGACATGCATGGTTGTTGTTCTCACTGGATCTACCTACTGTAGCCAAAGCACAATAAAGTCATTTAGCCATTTACAAAATATAGATTCTGGGAATCCATACTCTGGTCTCATGAGACCAAATCAATAATTTTGGATCTAACAGCAGCCACAATGTTATGGTGTTGCTAGAGGAGGAGTACAGTGAGAAGTGCCTGGTTCCCACAGTAAAGTTCAGTGGTAGTAAAGCTCTTATATAGTGATATATATGAGTGCTGAAGGTGTGAGGGAGTTGTGCTTTATCAATGCTGTCATGAATTCCCACACCACTGTGTAATTTAATACACAAACTTGAAACAGAAAATGTTACCCTTTCCTCATTCCCTGCATTGTTGGGCATTTTTTTCAACGTGACAATGAGGATATGCATTCTCCTAAGCTGAAAAACGTTCTGTGGACATGTATTGCACTCAATCTTAACACTCTTGAGAGCCTGTGGGGGATTCTGTAGAGATGAGTTGAGCAACACTCCCCATAAATATGAATATACAAATTTGAATATATAAACTAGCGTATGTGCACACTTAGCTCAAACCAAGTTAAAAAAAAGACCAAAAAAAGACAATGTTAGTTTCTCTTTGTTACATTTAACCATCAGCTTGCGTTATTACACTGTTTTCATTACAATGGTAAAGTGTAAATTTCTTTCTTTGTTGCAAATACAGTGCACAGCATAAATGAGTACACCCCCTCTGAACAAATACAAAAGATGTATTTTCTTTATGATCACTAATACAATTCATGGACAAATGGCAAAACTAAAATGTATTAAACATATACATAATAAAAACTGAGATATATGTCATTAATAGCCGTAAATTAGCCAATTTTGTTTAAATTAAGGATTGCAGAAATGAGTACACCCTAGATTTAATTCAACAAATGTATAATATTCTATGCCCTCCATAATTTTGAATATACTGCTCTGACCCTTCTTGGCACGGAGTGTACAAGTTCATGACAAATTGTCACATCTGTCCTGTTTAACTCCTGGATGATGAGCTCCTTAAATGCCCTGATCTTTAATGGGAAGTGTTGCTCAACTCGTCTCTACAGAATCCCCCACAGGCGCTCAAGAGTGTTAAGATTGAGTGCAAAACATGTCCACAGAAGGTTTTTCAGCTTAGGAGAATGCATATCCTCATTGTCATGTTGAAAAAATGCCCAACAATGCAGGGAATGAGGAAAGGGTAACATCTTCTGTTTGCATATTAAATTACACAGTGGTGTGGGAATTCATGACAGCATTGATAAAGCACAACTCGCTCACACCTTCAGCACTCATACATCCCTATATAAGAGCTTTACTACCACTGAACTTGTGTTGGCTGATGAGTGAAAAAGTTAATCACAGTTTAAGTTTATAGGCATGTTTTGTTATCAGATAAAAATGTATCTGCCTCAATTGAGCACATACATTTTTATGCGCATTTTTAGAATTGATCCGCAACTTGGCGTCTCTATCCAGCGTTTTTTAATGCTATATCCCAAAATGCACATAAAAACAGGTGGATGGAAACAGTCACCATCAATCACTCATTCTGATATTTGATTATCCTACAAAAAACCTACTAGTAACAATTTTTAAATGTACATTTTACTAGCTTTAACCTAAAACCTTTTCTACACCATGATGGTAAGACAAGACGATAATCTCAAACCATCTCAAACTGCACTCATCGATCACAAGAATTCAACCATTACCAATTTCTTCTTTAAATTCATGAGAAAAACTCTTCAGTTACTTACAATTTCCTTCTTGTGCTAAATCTCCAACCCTGTTACCCATCTTGGCAAAGTTTGTTTACCTAGCATTGAAATGTAATATAAAATAGCTCATAATATTTAGTTTGACCTGGTGCTGACAATTAAAAATTTGTTTAAAATGTTCAGTTTCAGGTCCTATATTTTTGTACCCAGCTCATAGAAAGTGCAATTATATTTTTTAATTATTCAGAATCAAGAATAAACACCAACCTCTTTGTTCTTCAGTATCTTCATGTTTCATTCTGCATGATTCTTCTGGATCTCTCAGCTTCTGCCAGCACAAAGACGATATTAAGACTAGGTTTTGATACGGATTTCATTATTCGATTTAGATTTCAATTCATTTGCACGTGTCAATTTTCTAGGAAAACACATCCTTGTTGAAACTAAACAATTAACAATCCCATTCTGAACTAAGAAGCTATAAACAATAAATGACTTACTGCTACGTGTTGATCCGATCGGTCACGTTACATTACAAGGACATTTTTTTAATCATTAAAATAATACCAAAATTAATGCTTATTTTGAATGTGTGACGCTTTACAAATGATGTTAAAGTTTTATTTACGCATAAACGAAAAAAAAAAAAAAAAAAACATGGACTGACCCTGCGATTTAATCTAAATCGAGCTCGTTCAAATGAAGATCGCGATGCGAAAGAAAATGTTTACTTTTACCAACCTTAGATGATGAACCAGTCTTTGGAGCGCACAGTTCCTCATTCCTTTTCCTTTTGTGAAGTGTTGCCAGATTGGAAATGTCTTACCAGAAGCTCAAAATCGTTTCTGGAAGACAATTATCGTACACGAGTTTTTAGTATAGGTAAATTAACTAAATTAATAACTAATGATTTTTACAACGTATCGAATCAATACTGAACTTACTTAAGCTGGACAATCACACTATTTTAGCTGCTACAGCCAAAATTATGTTCCCTCTATCTCTGTAAATACTTTGACACAATCTGCATTGTAAAAAGCGCTATATAAATAAAGGTGACTTGACGAGTCAAACGTACAGAATACAGCTATTTATCTAGACCAACAAACTTTTTGACATGACCTGCAAATTACCGAAATAGATAAATAACTAGGCGTACCTTAAACAACTGACCTAAAAGCGCTGCGGCAGGAACGTTAACTTGTGCTCGTGAGAGAGAGTAATTCTCCACTATGATTGGTCGAGAAGACGTAACGTGAGATGAGATGGAATGCCTAACAACGTTCACATTCTCCTTACAATCATGACATAGAGGATCCACAGCTAGATCAAAAGTAAAAAAAAATATAAGCCGATTATAACGACCATCTGAAGTGTCACAAAATTCTAAAATTATCTTACATAATGGGATTTTTTCATTATTGATCGTACAGAGGTCTAAATTATCGTACAAATACGATAATTATCGTACGTCTGGCAACACTGCTTAGGGTGCATTGTCGCCACCTGCTGGACTGGAGAGTAGAAAAAGTTTTTTTGTTTTTTTTTTTAAATAGGGCAAATATGCATTTATAAAATCATAAATAATGCAATTAAATGAAAGTTAAATATTCTATCATTTTAGATTAATGCATACAAATCGTAACTATAACATGCATTTGGCAACTCTAAAATAAGCCAGATTTTATGCACAACCAAAATAGCAATTAGTTACTATCAGTGATATGATTCCAATCAGAGAAACAAGCATAAAATCACTAGAAAACATACCTGCATGAAACAAACTGCAGTTTGTCCCCACGGGATCCGATCACGACTGGCTGAACATTTTTATTAAAGATTGTTATAAGAACATACATAGATTAATTGTTCACAGCCGAAACAGTAATAAGCAGTTTTGATTTCATGTCACTTTAATCAAAGATTTCCACAGCTTCCAGAAACACAGCACTGGTAACATGTGCTGGGTTTTGTCAAAGCCACAGCAATGCTTTTTTTCTCAAATTGGTTTTGCCTTTGATGAACAAGACAAACTTAAATGAACAAATGTTGCTCGGTTGGAAAGAATATCCACATTTCAGAGTTGTGAGAAGTTATTACCTGTGAAATTCAAGATGAACTACACCGGGCAGAACGGGGCTACAGGCACACCTTAAGAAAAATGTTCTTTTTACTAGTCCTCTAGTGTATGTTTGCAAAATATATATATATATATTTATGGAGCAACAGATTTTGTGTGAAAATAAATCATAAAAGTGAAAATGGAAAAAAACATTTTGCCGCTATGCCGTCTAGCAATAGCAGTGACGTAAATGGCAACAATTCTGTGTTTTTCTGTCAATATGGGGTGCTGTGTGTACATTAATGAGGAAAAAAAATGAACTTAAATGATTTTAGCAAATGGCTGCAATATAACAGAGTGAAAAATTTAAGGGGGTCTGAATACTTTCCGTACCCACTGTGTGTATATATATATATATATCTATGTATTCTGGCCAATCTGGGGCCCCTAGGCTGCAGCCTAGGCAAGCCTGTGCGTTAATCCGCACCTGACTATGTGTGCCAGGTTTTTGCGTATTATAGAGTGACAAATCGTACCAGCGTACTTTGAGGTCAAAATGCGTACTTGCTACGTAAAATGCGTACATGTTGGCAGGTCTGAAAGCATGTTGATCAAGCATTTTAGGAGACACAAGTGAATAGGGAAATTATATATCAATATATTCCTATGAAATAATATATTATTATTAAAAATTTCACAATTATTACTCCCATTTTTACACTTTTTTTTCATTAAATGTTGCTCCAAGAACTCATTGATATGCAAATTACATACAGTGTGTAGATACATTGTATATAATGGGAACAAAAAAAACGTTTTACACACATATTGCATAAAGCATCAAATCATATATCAATATATATATATCAAATCATTCTGTTATATCTTTCATAACAGTTGAGAATCATCTTTATACAAAGTTTTGTATAAAAAAATCCTGAAACCTAAAAATTGATTTTTATTTGTTATTTTATTTGTTTAAAAACTGAGTCCTGGTGTCCACTACAGAGGACATACTGTAGCATAACATATGAATAAAATACAATTTTTCAAAAATGTTTTTTTTCCCCCATTTTTTCTTACGCTCTAAACAACGTAATGACATAAAAAATGCTAAATTCTCAAAAAAAATTTTTTTCCTGGTAGTCAATTAAAACTCCAAACAGAAACAAGCATAGCATAGAAACAGTAGAAGACAACCAAAAAACTGTACCATTTAATTAAAGATTATTATGAATAATGTTACAAAAACATGCATGGATAAATTGTTCTCAGTAATCTGCATTCAGAAAATAAACCAGGTCAGTTTTTATTTAACCCTTGTGCGACCTTATGGACATTTTCCAGTCTTTCAGTTTTGTTTTGTTTTTCTTTTTTTGATAATTTTGCATGTGTCAATGCCAACTGCATAAATTTTGCCACAGTGTGCATTTTTATTGGAATTTTACTATTTCACCCACATTTCCTTTAAAAAAAAAAAAAAAAAAAGGACTAGTAACACAAAATAGATCCTCTCAGGACCTTTTGGACAAAAATATCCCCATTAAAACTGCAATTTTTAATCCCAGGGCCATTTAACTATAAATTGAGCTTTCATTCCGTTGGTAAGGCTTCAAAATTAAATTTAAAAAATTTTTTTTACCAGATGGTGCCATTATCTCAGAGCCAATTGGATAAATTATGCAGCTATTATTGTGTGGGTGTGTTGGTATGGATGTCAGAGTGTGATTTGTATGTGTGTTAGGGTTGTAATGGTATGAGATTTTCACTGTATGCTAATCATCTAAAAAAAATCACGGTTTCATGGTATACGGTATTAAACAATCAATTGTTATCATCATCATCAGTTAAAATGACCAATTCAGTTTTGTTTTTTGTTTTTTTGGTTGATCAAATTCTTTATTACAACAACAACAAAAAAGTATTATTTGTTTTGTTTATTAAAATTTCAATAATCAAAACCATATAATCAATAAAATGTAATAACTGATTAATTGAATAACTTACATTTATCATTAGTAATTTATTAAAATTCAGAAATTCTGGTTTGACTTTCTTCTGGATTTTATTATTTAATACATATATACTATCAAAAATTGTGGTAATGAATTTTTTTAACAATTCAATTAATGTTTTAAAATGTAATCAAATGAACATTTAACAACCATTTTATCAATTTATGTTTTGGCAAAGTGCTGCACAACAGAGATTTACTACATTAAAACATGGACAAAAAACTATATCCCTTAAATAATGTTTTAATAAATTTTATTAGGCTATTATTTTTATTTTGAGAAGTATATTCTGTCAGCTTCTTTGAGTTCGGACTTTTATTTTGACAGGCTGTAGTGAAGTGCTTTGAGTTTTAGAGTGTATTTGACAATGCCTTTCTAAAATAAATTGATTAAATGCTCATTAAGCATTCGTGTCCTCCGATAGTGAGACGGCAAACACTGAAAACCTACTACTATATAGTACGTGAAGAACAGTATGCGAACAGAGTAACATGTCCGAATTCATAGTATTCGAAAAACAGTCGGCGAAAAGTACCCGAATGACTTACTACTTCCGGCGAGGGTCTAAAGTGCGCATACGATGGACACTTTACTGTCCACGAGGCCACATGAGAGGATTTGTGAATGAAGTATAATGGACATAACTGACGCTGGTAGGTCATGTGACGGTAAAAACAGAGCGGATGTAGTACGTCCGAATTCATTCATACTACACACATTCGTACTATATAGAACATATTTTTTCAACGGTCGTGAAGTAAATTTAAATTCAAATGTAGTACCTACTCTACAGTACGCGATTTCGGACGCAGCGAATATGAGCGTTGCGCGTACTCGAGTATGTAGTACACGAAATGGCGCCGCTCATTCACAAAGAGATATGAAAAACAAACAGACATATTATTTATACAGCAGTCTTTTTGCGCTTTAATATTCACAGACCCTAGACCACGACGCCATTTGATCTATTGTACAGCTCGGCTTTCGCTTTATTCATCAATACGTCAAATTGTGCATTTTATGTGACATCTGCGTTAAGGCCTTTGCACACTGAGTCTGAAATTTTCATATGCGTTTTTTCGTATTCATGATCCTAAAAATTTGTCACGCACAGAGACCTTGCACACTGAGTCCGATGCGTATTAATGAATCCGTTGCGAAAAAATTCGCAAAATAATACAGAATGAAGTCTTCAAGCAGTGAGCATGATTTAGTTGTCCTCTCTCTTCTTAAAAAGACAAAAAGAAAGAGGAAATATTTGGTACATCCAATCCCGAGATTGCATAAAGAGGAAGGAGAGTTCTACCTCATCAAGGAGTTGCGTGATTATCCCGAGCGTTTCAAAGTTTACTTCAGGATGTCAGTGCCTCAGTTTGATGCTTTGCTAGCGATAGCGATTCTCTTTCCGCACTTTGTTTGTCATTCAGTGCTGCTGCTTTGTGCTGTAGACGACGTGGATCAACTTGTCAGATGGCATTGGGGATTTTGGCGTTCGCGTACGGTGGCTCTGAATTGTCAAAACGTCTCTCAAAATGCGTGCCACGGATGTGAAAAACGCAGAAAATCGAACCTGATGTGAATTTTTTTATGACGGACGAAAGTTTCGGAGGCACTGTGCAAACGTGATTGATATAACGTGAGGTCGTATTTAACGTGCGAAAATTTCGGATTCAGTGTGCAAAGGTCTTTGTACTGTAAATTCCATTTTTATGACTGGATTCCGGGATTCCCTTTGCATCACGGAAATCATAAAGTTATAAACGGATCATACCTGCATCTGCACGGACGGTGTTCTTGAATATAGGAGAACATGTTTGATATTTTTCCTTCTTTTGCAGCTACTTTCAGCTACTACATTTCTTTGCTAACTGGCTATCTATCCTCGAGGACAACACCGTGTTTTTTTTTTTTCTATATCCAAAGTATTGCCATAATGCAAATTTTATCCAGTCTTTGACAATTCACTGTACGTGTGTGAGTCTTGTCAAGTGGAAAGTTGTTGATTCAATACCGTAGATATGGAAATGTACACGATATGATAATCGTACCTGTGCATACCGTGATATACCACCATACCGGTATATCGTTACAACACTAATGTGCGTAATAAAATAATTGTGTGTGTGTGCTTGTAATATTTGAGAGAAAAACTCTAACGCAAATCATAAATCCAACCACTGTGTACACCAGTCGAGTTTTGCTGGCATCTAATGGGGAAAATTTGGTACTGCGCCCAAACAAAACCTTACTGAAAGCTCAATTTTCGAGATCTCAACCTCAAATTTGGTACACAACTTGTTTAGATTTATGGCTTTCATTTTCTTGCAGGTTTTAGAGTTCAACATGTTTCATAAAATATATATTTTATTTAAAATAGTTCATAAATCATTTTCATAAAATTAAACCTCTATAACTTTTTTTTTAGTTTCCACTTTTTAAACTTTCTTACTTCAACAAGATTCTGCCAAGGGTCTTCTTTAAAATGAGACAAAACTTAAGTCTGTGCTCCCAAGCTTCAAATTTTTATGACAGTTTTTTGACATAGCTTTTTTTAATTGACGCACAAGGGTTAATATCACTTTATTCACAGATTGACAGGTTAAACAAGTGCCGTGGTGTTGACTTCTAACTTCTCAAGATTTTCATATCATGCTGGAAACCACAGATCATCAAGGTTTGTCAAAGCCAAAGCAACACACTACTTTCCCCAAATTGGCTTTGATGACCAAGACAAACTTACATGAACAAATGTTTCAGTATATGTGAATCTCACAACTTTTTACAGATTAGTTACAGAATTGGTTTATATCCAATGTTTGTGAATCTTCTCATGCCTTTTCAGATGATGTGACAGAGGGAATCTCTTGTCACAGTGTGAACACTTGTAAGGTTTCTCTCCAGAGTGGAACCACTCATGTCTTTTCAGGACTCCTGACCTACTGAATCTCTTGTCGCAGTGTGAACACTTGTAAGGTCTCTCTCCAGTGTGGACCCTCTCATGTAATTTCAGAGTTGCTTTTTTCTTGTATTTCTTGTCGCAGTGTGAACACGTGAATGGTTTCTCTCCAGTGTGGATCATCTCATGTGTTTTCAGAAGTTCTGATTGTCTGAATTTCTCGTCGCAGTGTGAACACTTGTAAGGTCTCTCTCCAGTGTGGACCCTCTCATGTAATTTCAGAGTTGCTTTTTTCTTGTATTTCTTGTCGCAGTGTGAACACTTGTAAGGTTTCTCTACAGTGTGGATCCTCTCGTGTGTTTTCAGATGTGATAATTGCCTGAATATCTTGTCGCAGTGTGAACACGTGTATGGTTTCTCTCCAGTGTGGATCCTCTCATGAACTTTAAGATTTTCTGGCAAAATGAACCTCTTTTTACAGTATGAACACTTGTAAGGTTTCTCTCCACTGTGGATCCTTTCATGTCTTTTCAGATTTTCTGACCGTCTGAATCTCTTGTCACAGTGTGAACACTTGTAAGGTTTCTCTCCAGTGTGGATCATCTCATGTGTTTTCAGAAGTTCTGATTGTCTGAATTTCTCGTCGCAGTGTGAACACTTGTAAGGTTTCTCTCCAGTGTGGATCCTCTCATGTAGTTTCAGGTCTCTTGAATCACTGACTCTCATGTCGCAGTATGAACACTTGTAAGGTTTCTCTCCAGTGTGGATCCTCTCATGTAGTTTCAGGTCTCCTGACCGAATGAATCTCTTGTCGCAGTGTGAACACTTGTAAGGTTTCTCTCCAGTGTGGATCATCTCATGTCTTTTCAGGTCTCTTGAATCACTGACTCTCATGTCGCAGTATGAACACTTGTAAGGTTTCTCTCCAGTGTGGATCCTCTCGTGTCTTTTCAGATGTTCTGACTGACTGAATCTCTTGTCGCAGTGTGAACACGTGTATGATTTCTCTCCAGTGTGGATCCTCTCGTGTCTTTTCAGATGTGCTGAAAAATTGAATCTCTTGTCGCAGTGTGAACACGTGTATGATTTCTCTCCAGTGTGGATCCTCTCGTGTCTTTTCAGATATACTGAAAGACTGAATCTCTTGTCACAGTGTGAACACGTGTATGGTTTCTCTCCAGTGTGGATCCTCTCATGTCTTTTCAGATATACTGAAAGACTGAATCTCTTGTCACAGTGTGAACACGTGTATGATTTCTCTCCAGTGTGGATCCTCTCGTGTCTTTTCAGATGTGCTGAAAAATTGAATCTCTTGTCGCAGTGTGAACACGTGTATGGTTTCTCTCCAGTGTGGATCCTCTTGTGCACTTTCAGAGTAACGTCTGTCATAAAGGACTCATCACATGCGGACGCTCTTTCTTCAGCATGAGTTCCTATGTGCTCATTCAGGCTTTCTTTACATGCAAAACCCTCTCCACACTGGTCACATGTCAACAGTTTCTCTTTAGAATGAGTACTCATGTGCTCCCTGAGACTTCTTTTACGTGCGAAAGTCTTTCCACACTGGTCACATGTGAACACTTTGTCTTCAGCATGAGTTCCTATGTGCTCATTCAGGCTTTGTTCACATGCAAAACCCTTTCCACACTGGTCACATGTCAACAGATTCTCCATAGAATGAGTACTCATGTGTTTCCTGAGACGACTTTTACGTGCGAAACTCTTTCCACACTGGTCACATGTGAACGCTCTTTCTTCAGCATGAGTTCCTATGTGCTCATTCAGGCTTTCTTTACATGTGAAACCCTCTCCACACTGGTCACATGTCAACAGATTCTCCATAGAATGAGTACTCATGTGTTTCCTGAGACGACTTTTACGTGCGAAACTCTTTCCACACTGGTCACATGTGAACGCTCTTTCTTCAGCATGAGTTCCTATGTGCTCATTCAGGCTTTCTTTACATGTGAAACCCTCTCCACACTGGTCACATGTCAACAGATTCTCCATAGAATGAGTACTCATGTGTTTCCTGAGACGACTTTTACGTGCGAAACTCTTTCCACACTGGTCACATGTGAACGCTCTTTCTTCAGCATGAGTTCCTATGTGCTCATTCAGGCTTTCTTTACATGTGAAACCCTCTCCACACTGGTCATATGTCAACAGATTCTCTTTAGAATGAGTACTCATGTGCTCCCTGAGACTTCTTTTACGTGCGAAAGTCTTTCCACACTGATCACATGTGAACGCTCTTTCTTCAGCATGAGTTCCTATGTGCTCATTCAGGCTTTGTTCACATGCAAAACCCTCTCCACACTGGTCATATGTCAACAGTTTCTCTTTAGAATGAGTACTCATGTGCTCCCTGAGACTTCTTTTACGTGTGAAACTCTTTCCACACTGAGGGCAAGCGAACGACTTCTTGGCTTCAGTCTTTTCAGTCTGTGAGAAAGTCAAAGATTTTTCTCCATTGATGAAATTATGTTTCTCCTCCACCTCCATCTGGTCTAAAACAACCATAAGTCATCATAAACTAAATGTATAACAATATGTATTATTAATGAAGGATCAAGAATAAACACTAACCTCTTTGTTCTTGATGCTCGTCTTCAGTTGTAGGCTGATGGGAATATTCCAGCATTTTTTTTGTGAATTGCAGTGGGAGAAGCTTCACTGAAAGAGGAGCAGCAGATCTGACAAAAAAAAAAAAAAAAATTAAAAAACTGGTTAATTTATACATTCTATACTAATTCAAGCATTAATGTTGTGTGTGCATATTGATATTGCTGTATGAGTCTAGATAAATTGAGAATGGGGTGGGCGAACTTCACAAAATTTAATATTTCACAATCTTTTAACAATCACGTTCTTCCCAATTTTAAGATGTAACTATCAGTCACTGCTTTCCTGGTGCTCGTGTACTCGATGTCGCTGCGCAGGTACCTGCGAGCCTGAATGGTGACGAGAGCATCGGAGCTGTAGTGCTGCACGCGGGGGTGAACAACATCAGGCTGCGGCAGATGGAGGTACTGAAGCAGGACTTCAGGAGCCTGATCAAGACGGTACGAAGCACATTGCCCACAACAAAGATCATCATGTCCAGATCGCTTCCGACGTACCGACAAGGACATGAAAGGTTCAGTAGATTATTTGTTTTAAATGAATGGCTAATGTTTTGGTGTAATGAACAGAAGCTGCTCTTTGTAAATAATTGGAATCTTTTCTGGGAGCGACCTAGGTTTTTCCGTGCTGATGGCCTGCAGCCCAGCAGCAATGGAGCGAATCTTCTGTCGGAGAACATCTCCAAGATGACTAGTAGGTCAAACCTCAAATCACATGTGAATGTAGTCCAGTCTATAGAAACTGTGTCTATTCCCTGAATAGTGAGGTCTAACAATAAATCTATAGCATCTAAAAAAAAAAATCTGATCGTGATTAAACAAAACAATTCCTAAAGCTAGGGTTCCTAAACATTAGATCACCGACACCTAAGGTGGTTATTGTTAATGAAATGATCACAGATAATAGTCTATGTAATTTGCCTTACTGAAACCTGGCTTAAACCAAATGATTATTTTGGTCTTAATGAGTCTATGCCACCGGGCTACTGTTATAAGCACAAGCCCCGTCTGATTGGTCGTGGCGGCGGTGTTGCCACAATCTATAGAGATATTCTTAATGTTACTCAGAAAACAAAACACAGATTGAATTCATTTGAAGTGCTTGTGCTAAATGTTACACTCTCAGATACAAGAAAAAAGTCCCTACTATCTCTTGCTTTGGCTACGGTTTATAGACCTCCAGGACCTTATGTTGACTTCCTAAAAGAGTTTGCAGACTTTCTCTCAGACCTATTGGTCAATGTCGATAAAGCGCTGATTGTTGGAGATTTTAACATTCATGTAGACAATATAAATGATGCGTTAGGGGCTGCGTTTACAGATTTACTAAACTCCTTTGGGGTCAAGCAAAACATCACTAGACCCACTCATCATTTTAATCATACACTAGATTTAATTATATCACATGAACCAATCCTACCGATATAGAAATTCTACCGCAAAGTGATGATGTAACATGCATACTGCTGATATTTGCCATACTGTGCCGCATTCTCGACCAGGTAGAACAATTCTCCTGACAACTATAGATAAATTCACAAATAACCTGCCCGATCTGTCTGTACCCAAACACACAAATGAACTTGAGGATATGACTCGCAGTATGGGCACCATTTTCTCTATTACATTAGATACTGTTGCACCCATCAGATTAAAAAGGTTAGAGAGAAAAATACTGCACCTTGGTACAACAGTATTACTCACGCTATCAAGAAAGAAACTTGTAATCTAGAGCGCAAATGGAGACAAACTTTAGAAGAGATCTTTATTTTTATAACGGGAAGTGCTGTCTTTCCTTGTGATTCTACTCTAAAAGCAGCCAGGGCCGAGCATCTCCGCAAACTCATAGAAAATAACCAAAACAATCCAAGGTTCTTGTTTAATACAGTGGCTAGATTAACAAATAAACAGACATCACCAGAACAAAATATTCCACTATAGTTTAGTAGTAATGATTTTATGAATTTCTTCACTGAGAAAATCAAAAGCATCAGAAATATGATTCATTTTATGATTCAGCCTCAATTATCACCCCTCAAAAACAGTTGCAGTGCTTTACAACTATAGGACAGGAAGAGCTAAATAAACTTATCATTGCATCTAAACCAACAACATGTTTATTAGATCCAATACCCACTAAATTACTGAAAGAGATGTTACCTGTTACAGAAGAGCCTCTTCTCAATATTATTAACGCGTCTTTATCTCTAGGTCATGTTCCAAGACAGAGTCTTTTGATCTCCTGAGACAAAGAGATTTTGCAGGCCTGTTTCTTCTGAATGACCTCTTAGTGACTTAGAAAAACCCACAGAGACTGTTTTTTTTACAAATAAACTGCATCAAATTGTTCCAAAACAATTCTAAACTGACTTATCGAACATCATTCAACAGTATAATTCTATATTATGTCTACACATTCTACATGTGTCCAGTTATGCTTAGAACACTCACAATTCTTGTAATTGTTATAACTATTGAACGGCTGATTGAAAGTGTGCCTTGTCTGGTATGAATGGAAGTAGTTGAATTCAAAAGTTTGGCTTTAATGAAATTTCTGTAAAACGTATTACTTTTTGAGAAATCATGTCTAAAGTGTGCTCTCTCTATTCTCTGCTGAGAGCGGGAATTTAGGAGAACATGAGATAACACTTAGTTTATGATCGGGGAGGAGAAAAGCCACCTTTGAAACAAAGACAATACCTGATTGGTCAGAACTCCTCAAAGAGGTGGGACAAACACCTAAGTTTAAAATAATCAGATCAGAATGACAAATTCAGTATTGTATAGTATGAATAAGAAGCTGGAACAAAGAAGATGAATAAGACAAAGAACAGACGATGACGGGCAGACTCATTCAAGCCATCCAACTATCGTCTCACTCACTTTTCCTTTCTTTTACTTTCCTTTTCTGTTGAGTCTCGTGTTCTAAGTTAAGTTTTGCCGCAAGGTTTAACCAACAGTCTTTTGCCGCCTCAACTTTGAACTTCAGTCACGAGGAAGACTCCTTCATCTGCCAACACACCAAAATGCGATTGGCTTCCCATGACAAAAATTAACAAACCCAAAAAGGACGCCGACAAGGGAATCTGCATTTAATGACACAAACGCCAAGCAAGTACCTCCAGATTCTATAGCTGAACTGGTGCATTTGATATTAAGTATAATAATCCTGACTAAGCAGCGATAGAAGGGTTATTAATGATAGGGATGAGCATTTTTGGCAATTTTTCATTCCGATCATCGATAGGTTTCAAAAACGAGTAATCGAGTATTCGGGGGCGGGGCATGGCCGTCATGGAGATAATGAAAATATCTAAAGACTGTTAAGAAAATGAATGTTAAAAATAAAAATATGACATGAAAACTTGTCTATGAAAACATGAACACGTGATTAAAACAGTGTTAGATTGTGATTATGATGCAGCAATGTTATTAATAAAGAAGCATCTAAAAGGCATAGCCGCCTGAGGTGAAGAGTGACTTTATGCCAATAAACTGAAGCCTGCTCTGTAACACATCCTATGATATTAATCAGATAACTTAGATACATTACATAGACGTAACATTTCAACTGGTATCTGCACAAAAGGATGCAAATGGCTGTGAACTTTAAGTTTCGCCCTATAGCGAGAGTGAGAGAGAGAGAGAGAGAGAGAGAGAGAGAGAGAGCTCCCGCCGTGATGCGCTTTCATGACAGCGCGCTGAATTTACTATAGACTTCTGTAATGTTCTCATTATAATGCTATGCTTATGGCAGATTTGTGCTATATTTTCATCTACATTATTAAGTGATTCCATAAATCGCCTGCAAGTTTTCGAAGCCATACGAATTAGCCTATGCCTTTAAACAAATATGACGAAAAAAGCACTGCTGCATTATCATAACATTAGTATTTTTATTTATTTACTTATTTTAAAAAGAAACATCTAAAAGCAATATGACCGTCTCGAATAACTCAGATATCGGGCACTGCATTTGAGCATGAAACTAAACACTGATATGCAGCGCATTCAGCAAGTTAATAACACTTGATGGCTGCTCTGTTAAGTCTTCGTCGTCAGTTAGGAACCTGGGTGTGCTCTTTGATACCAATCTTTCATTTGAAGGCCATGTTTCTAGCATCTGTAAAACCGCATTCTTCCATCTTAAAAATATATCTAAACTACGACATATGCTCTCAATGAAAAATGCAGAACAGTTATTTCATGCGTTCATGACCTCAAGGCTAGATTACTGTAACGCTCTACTGGGTGGTTGTTCTGCTCGCCTGATAAATAAACTACAGCTGGTCCAAAACGCAGCAGCTCGAGTTCTTACTAGAACTAGGAAGTATGACCATATTAGCCCAGTTCTGTCAACACTGCATTGGCTTCCTGTTAAACATCGTATAGATTTTAAAATCTTACTAATTACTTACAAAGCACTAAATGGTTTAGCTCCCCAGTACCTGAACGAGCTCCTAATTCATTATAGTCCTTCACGTCTATTGCGATCTCAGAATTCAGGCCAGCTGATAATACCTAGAATATCAAAATCAACCGCAGGCGGTAGATCCTTCTCTTATTTGGCACCTAAACTCTGGAACAACCTTCCTAGCATTGTTCAGGAAGCAGACACACTCTGTCAGTTTAAATCTAGACTAAAAACGCATTTCTTTAACCTGGCATACACATAACACATTACCAATTTATATTTTCAAATCTGTTAAAGGATTATTAGGCTGCATAAATTAGGTCAGCCGGAACCGGGAACACTTCCTATAACACCAGATGTACTCGTTACATCAGAAGAAGAATGGCATCTACGCTAATATTAGTCTTTCTGGTTATCCCGAGGTTCACCGTAGTCAACCGGATCCGGGCCGTATCAAGGACCTGCACCTTGACACGACCACAACGCAGTCCTGAAGTATCAGCAGAGATTGAGTCAACTAGATCATCCACTCTGAGGGCCTCATCGACACGACAGCCACGGCACAGTTCCTCAACAACCGTCCATACCGCCGTGATGAATACGATCCTCAATTGGATGGAACTGGAATAAATACTTTGAATGTTGCGATCCTGTCGGACTTATGATAGCATCCTGAATCGTAACAAAGCACTGTTGGCCAGAGGAGAACTGGCCCCCCGACTAAGCCTGGTTTCTCCCAAGGTTTTTTTCTCCATTTAAACACCAATTTGCCACTTGTCTGCCACCTGATGTCACCTGATGGAGTTTGGGTTCCTTGCCGCTGTCGCCTCTGGCTTGCTTAGTTGGGGACACTTGACATTTGATATTCAACAGTGCTTTGATCTGCCTGCATTGACACTATTCTTTAAGAGCTGCTGTGCAGCCAAATAATGTACCAGTTATCAATGTAAAGCTGCTTTGACACAATCTACATTGTAAAAAGCGTTATATAAATAAAGGTGACTTGACTAAGCTAAACAATCAGAGGTCAGAGTGCTGCCCAAAGTGCTGCTAACCAATCAGGAGAAAAAAAAAAGAAAAAAAAACGATTTACATGATCGATCGTCACGGTCACGGTCGAGTGCTCGGGTACTCAATCCACTGTTGCACATCCCTAATTAATGATTGATGGTTCGTTCAGATCAGGTCTTATGAAGTGCATATTTTGCTAGAAACTTGATTGGGATTTCATCATTTCATTCTCTTAAAACTCTTTCCCATTTCCTTTCTTTCTGCAACTTGTATGAATGTGTGTGTTTGTGTTAGATATTAGTTTGTGTTAGAATAATCAAAGTCTCCTGTAGATTTTTAAAGAGAAGTGTCTTGTGTTATGTTCTTAAGAATTTAATGCCTTAAACTGCGATCTGTTACCTTGCTATAAATAGTGCTTTTGCGATAGTTGGATATTCATATCCGCAACAAGAGCTTATTATGGCCTGAGCAAATGAACGCTGGACGATGATTCAGTTGCTCGGTCGTAAACTAAGTGACTCTTTTTAAAATTCCCTATAAATTAATTATTTCATTTGAGCTGATTTGTCTTACATTAATGGTGGAGAATGATGTTTGATAAGGCCTGCAAAATCTCTTTGTCTCAGGAGATCAAAAGACTCTGGCGTTATCTTCTTGCAGCTCAAGTTGCATTGTCTTTTTGACCATTTGGTTTCTACAAATGGCTTAGGTTAGGAACCACTCTCCTCAGTCAGGAAGCACGCATGGCCATAAAAGTATTATTTTAATGCGTTAACACTCAGGGGTCGGCTGGTCGCGCCGGCGATACCACCGTGCTTTTTTCTTATCAGTATGAAAGAGACTCAAAATACTCCGTCAATGTTGCACATACAATTAAGAGTTATACACCATTTTAATCTGTGAAATATCTTCTTTTATTTGTGTACACTCAGAGTAAAAACAAAATGTTGTGCTTTTTGTAAAATAACGAAAACTAACATGATGCGTGATCTGTCGTCTCCCTCTGAACTAAGTCCAATCTGATAGTTCTCAGAAAATGAAGTGTAACTTAGTGAATACTAATCACAAAAAAAAAAAAAACTTAGGTCTAAAGAAACGTTGAAATGTCAGGTTTTAAATCGTGTAATTCAAATCAAAAACAAAAATTCTGTTTATGTAATCTGAATGAAAAGAGACATGTCAGACGCCCGTGATTCAGCTCATTATCCGCTAATGCGGCCACGCCCACGGAGCGAGCGCTATTCAGACGCAAATTCTGAGGCAATACATGTATACATTGTCTCAATCGTGTATTTATTGTCTTCAAAAGTGTTTATCTGCATGTTATAGCAATCTCTGGAAGCCTCTGTTAGTTCCTGGAATGTCACATGATATGCCTCTTCTTTTACTGAGATATTTGTGGACTAAAGGTGCATAGAGCGCCCTCCGGCTGCAAGTATGAATTGAAAACAGTATCCAGCGCTCACAGTGATGATATAAATAAATAAATAAATATTTCAATTTTCAGTAATCAACCATATTTCAATAAATACTGAATAAATATTACTCCTCTGTATAGAAAATTGACAAACATATGAGAATCCATCAATATTTCTCCAAATGTGCATGCTTTTAAGCATATTAAGAAATTACGGTCAATATAAGATTTTAAGAGTCAAAATGTGAAGCTTGAGTCTTAGATCTTTTTAATGATGTATAGTTTGTCAACTGCACATTAACATTTAGGCTATATAATATAACAAATATTTTAGCCTATATGAAATGCCATAGAGGTAGACACTTTGCATCACAGAAATACTTTATATTTTAAAGTATATTAAAACAGAAAAACATTATTTGGGTAGAGACTTAAGACTTCTTTTAAAACAAATGTGTCCAATCTTTTGACTGGTACTGTAATTTAACATAGGCCTATACAAAATTTTCTTCACATCATGTGCAATAATACGTGCATGCATGCGATCACAAAAATCATGTTTTTTTTTTTTTTGTCAAGAGTGGACATTAATCCTGTTATCAGCATGATCACAGAGGGTTTTTTCACAGCCTACCTGACTGAAAGAGCTCATTATGCGGCTCATTATGCGAATCTTTTGTCTTCTCAGGTGTGAATCACGACATTATTCATGAAAACTCATGCCTCCATGCATACTGTGTTTCTTGACAAAAAATGTCTTAGAAAATTTAAATCTCTTTGTTGTTTTATATGACCGAGTAGGCAGGATAATTTTTACATCATTTTGAAGCAAAAACTCTAGTCTACAACCTCCAATACCCAGAAGTCTTGTGAACACAGATTTAATATTTTTTTTTTGGCCTTATTTCAGTGACTTAACGCATAAACGTTATTCCTTCAAAAACACAAACATGTACATACATGTTCCTCACATATTATAGTAGCCTAGTTCGTGCTGAATACAGTGTAATTACACTTTTGTCATTAATATGTTTATGAACAACTGAAAAAAGCACAAATGTCAGGGCATGTCAAAACTTCTCCAGGGCCCCAAAAATCCTTAGACCCCAGAGGGTTAATAAGAGAGATTGCATGTGTGAATTAGTCATACCGTCCCGAGGTCACTAGAGTACATCAGCTTCGGCTTGGATCCAGCCTCTAATGAAAACACCCACCATTTTTAAAAAGCTACTCCACAAACTAACTCTACAAACATGGAAAAACAGTGATAGATGGACCTCTCAACCTTACGCTAAGGAGAAATTCCAGCGCGACTTTGATTCCAAGCGAAACATGATTATGCATTTCTTCTCAGCTAGCGACACTGGGCATCAACCACATGGCTAAAGTTAATACTTTTACATATACTGTCTACTTTTTTTTGTATAACAATTCTACCTAATAATGTATTAAACAGATCATAAGCCAATGAAGATGGAGAATGTGAGCACTATGTGCTCAGGCTCAGGCTCTGGCTGAGCTGTTCTCAGCGCAGTCAAAATAAAAGTCCACCGCACCATCAAAATAAAAGTCACAACAACAAACGCAGTTTACTTCACTTCCGGCCCTATTATTATACCATGTATGTGTTTACTTTTTTTTTTAAACCAATGTATAGCAATAATCGTAATTAATAATTGCAATTACAGTTTCAAGGGAATAATCGACAATTATGATTTTTGTCATAATCCAGGGCTCGAAAATTAACTTTTTTACTTGGTAGCACTGGTGTCAAAAAGTTAGGAGCACCAGCAAAAATTTAGGAGCACCACAACTAAAAAGCCTTGTCATTCGCTTGTCTGAATAAAAAAAGTTGTTTGTCTGGAAAAAATAGTTGTGTTGTAAATAATTTATTCTGAAGTAATATTCTCGTCAGTGTTCACTCAGCTTTGACATTTAAATTGGCATATTTGTGATATTTACTTTATTTTTTTACCTTTATATAGGGCTTTTCCCTCTAATCTTATTAAATGTATGCTTCATTTTTCATTTTAAATTCTTAAATTTGATCAGTAATTTTAATTAGAATCATAAGACACTATAGAGCTGTTACCAGTCAAATTAAATCATTTACACTGAAAAATTACAATGGAATTAAATAATGTTATGAGATTGTTTTAATTTTTTTTGAATATACAAATAAGAAATGTTGGAAAGACTGATACTTTTAAACATGAAACTAAACCGCCAGTAGGTGGCGGCAGGTGACCGTCTTTAGGAGTGAGTCATTGAGTCATTCATTCAAACGGATGATTCATTCAAGAATGAGGCAGTTGTTGATGAATGGGTCATTGAATTTGACTCAACCGATTGGTTCAAAATGCTGAATCATTCAGTAATGAAAGAAAACACAAATGTGTTGTCATGAAATGCGCAATGGTTCTGCTGTGATCTTTGTTTGGAACCATTTTGCGTCTAAAATGTGAGTGATTTAATTTTAACTGCTTTTTACGGTTTATTAAACTTTTGTATGAAACCAGTGTTACATTTTCAATCGTGATGGTTTTATTAAGGATATTCAGGAAAACTGTAGGCCTACTCTTGGTCGTGTAATGTTTCTTAACTGTATCATATGTTTTAAATATAAAAACTCAAGTGTTAATGTCAAGTGTTAATGTCGAGCCCTGTGTAACAGTGTTCTTTTCATCATCTCTCTTCAGCTCTTTATATTTTGCACGATAGTTAGCTCCCTGTCATGTGATAACGGAGCGCCGTGAAAGGGAGTGAATGACTGCTAATATTAACCAAGCTAAAATCTGCTTTAAACTTAAGAACGTAAAGATGAAGTTTAATTTGTTATGTAACAGAACGGTGGTCCGGTTACTGCATCAGCTCACAGCAGGCACATACTGTGCAGTAATTAGCGAACGTTTTGTAGAGAAATGAAAACAGGTCACACCTCAACAATTATTCGCACTCGCACAAATGTTCCCAAATATATGTTGAGGTCGCAAACATTAAATTTAGGGAGCATATGCGACTAAAATGGTCGCAATTTCAAGCCTTGTAATCGTGCAGCCCTAAACAGTTAAACTTTAAAACACTGCATATAGTCTTCACCTTTATTTATTTATTAATGTAGTGCTCTTTATGATGCAGATTGTGTCAAAGCAACTTTACAGTAGCCAGGTTTCCATCCAAGGATTTTTTTGCGAAAAAAAGTTTAACGCTTCAAAACATTTAGCGATATAGCTGATGGAAATGCCATTTGTATTTTTAGACACAATATTTTTCCATTTATCTTTATTGTCGATACTTCAAATGTCGAAAAAACTGGTTTGGAAACACGTTTTGTCGAGAAAAAGGGCTTTAACGCAAAGAAATTTGGTGTCACATGACAGAATTGGCCTGCAGCATTTGCGTTCGAAGTGTTGCTCCCGTTAAAGCACTGTTTCTCTGTAGGCTAGTTCAAAATGCATCACACAAGGATGAGGAAAATCTCTGCAGCTCGACAAAAATAAGCAGGGTTCCTGTCAAATTAAGGAAGACTATTGGAGTTTTCAACGCTGACAAAAAGAAAGGTAAAATAAAATACAGAAATGTTACTTCTGTATCTGAATAAATAAAAGTGCTGTCATAAAATTGTGAGTCTGTTTCGATTTCATGATCAGAAGTGTTTCTAGGCTAACGTGCATGACAAATGAAAATCAACATGACACTTGTAAATAAAATAATTTTAAAAGTGCAATTTATTAATAGGCTATAGAATTTTATCTCAAATTAGGAATAAAGTGGTTTAAAATAAACCACTTTATTTAGAAAATAAAGCTCTGATGTGACAATAAGCCTCAGTTTAGCTAATGCAGACAATAAAAAAAAAAATGAAAAAAAAAAAGAATAAATAAAATTTACAGCTGCATCTGTCTCTGAGGGGGAAAAAAACAAACAAAAAAAACAGCGATTCTATGTTTTTGATCGGTTTGATGTTATTGAACTACAGAACGAATAACTTTTTTTTTTTTTTTTTTTTGCTTTGAATGATCTGCTTTGAATGCGTTCTTGGCCGCGTCAAACTGCGACTGGCTTGACTGCATGTTTATGGCATTAAAGATTGTTGCAATATGTAAAGACTTAATATTTCACTGTTCCAGTCTTTTTATGGAGCCTACATTTTTTTTTGCATACCGGACAAATTAACTGCTCTGTGAAACCTGCTCTGGTCTCAAACCTGCGCTTTTTCAAATAAAGGCAGTAAAGTCCTGTCAGACAAGCTGCTCCACTTCACCGTCGTCTTCTTATATTTCATATTTAATAACATTATATGTGAAAATAAGCAGTAGCCTACTGGCGAATTGCAATTTTCTCATTACTCTGTACATTTTACAAATATTTTGGATGCAAAATTTAGCTACAAATTTGCGATATATGCAAAATTCTGTATGGAAACTTTTCAAGAGCAGATTTTTTAAGCGATATAAGAACTTTTGCGACAATTTTTTTTTTTTGGAATGATGTCATCACGGACACCATTTTATGGGAAACAGCCTTGAGACGGCAAACTTCGCAAATACTTTTTTTTGCGCATATTTGCTTTGTCGATAACAAAATCGCAAAAACTGGATGGAAACTTGGCTAGTGATAACAGTAGGCTGTATGAATTAAATCTACATTGATTCTTTTTAAAACTACTAAAGTTATTCAGTCAAGAGCAGTGAGTGATTTAGTCTGTTTAACATTAATGACACAGACAGCAGCAGATATTTTCATTAAGCTTCAAGATCAAATGCACGGATCTAATATAATGGCATGGATCCGATTTCTTTCCCAACTGCAGGGCTACAGACTAACCTTATTTACTAGGAGCACTGTAGCGCCTTAATAAAAATTTTAGGAGCACAAGCAGAAAATTTAGGGTCACACTTTAAATCGACCTGCAGCGCAGTTATTCACATTTTCCCCTAAAATATCTATTACTGACAAATGCCTTGGTAATAAATAGACTCAACTTACAGAAATTACAATGTGCAGTTTTATTTTATTTATGTCTAAATAAAAATTCAAAAGCATTGAAAACGAATGAAAATATATATTAGGGAGTGGAAATGGCAGCCACCTACTGGTTACAATGGTAATTTAATGTCTTTTTTATTTTTTAAATAAGTGTTGAAACTTTTAGTTTTATAAATGGGGGTAATCTATGAAGGATGAACAAATAATATTTTGGTCATCACATTAAAAATAACATTTAATTATGATAATATTATAGAGTTATAGAGTTTTGAAGTGCATGAAAAAGATGTGTGAAGTACTTGAAATCATTTTATTATTCCTGCCAAAATGTCATGGTTACAGTTAGTGTTACTACATTAAATCCACAACGAATTATTTGTTGACTGAAAGCCCTCTATAACTAGTTCATTAATGGCACAATGTTTTTCCTGGTTTCCACCTCAGCGCTGTTTGATCTGATCGACAGACACTTTGAGGGCAAGTCCAACGTCATGGACGTGACATTGAAAACTTGAAATATAAATTCTTAGAGAATGTATTTAATACCAATATATTGAACCGTATATCAATATCGATAGATATTAAGTGAAGAATTTTGACAAAATGTCAGTGTAAATAATGTGCGTGTTATAGTAGTGATTTTATAATGTCTAAATATGAATTATAGAACAATATTAGTGAGTAGAACAACAAAATGTTGAAAATGTTGACATTTGGGCTTTAACACTTTGTAAACCAGCTTAGGTTCCGCGTTTCCTACACTGGTTTCGTCTCGATCAGATTAACGGTTTCAAAAAAGTTTTTAAGCGCTAAATCACAACGTAGCACAAACCATGAGCCAAAACCTGGCATGTCTGGTATCTTTGGACTCAGCAAGGTTTCAGGAGGCTAAGGACGTGACTCCCGTGAAAATAAATCGACCACACCCAAAGGTATACACATTTTCATCCAAAACCATTAAAAACATGTTTTTTAAAGGTTTTTAACTGTTATAGCACCATCTATGGTCCGATCTCCATAAAAATTGGTGTACTTCTTTAGAGTCATATGCTGCATATGCTTACCTTTTTTTGTTAAGTTCTGAGTTTTCGTTTAGGCTTTAGGGTATATTTAGCCACGCCCATTTTCTAAATGACCCTGTTATAGCGACCCTAATGGTAAAGTTCAACTTTTTTTGATAATTATTGATCTAGAGAGTCCAGAGAATTGTCCTGCACTGGTTTCGTTCCGATCGGGCAAAAAACCTAGGACTAGTTCGCAAAAGTAGGTTTTTCAGCTATTCGTGAATAATGAATGATTTGATTGACAGCATTGGTTCTTGAGGCAAAGTTGTTCAGCATGAGGAGATCTATCAAATGATATGCATATTGTGTGAATCTGTGAAACACCACGTGATTACTGAGGCGTAAAACTCGTTAGCGCCAACTAGTGGCCGATTTCTTTCAAAATTCTTACAGACCTCTAGGACCGTGAGTCAAACATGCCCACCGAGTTTCGTTCCAGTCGGCCTCCATTAACCTTGTCTAGTAGGTGCTCAAATTTCATTGGCCGATGGCGGCCATGTTTTTTGAGATACGCCAATGTCCTCATAGACTATCATGCCCCCTTGGACCAAGACACTGCATGCCAAATTTCAAGTTGATCGGACTAACGATTGCATAGTTACAGTTGTTTTCATGGTTTTTTTCAAGTTATAGCGCCACCTAGTGTCCAATCGACGCTATTTTTTTTTATAGTGACCAAAGATTGAGCCCCTACACACGGGAACCGAGTTTGGTGCAAATAACTCATTTCTTTCTCGAGTTATAGCCATTTTAGTAGAAGTGGCTCCGCCCACATCGTACACTTTGGCGTCCCTTAGTGATCATGAACCAAAATTTCGTCAAAAACCTAGGACTAGTTCGCAAAAGTAGGTTTTTCAAAAAACCCAAAATACGATTGGGGTGAGCCTTGGTGACGTTGTAGGCGGTATGAGTACTACCAGCCCTCAAAGTTTCAAGTCTCTACGACTTACGGTTTGGTCTGCCCGATCACTTTTAGGGGAGAATGCTGATCCTTGGAAAATGTAACAATTATAATAGGGTTTCAGCACTATGTGCTTGAACCCCTAATTAATGTTTATCATAAATAGGGTTGGGTATCTTTTTACTTTTAGCGATTCCGATTCTGCTTATCGAATCCGGTTCTTATCGATTCTTGGTTCTGATTCCAGTATTTTTTTTATGGAGAGAAAAAAAAAAAAAGAGCAAATACTTCAAGAATAATGTTTTTACCTTTTATTCTTACCACATTTAGGCTATAACCAGTAGGTTGTAACTGTTAACTGTGACAATTTGTCTAATAATGAAATAAATAACACTTTCATTAAGGAATGATCAGAAGCAATTACAAACCAAAACTATTTAGGTATAACACAAAAAATACAACATAAAATTAATAACAGGCAGTTGCTATTGGAGGCAGTAATGTAAGAGAGATTAAAATGCAGTAATATTGAATACACTAGTACTTCACTAGGTGGCAACAAGTGACTGTTTAAATCAGTCGTTCAAAATGGTGGATCGTCCATTAACTAAACAAGTATTCATGAGTAAAACAGAATTAAATAATTTTTAAAAAGTGATTGAATGAATGATTCAAATTAATATAGGCTAATTTTAAATAAACTAGAACATGTCCTGTAGCTGCCCGAATGTATTTAATCGTGATCACTATTTTAAAAAAATAAAGTAAACAAAACTGATTGTCAGTTTATCCAGAATTTTGCGGCTCTAATTTGAAGGTGAATGTCTTTTCATCTGTGTTTTGTACCTGAGTGTGAGACGCTGCTATTGCTAATATTAGCTGTATCTGGTGCTTTGTAGCAGGACTCGCAGCTGGGAGAGTTACGCCAGTTTCTTAGGGGCCGTTCACATATCGCGTCTTATGAACGCGCAAGTTCGTTATTTCAAATGTAGGCACATTATTTAAAATGTTCGTTATTTCGATTCTTTCCCGGTGCGCGTATGCCTCGGCAAAACATCTCAACTTCTCAGCACCGCAGGTCATGTGACAAGAACCGACCGATGAGCTTCGGCCTTTCCGTAACAACATCGAAAGCTCAGCCGAACAGCTGATCATAGCTGTACAGGGCGGGTTTTATTTCTCATCTCCATAAATATATCTAACAGTAAAGCTAATTCAAGGGCTAAAAATGAATTTATCCTTTGCTGATACTTCCTTGTCATCTGGGAGAGCGCAGGTCATGGTTGCATAGCAGATAAGGTCTTTGTCGCAGGTCCTAGCAGATAGATAAAACTGTAAAATGCTCACTACCGTTCGCAGTGCGAGAATGACTGAAAAAAAGTCAGGAATCGGTAACCAGAATCGAAATGCGAGCATCGTATTGAAACCCCGGTTCTTTGAAATTTGGAACCATTCTAAAATGGAACCGGTTCTCGATACCCAACCCTAATCATAAAGCAGTTTAAAATCGCTGGTTTTCCCCACAGTCAGGTGAACAGTCATGTCAGTTTTATGTTTTGTCTCTAAATGATCGCACGGTTTTCGGCTAGTTTGCGCAGTTTAAAGCAAAGCCTTGAGTCAAAATGATCATATTTTATTTAAAGTCAAAATTATTGCAATATTATTATTATTTTTGTCAGCTTGGTTGCGGGATTATGATCAATAGGCTATTCATGTTTTAACCAACAGGTAAAAACGCGACATCCCACGGTAAGTGTCCTATGAGACACAATGCTCTTCTGTAAGTTGTACTGTAATATAGGCCTACCTTCTGATGTTCATATTTCGTTCTGTAACTGGCAAGAGAAGATCGGTTCATGTGCGCTTGATCCGCCACTTACACTGAGGCGCTGCAGTAATCTGTCACGAGCCGTATTAAAGAGCGACATCTATTGTTTAAATTTTGTTATAATATCGACTGAATTTGAAAGTTGACACGTTTTTTCGGATTAAAACTAACAAAGCAAAGATTATTGAGATTATTAGATATATTCTTATATACGGTAAGCCTGAAACAGATCACAGCAACATAAAGAAGCAAAGTCATATGCATATGATTTAATATGAAGCGTCTGTATGGTTGTTCCGAGCAAAGTAGTGAGATGATTTGTTGATCTTAATAAGTATAAACATAATTTAGCTTTGTTTCAAGTTATTTGTAATTACAATTGTTATATGACAAACTTAATATTAAAAACGTTACGGATGTGACAGAGCACTGAAGCTTAGGATGAAAGTGTAAAACTCTCGCAGTTCAAAACACTTACGCTACGTCCTACACCTTCCGTATTCAACTTACGACTTTTTCCTAAGTTGAATACGAAAGGCGGTCTGGCGGAAGCTAGTTATTTTACTTTGTAACTTGTTAAATATGGATATTTTTCTTACACAAATGCATCGCTTCCTGGCAGAAGGCCTTTATTAACCCCCCGGAGCCGTGTGGAGTTTGTTTATGATGATGGATGGATGAACTTTTTTGAGCTTCAAACAGGTGGTTTCCACGCACTGCCATTATAAAGCTTAAGAGCATTAGGGTGATTATTAATATAACTCTGATTGCGTTCGTCTGAAAGAAGAAATTCATATACAACTAGGATGGCTTGAGGGTGAGTAAATCATGGGGCAATTTTAATTTTAAAGTCAACTAATCCTTTAATACCAAAAACAGAGTGGACTACTTTCAGTAAAAAAAAAATGTTAAATTTTGTATAAAGTGCTGGTACTCATCAAAGGTCCTAAAGCGCTTGCCCAGTCATAAACCTCATTCCAGTGATTTTTTTGAGCTTTTTGTATTGTGTCTCATCTCTCTTCCTGCAGTTCCTTTTTCAAAACTCCCTCTTGCTCGTTCTGTCTCCTCGACCATCATACGCCCCCTAATGCTGATTGGTTACACATTTGTTGTTGGTGTCGGCCCGACTAACTTCCTAACTTCCAGATTTAGCGATCCAAACTTGCGAACGTTTGGTCCTTTACTTAAAGACTTAAGATTCCAGCATCAATATTTGAAACAATGTTTTGCAATAAAAAAAATGTTAAAGTAACAGTAATTTATTAATTTATGTCAGGAGTGTGCATCAATCACGCTGAATCTAACTGATATTTATATTCACATAAAAAGAGAAAACATACCTATTCAGTCGCACCTGCTTACATTTATTTATGATCACAAGAATGCAAAAAACAACTCCATTAAGGCTTTTAAATCCAAAGAAATATATTCAAGCACAATAAACCTCACAAGAATCGAAAATGTGCTACTTTCCCATAGACTGGAGTGAGACCATAGACGTCTCTCGAGCGGTCGCCATCTTTCTTGGCGCTCTGTGGCTTCCGCTTTACTAGTTACAATATGAAATAAATATAAAAGAACATCCGAAAGTATGTTGAAAGATACAGTAAAACTTACCTGAAATCCGTATCATGCGACGTATAATCGATCAATCAGTGTTTCAACTGCGGAAAGGCGTCAATAAATCCAAAAACTCATTAGTAAGCTACAAAAATGAACTTAGAGAGAAGCATTTTGCTAAATATATGCACTATAGGCTATTGCATATTCATTGTATTTGTACTTAACACATGCTTAAATATTAAAAGTATAAATCTATTTTTTGAGAGCCATTTAAATGTTTAGGCCTATATAACAATGAGTAGAAACATAATTATGTCATTAAAAATGTATAACGTTATTATAAAAACTTCCTTATGTGTAATTTATATGTAAGTAGCTTACAAATATATTAATACTAACCTTTAATATTATAATGATGTACCAGCTGTGGTTCCCTGTATAGTATACAGTATTAGTTGAGAGATTTTTTTCTTTGAGGAAATTTGCCATGGCCCCAAATTAATCAATAATGAATCAAAGGTAATCAAATCGAAAGCTTCTGAATCAATTTTTTATTTTAACTTGAAGCAAATAGTCTTTTCCATTTATTTTCTTGTCAGAGTGCACCACAAATGCTAAGTTTACATGTTAAAATAACAAAAATTGTATTTATTTAATAAATATGTCACCTTTTTCACCTCTTTTGAGTTCATTTGACAGAGTCTCTTTTCTGGCTACGCTAGTGGTGCAAATCTTATAACGGGGTTGGAGCGCGCTGGTGAGCGCGCCTACGTCGATTCGCGCGCCACTCGTGCAAAATTAAACAACTGGGCTTCAGTCACAGTTAAATTGGGCAGGCAATTGATCCATTCAGTTCGTACAGCTTAAAAAAAGCTCCGAACGCGAGATGTATTTAATAAATTAATGGTCTGATTCAAAGTTTCGGTGTGGGCACAACACGTGCCAGCAACATGTGAGAAGTTCCGGTTCGCAATAAAAAGTGAGAGTATGCTACTGATTAAAATGTATAAGTTAATATAGAATATCCTCAGTTCAAGCACCATAAACATTAACAATATACAGTGTGTGTGTATATATATATATATATATATATATATATATATATATATATTCTGAGACACGTGGCAAGATGTGATACACGTTAAAACCTTACAACACGTGGAAACATTTTTCACGTGTCCTCCACATGTTAGTAACACGTTTCCCACATTTGCCACATGATCCCACAGTATCCACATGTAATCACATAATCGGAAAATAGTTTATTATACTCACCCTAGATGATCGTCTTCGGAGCGACCAGACCCCAGACAGTAGTTATCTTCTTTTGCTATCTTCTTTTACTTTTGCGGCAGTTTACGGTGCGTTGTCACCACCTATTGGACTGGAGCGGAAAAACATACCGCTTTTCCACAGTGCAGACAGAAATAAAGGAGGCAAAGATCTTTAAAATATATAAAAGCTATTTGTTTATTTTTAAAGTGCTTAATTTTGTCTGAATTCACCTCCTAATCAGTGGAAGAAATTAAGCTTTATTTAGGGCAAAAATGACAACAATGCAACTGTAGAAATGCCCTATTTGGAGGCATATTTAACCATTTAAGTGATCAGTTTCCAGCTGTTTCAATACTTCTTCCATGTAGAATAAAGCCGCGGTCAGTTTTAATGTGTGAAATTTCATCGGATGCTGGAACGGTCGTGATATGAAGTCACGGTCTACAGCGTCTTTTTTATAAACATGAATTCAAGATGTAACATATAGTAATACATTCAAAATGTAAAAATATACAACCTACTCGACTTTACTGCAAAAATATCATTCTTTTAATTCTTTTGTATTCATATGTTCTACTGGTCGCACGTCTTCACGTGATGCGAATTCGCAGGTCAGAGTTCACTAAACTGGGGCTGCGTCAAAACCACTGGAAGGCAAGCCTGCAACAAAGAATATACACTAACAAGAAGCGACACTCAACAGAACGTTCCATTGAAACACCGGCGCCCAGCAGCAGCAGCCCTGCGTTTCCGCCATTTTGTGGTGAAAGCGACTCGGCAGTCCACTAGTTTCTATGGCAGTATCAGCTGCTTTGTTAAAAAAACAAACAAACAAACGTACATTAAAGCTAAAATCAAACTTGAATGATGACAACACAGAATAAAATACTATCACTAGTGATCATCAGATCATTTTAACAGTTTATTTTACACACTTTGTGTTTAAGTCTTCCACTTTTTTCACAAAACCTTTGCTCTCTAGATACCCAGTCAGTTTGGGTTAAAATTCTTTGAAGTTCAAGTATTAGCATTATAAACACTGAATTAATACCAACATATGAAATTAAATTAAGGACATGCATCAGAAAAATTGGGAATGTTGGACAATAAATATATAAATATAACAGCTTGATTTTGCAGTTTTGTCTAATGTCCGTTAAAGCAAAAGTGTCCAAAAGTGGGAATTAGCCTATAGGATAACGGACACAGCAATGCATTATGTATTATAAGATCGTTATTATGTTTGTAGCGTGATCCATTAAAACATACAATATATTTAAATTCAGACCTAGTGGAGCGATACTATTACTATTACTCCACTAGGTCTTGTTCGCTGCAAACATGATGATCTTAAATGTATTAATTATTAATTTACTATTAATAAATGTGTAAAGTTGCATAAAACGGAAATACTCAATAAAGTAGGCTAACTACGTTACCTCAGATGGTTGAGTGGTTGGATTCCACAACTGGTAAAATAAAACATATATAAGACAATACAACATTTACTGATTTGAAAAAAATGTTCTTTTGCGCTTCTGATTTGGCAGTGAAATTCGCCGGGTTTGGGTGTGTAACACCGTGTCCTAACCAGACGCGACGCCGCGACAAGCGATGAAAGGTGTCTTTTCCATGTTAATCAGAGTTTTTGTCCTAACCAGCCGCGACGGCGACACACGAATATTCTATTTTAGAAACGGTTTCTATTTCTCCGCGACGTCGCGGCTGGAACAGCAACTATGGCAATGATAATATCAGGTACTGTTTATGTGGTTTATTTAATGTTAAAAGCGTCTAATGTGAGTTTGAATATCATTCTGCGTTCCCAGCTTTTTAGCTGTAATGAAAACAACACTGGCTAATTCACCTCAGATATTGAAAATAAATAAATGGGCACAAGAACATTCAAACTGTAAACTCAGTGCGAACAAACGAGTGTATTCTATGACAAAGATTGGTTCATTCACTATGTATGTACTTGTTTAAATGGTGTAATATTTATGAATTTTACTATGTACTTGCCAAGAGAGCCCGCCCACACTCTCTTCTGATTGACTGTGGTTTTTGATTGATTTTATCGCTTCTCATTTTCGCATCGCATATAGTGTGGACAGTCCAATTGCTCGTCGCTGGAATCTTATCGCGTCACGTCTGGTTAGGACACGGTGTAAGATGTGATGGATTCTATGGTCCAGTTAGTATTTTCACCCCATAATGGCGGCCGTGCTACCAGAGCGCCATCTAGTGACTGTTGCCCAAAAAGTATCAGAGTGTCGCCTCTTGGGTTCTATACTCTTTGACTGCAACCTTTAGCCAAAAAAGCGTAAAGGCTAATGCTAACGCTCGGCCTCTGGCAGTACGCAGGGAAAGAGACCAGAGGCCGTTTTTTGAATGGATGTCAATGGATGAGAGGCTTCACTATGCTGATTAAACAGCTTTTGTGGGAAGATAGCTAATCATTTAATTAATCGACAGCCTGTTTGCTAATCTTCAGCATGTTTTACACTAAATACTTTCGTTGGGAACTATATGTAGATTTTAGCTTGATAAAAATGTTTTTTTTTTTAAGAGAAGGCAGGCTAGGGAATGTTGCGACTGATGTCACTGCCATTACACGATAGGCTGAGAGGTGCCGCACGTAATTAAGTTAGCTGTTACACTTTCTCCAATGAGATACAGACCCTCTCATCTCCCTATAATATACAATCTCTGGCTGCGTTCCACTCCACTTTTAAGCTGTGTCCCAATTCAGGGGCTGTGCATGAAAGGGGCAGGCATTTGAAGTGGAAGAAGGTCTAACTGAGGTGCAGCGTTGCCAGGTCTGCACAACAAAACCATCACAAAAGTAGCGTAATCGCAGCAACGGTGTAAAAGTAGCCCAATTCCAGACGTGGCAACAATGAGCCGAGCGTCATTACATTGCTAGCGGCTGTGTGACAGCTGACAGCAGACGTTTGTGACTGGATTTTTAAAAGGAAAATGGATGCAGATAAGTTTTATGACTTTTTATTGGGTTTTGACATGCTTCAATGCCGGCGACAGTGGGACACCGGACCATATAAACAGGTAAAATATGTATGGTTAAACTGTGTAATATCAGTTTTATATCGTTAGCAAATAGTAGTTAACCTTGTTTATTTCTTATGTTAAATGTAACGTTAACTGTGAAAATATATTTTCACATTTATACATTTACTGTGTATTTAAGTCTAAATTTTAAGAACAGTACTTTAGGATTTTATTCAACTCCACTCCATCTCAGAGACAATATTGTGTTTATGAAAAACTGACGTTTTGGACATCATGGATATTAAAGTTTGATTTAGATATTACATATTGGTGAAAAAATATGAACACTATATAATAGAAACACTAAAAATGTTTAGTCCCAGACTAAATGCATGTTTGAGTTGTTTTAACTAACAACGTGAAATGAAGCGTACATCTCAACACACTTTGCGCTCTACCCTATCCCATAATTCATTGTGCGCCGAAGTTCTATGAAGGTATATTTGGTGCTAAACAACTGAGCACCTGTGACAGTGGAATTTGTAGTTGTAGAGAACAGCCACACATGTTGACACAGTGAATATGGTGCAAAACGCATTCACACACCTGCATCAAAAAATGTGAAGTCACGGACAAATTTTGCTCATCCGCAAATCAGTATGTGAATTCATCAAATGAGAGTTGCACAGTTGTAGAATTTTTCTTGGATATTTTTCTAGCACAAACACAAGTATACATAAATACAACTGCTTGAATCTGCTGCGACGAGTCTCAAACACTGATTTTCGCTTTCAAGAGTTTTGCGTGCTCACACTTTTGCACCACAGGTCTGTCAGGCATTGGTTCCACCGACACTGGCCATAGTGTTAGGTGGGCGTATGGTAAAAAATATTTTACAAAAAAGGATCTCAATGTTGTGCTCTTGAGCAAACATTTTTATTGCAATATGATCAATTATGTCTTTATTTACAATGTGACTGAGGGGTGTTCCAAACGAATCACCTGAATCCCTTCACGAAGGGCCCTTCCACAAGGCCGTTAGTGAAGGGTACATGCGTTGGTCACTTCGAGGAAGTAATTTTATTATTTATGGTCATGTGACCCAGCGAATACTCATGATTCATTAATTTTAAAGCTAGATGGCATGAGAGTTCGAGTTAACAAACATAGCAATTCAAGCCGTTTTGTTTTTTCATGATATATTTCACACATTTTTGTTGTGTTATGTTTAAATAAGTTTCATAGGTTAGAAATGTGTTGAGTTATACATTGTCCAAAGATGAGATGGCAAATTTTAAAGTTGAGAACACTGAAATACACTCACACACAAATATATTTAAAAAAAAAATATATAAAATGTATCTTTATTTGCAACAGCTTTGATAACAGCAATAATAAGAAACTTCTGTCGTAAGAACAGCTAATCAGCTGATAGACGCCGTGCTGCGTTGTCATGTGAACATCCCAGGTGAAGATAATGAAGAAATTACGTTGCCCCCTTCGCCAAGTGCATTCCAAACGGCTACATAATGGCACGCAAGTGCCCTGCTCCCTCCAAAGTCCCCACTTCAAGGGCTCTGCCGTCCGAAGGGAGTAGGTCATAGGGATGCTCCCTTCCGTTTGGAATTTGCCCAAGATAGCGATCATAGCCTCCTTTTTCTTTTACTTTTGTGGAACGTGACAAACCGACTTCAGTGCATTTCTCCACCTACTGGACTGGAGTGAGGAGAGAATACTGCGGTTCGATACCAGCATTCTGAAAACAAATAGAGCTGAGTTCTGTACAAGAGGTCAAACACATATCAATGTGAATGTATATATATATTAGGGGTGTAATGCTACACAAAACTGACGGTTTGGTACGTACCTCGGTTTTGAAGTCACGGTTCGGTACAGCAGGGTGAGAAAACGGAACAAAACATTGATTTTTATTATTAAACAGTGGTTTACTGAACAAATTGTATCTAACTATGTAGGGAGCCCTTACTTGAACATTACTATAATAGTGAAGGTTAACAACAGAACCCAAACTATGAAAACTTTTGAACAGGATAAAGATGTCCAAATTTTTCTTATTATAAAAAATTTATTTATTTTTTTTTTCATTTAGTACTGCCCTTCGGAAGCAACAGAAGATACCTATGTGTTTCCCAGAAGACAAATTAAGTACAATATTCCTTGATCTTCAAATTCAAAAGGTTTTCACCCCCGGCTCTTAATGCATCGTGTTCCCTTCTGGAGCATCAGTGAATGTTTGAACCTTTTCTAATAGTTGTGTTTGAGTCCCTCAGTTGTCCTCAGTGTGAAAAGATGGATCTCAAAATCACACAGTCACTGCTGGAAAGGGTTCAAATATGCAAAAGATGCTGGAAAACTTTAGAATTTTGGGGATTTTTCTGAAGAAAATTGGCTACTTTAACTGCTGAGAACAAACAAGCTACTTAAGAACAACCATCACAAAACATAAAAACAGTCGTGGATCATCCAGGTAACCACACACAGTATTAAGAATCAAGTGTTCATAAACTTTTGAATGGGGTCATATTTATAAATTCAGCTATTTTTTTTGTCTTGTGGACTTTATGTAAACATCGTTTATGTAAAATATCTTATTCAGGACAGTACTAAATAAAAAATGACATGCATATTGTATGATCTCTCTTATTTTGTTAAAATTATTCACATTTTCACAGATTCTGCAAGAGGTTCAAAAACTTGCAAGCAGCACTGTATATAGGCTAATACAGTGCATTTATTTAGCGAAAGACTTAATTTCTCTTGGTAACTAACAAGTTGTGGACATGGAATGGCTTTTCTAAGGTAAATGCTACGTGACACAGTGTTTACAAGCCATTTTATTGATCTTTTCGCCGTTGAAACACTGATTGAGCAATTACACGAGATATGATACGTTTCAGTAAATTGCACAACACTGAGACGCCTAAATGCGGCAAAAAAGCTAATTTGGGATGGCCTGTCTTCAAATGTGCACTAATCATGGTCTAACAAAATCTAAATTGTCAGTCTTGAATGTTTTGGTAAGACTTTACAATAAGGTTCATTAGTTAATAGGAACTAATAATGAACTGCACTTATACAGCATTTATTAATCTTTGTTAATGTTAATTTCAACATTTACTAATACATTATTAAAATCCTGTTAACATTAGTTAATGCACTGTGAACTAACATGAACAAACTATGAACAGCTGTATTTTTATTAACTAACATTAACGAAGATTGGTAAATACAGTAACAAATGTATTGCTCATGGTTAGTTCATGTTAGTTATTACATTAAAGGGTTAGTTCACCCAAAAATGAAAATTCTGTCATTTATTACTCACGCTCATGCCGTTCCACACCCGTAAGACCTTCGGAACGCAAAATGAGATATTTTTGTTGAAATCCGATGGCTCCGTGAGGCCTACATAGGGAGCAATGACATTTCCTCTCTCAAGATCCATTAATGTACTAAAAACATATTTAAATCAGTTCATGTGAGTACAGTGGTTCAACATTAATATTATAAAGCGACGAGAATATTTTTGGTGCGCCAAAAAAAACAAAATATCGACTTATATAGTGATGGCCGATTTCAAAACACTGCTTCAGGAAGCTTCGGAGCGTTATGAATCAGCGTGTCGAATCTGCAGTTCGGAGCGCCAAAGTCATGTGATTTCAGCAGTTTGGCGGTTTGACACGCGATCCGAATCACGATTCGACACGCTGATTCATTACGCTCTGAAGCTTCCTGAAGCAGTTGTGTTTGGTTGAACTGTTTACACTGATATTACTTACATGCACACGCTGACATACTGACTATCATTTATACTGAGAACTACACATTTCATGTTTATTTCTTTAGTTTAATAAATTGTTTTGTAACAAAGCGGTTGTGTGGTGTCTCCCTGTTTTTGTTGCGTTCCTTGACAAAGAATCGTAACACTACCCTTACAGAAAAACCACATGAATTTCACATGTGCAAAAACACTGTTACGTACACAGAAGGGGACAGCGGCACAGGAATACAGGTATTAAAGTTTATTGAGCGACCAGAGTAAAACAGAGTGCAGGAGAGTGAAGACAGGATAACACGTTGACTGGAGTGGCTGATAAACTGATACTTGTCTTGGTGTTGCAGAATGGGCAGACGGATGGCAGACTTGAAGCTTGAGCAGACACAGATGAACTCACGGGAGACGAGGAGACAACGAGGAGTCGAGGGAACACAGGAGACAGGTAAGTATCTTCATTGGAGTCCTTAATGTAAGCAGACTGGTGAGTACCAAGTGCAAACGAGACCGGACAGTGACTGAGTGAGAGTGTGGGCCTTTTGTGCTGCTGGTGATGAGGGTGCTGATGAGCTGCAGGTGTGAGTGATTAGTACTCTGGTGATGAGGTGCGCTGTGTCTGTGAGAGTGTAGAGTCTGTGACAAACACGTGGTCACGTGATTTTTCCACATGTGAAATTTAACGTGAAAACATGTTAAAGGCAAATGAAAAATGTGGTGTCACATGTGAAACATGTTTTGCACATGGGCAATGTGTGTTTTAAAGTTACCTCAGAGTTTACCTATGTCATCGGGGGTACAAACAGGATGATATGAAGCAGAAAAGTTTTAAATTATTTAACACTAGAACCGCCACGGGGTAAAATTTTAGTAATTTAAATAACATGGATTATGTTAATGATTAATGACATTTTATTATAATATTACAGGACCCAAATATGTATTTATTTCATTCTAATGCTCGTTGCCATTGCAGGCTGGTTTAGCCTTTATTCACCAAAAAGTGATTAGTGTAGCCTGCTTAAAATGGCATAAAACAACAGGACAAAGACATAGTTGATGACTAAAAATAATAATTTCATGACTCTAGACATTACTTTGTGAAGACAGTGGCATAAGACAGTGACATAATACATTTTTAGCCATATCAAAATGTAAAAAACATTAAATTGTTTAAAACTACTAATAAAAAGACATTTTGCTTACCTTTTCCCTCAGCGAACAGTGGTAGTTGGCCGTTATGATTCAAATGATGCGCATGAGCAGAGCTTCGACTTTCCAGTCAAATTTCAAAATAGAAAAAACGTTATGAATATGATATATTTTTTTTTTAAAATGGTTTGGCGATACATGCTTATGAGTCAACCTCATTCCAATCCTGAATGGATGCTTTATTTTCCGATCATTTTCCCGACTTAATCATGTCTAGAAGCAAAGAGGCGAAACTCTGATGCTTTTTTGGTAACGACCACTAGGGAGCGCTTCGGTAGCGCGGCCGCCGTTTTGGGGTGAAAATGACAACTGGACAACACAATAACGTAGTTAGCCTACTTTATTGATTTCCATTTTATGCAACTTCACACATTTACTATTAATAGTAAATTAATACATTTATAATTAATAAAGTTAAGATCATCATGTTTGTAGCCTGTTACTTTAATTATTATTATTAGTTATTACTCCATTAGGTCTGAAATACATGTACGTTTTAATCCCCTGGATCAGGCTACAAACATGATGATATTATAGAACATGATGCATTGCTGTGTCTGTTATCCCATAATTGCCACTTTTGGACACAGTGGCTGTTTTTTGTTTACATTGCTTTAACGGACATTAATATTTATATTAATATTCTTATAAGACAATACGCAAAAACAGCTTACTGTCAAGCTGTTATTCCTGTTATATATTTATTTTCCCACATTCCCGCTTTTTCTGATGCATGTCCTTATTTCATATGTTGGTATTAATTCAGTGTTTATAATGCTACTTGAACTTCAAAGAATTTCAACCGTTGACTAAATTTCTAGAGAGCAAAGGTTTTGTGAAAAAAAGTGGAAGACTTAAACACAAAGTCTGTCAAATAAACCGTTAAAATGATTTGATGTTCACTAGTCTAGTGATTGTTCGTTTTTCTGTGTTGTCATCATTCAGGTTGGATTTAGCTTTAATGTACGTTTTTATTTAACAAAGCAGCTGATGTTGCCATAGCGACAGCAAGAAGTTAGTTGCCGAGTCGCTTTCACCCCAAAATGGCAGAAGCGTAAGGATGCTGCTGTTGCGTCATCACCAGATGCGGCTGAATTTGACAAATTTTAAATTTTGCCACGATCTTAAGTTTGCCCATTTATCAGCAAGAATTACATTTAGAATGCTCACTCATTCTTTTATATATTTAAATACGTACAGGTCTGAATAAGTTGTTTCAATTTTTACAGAAAGTGTTCCACGAATGACAATTGACCATTATTTCACACACATTTTGACATTTTATTCCCCAAAACTTATTTGAAAAATTAAAAGTAGACACTTTACATTTAATGTGCTTGTATATAGAGACATGAGGTAAGATGTGATACACGTTAAAACCTTACAACACGTGGAAATATTTTTCACATGTCCCTCACATGTTAGTAACATGTTTTCCACATGTGCCACATTTTGTTGCACTTGCGGTGACAATGTTGTCCACATGTGATCATATAATTGGAAAAGTTATTTTTTTACTCACACCAGATGATCATCTTTGGAGCGATCAGTCCTCAGACTGAAGTTATCTTCTTCTGTGGATTTATTGGCGGGTCGCATACCAGCTTTTTGGTGCATACCGCCACCTCCTGTGCTGGAGTGTGAAGTGACTTCAGTCTTTGATGTTATCTACAGGTGCTGGTCATATAATTAGAATATCATCAAAAAGTTGATTTATTTAACTAATTCCATTCAAAAAGTGAAACTTGTATATTATATTCATTCATTACATACAGACTGATATATTTCAAATGTTTATTTCTTCTAATTTTGATGATTATAACTGACAACTAAGGAAAATCCCAAATTCAGTATCTCAGAAAATTAAAATATTACTTAAGACCAATACAAAGAAAGGATTTTTAGAAATCTTGGCCAACTGAAAAGTATGAACATGAAAGGTATGAGCATGTACAGCACTCAATACTTAGTTGGGGCTTCTTTTGCCTGAATTACTGCAGCAATGCGGCGTGGCATGGAGTCGATCAGTCTGTGGCACTGCTCAGGTGTTATAAGAGTCCAGGTTGCTCTCATAGTGGCCTTCAGCTCTTCTGCATTGTTGGGTCTGGCATATCGCATTTTCCTCTTCACAATAGGCGAGTTTGCTGACCAATTAAGAACAGGGATGCCATGGTCCTTAAACCAGGTACTAGTAGCTTTGGCACTGTGTGCAGGTGCCAAGTCCTGTTGGAAAATGAAATCTGCATCTCCATAAATTTGGTCAGCAGCAGGAAGCATGAAGTGCTCTAAAACTTCCTGGTATACGGCTGCGTTGACCTTGGACCTCAGAAAACACAGTGGACCAACACCAGCAGATGACATGGCACCCCAAACCATCACTGACTGTGGAAACTTTACACTGGACCTCAAGCAACGTCGATTGTGTGCCTCTCCTCTCTTCCTCCAGACTCTGGGACCCTGATTTCCAAAGGAAATGCAAAATTTACTTTCATCAGAGAACATAACTTTGGAGCACTCAGCAGCAGTCCAGTCCTTTTTGTCTTTAGCCCAGGCGAGGCGCTTCTGACGCTGTCTGTTGTTCAAGAGTGGCTTGACACAAGGAATGCGACAGCTGAAACCCATGTCTTGCATACGTCTGTGCGTAGTGGTTCTTGAAGCACTGACTCCAGCTGCAGTCCACTCTTTGTGAATCTCCCCCACATTTTTGAATGGGTTTTGTTTCACAATCCTCACCAGTGTGCGGTTATCCCTATTGCTTGTACACTTTTTTTCTACCACATCTTTTCCTTCCCTTCGCCTCTCTATTAATGTGCTTGGACACAGAGCTCTCACACATGCCCTCCTTGTGCAAGGTGTCAATGGGTGTCTTTTGGACAACTGTCAAGTCAGCAGTCTTCCCCATGATTGTGTAGCCTACAGAACTAGACTGAGAGACCATTTAAAGGCCTTTGCAGGTGTTTTGAGTTAATTAGCTGATTAGAGTGTGGCACCAGGTGTCTTCAATATTGAACCTTTTCACAATATTCTAATTTTCTGAGATACTGAATTTGGGATTTTCCTTAGTCGTCAGTTATAATCATCAGAATTTTAAGAAATAAACATTTGAAATATATATATATAAATATATAATATATAATATCTGTGTGTAATGAATGAATATAATATACAAGTTTCACTTTTTGAATGGAATTAGTTAAATAAATCAACTTTTTGATGATATTCTAATTATATGACCAGCACCTGTATATTCTATTCTTAAATCCACTATTCTTAATGAATTTTAAAACTGTCTTAACAATTTTACCAGCTCCTTGTTTTGTGTTTAATATGTTGATGATTGTAAATTCTTTGCAGTGAAAGAAGATATACAATCAAAAACAGTAATATTGAAAAAAGTTATTACAGACTTCTATTTCAATACATTGTAAAATGTAATTTATTTCTGTGAACAAATTTTTCAGCATCATTACTCCAGTCTTCAGTGTCACATGATCCTTCAGAAATCATTCTAATATGATTTGATGTTTGAGAAATAATTTTAATATCACTGACCCCTAACTTTTGAACAATACACACACACACACACAAGGACCTGATTTTCATTCACACTAAAAGCCGAACTTATACTGTGACATATAAAGAACACTAGAGGTATTTTATCAAATGAACCTCTTAGGAAAGTGCTGGTCTTGATGATGACGAGCTCGTTATTACGACAACATCAGGTGATGCTTTTTCCTGAGACTCGGTTGGTTGAAACTCTTCCCACATTGAGTGCATGACTGAACATTTTCAGTAAATATTGTTATAAAAAATGTTATAAAACATGCATGGATGAATTGTTCACAGTAGAAACAGTAATATGCACTCGAAGTAAATTGGGTAAATTTTTTACACAGACAGCTTCCAACATCACAGCACTGGTAAACATGGATCATCAAGGATTTTTTCCTCAAATTGGCTTTGATGAACGAGACAAACTTAAAGCGTTAGTTCACCCACAAATGAAAATCATCCCATAATTTACTCACCCTCATGCGTCGGGTCAGAGGTCAGTCTTTTGCTGGAACTACACTCACGCACAGCCGTTACAGGAGGCCCGTGATTATAGTTTATAAAGTTATAAATATGGATATTTTTCTTACAAAAACACATCACTTCTCTTCAGAAGGCCTTTATTAACCCCTGCCGTACGGATTACTTTTATGATGGATGGATGTGCTTTTTTGGGCTTCGACATCTAAGTTACATTTAACTTCCATTATACAGCTTGGAATATAACTTCAATTGTGTTCATCTGAACAAAGGTAGTCATATACATCTAGGATGGCTTGAGGGTGAGTAAATCATGGGATAATTTTCATTTTTGGATGAACTAACCCTTTAAACGAACAAAATGCTGCTCTGTTGGAAAGAATATCCACATTTCAGTTGATCTGAATCTCACAACTCCAGTGAGAAGTTATTACCCTCCGCAATTCAAGATGAACTACTTACAACTTATTACAGATAATAGTGTTTCCATGCCTGAGCAGAGAAGCGAACTGACTGAAACTCTTCCCGCATTGATCACATGTGTACGGTTTCTCTCCAGTGTGGATCCTCTCATGAGTTTTCAGGTTTCCTGATTGGTTGAATCTCTTGTCGCAGTGTGAACACTTGAACGGTTTCTCTCCGGTGTGGATATTCTGGTGCACTTTTAGTTCACTATTTGTGATAAATGACTTCCCGCACTCGCTGCATATGTGATTCTTCACGCCGCTGTGTCTTTTCTGGTGTACTATTAATGAACCGAGCTCTGTGAAACTCTTTCCACACAAAGAACACAAATGTGGCTTTTCCTGTAAATGAACTTTCAGGTGCTTCTTAAGGGATAATGCTGTAAAAAATGATTTGCCGCACTGATCGCAGCTGAATAGTCTTTCTCCAGAGTGAGAATGCAGATGTGATTTAAGATATTTCGCCTGCGTGAACCTCTTTTCACACTGACGGCATGCGAAAGGCCGCTCTCCGGTGTGGATCCTCATGTGGATTTTGAAGGTTTTCCTATCAGAGAAACTCTTTCCGCAGTGAATACATGCATAGTGTAATGACGGGTCGGCAGAATGAGGATCCATTTGCAGCTTTATTAAAATAAACACCAAAGCAGACAGGGGCAAAGGCAGAGACATAAACAGGGGCAGGCAATGGTCGAGGCAGGCGGCAGACAAACAGAGTAGAGTCACAGGCGATGGTCGAGGCAGGCGGCAAACAAACACAGTCCAAACAGCAGGCAAGGATCAGGGCAGGCGGCAAACAAACACAGTCCAATAAACAGTCCAACGGCAACAGAAGTACAATCCACAAGAAAACGCTCAGTAGTGATCACCGGGGCAAATCAAGACTTCGCAACGGGTAAGTGTGTGTGTGTCTTAAATAGCGTGAGTGTAATGAGGTGCAGGTGTGTGCGCAATCAGTCCCAGGAATGAGGGCCTATGGGAAACGTAGTCCGAATGTAAACCAGTCAATATTCAGGTGACGGCTCCCTCCGGTGGTGCGGAGGAGGAGGCGCGAGAGCCACGTTCGTGACAGAGCCCCCCCCCCGCGAGCGGCTCCAGACGCGAGGAAGCGGGCGCCGGGGTCTACCACGTGGTCGAGGGGCCGGTCTCTCCGGATGCGTCCGATGAAATTCCACTATGAGTGACGGGTCCAGGATATCATCCGAATTGACCCAGGATCGCTCCTCCGGGCCGTACCCCTCCCAGTCGACTAGGTACTGTAGTCTCCTACCCCGGCGCCTGGAATCGAGCAGTACTCGAACCTGATAGGCCTCCTCGCCTTCGATCATCAAGGGTGGGGGGTTGCGGGCCTCGGCTCCCTCCGCCTCTCCTCTCGGGCCACCAGAGGGTTTCAGCAACGACACATGGAAAGTGGGAGAAACACGGTAATTAGCAGGTAGATTCAAACGAAATGACACAGGAGTAATTTACTTAGTAATTTGAAAAGGCCCTACAAACCTGGGACTGAGCTTTTTGCATGGAAGTCTCAAACGCAGGTCCCTGGTCGACAGCCAGACCCACTGCCCCACGGTGTATTCGGGATTGGGACGACGACGTCGATTGGCCTGTAGCTCCTGTCGTCTTACAGCTCGTTGGAGGTGATGGTGGGCCAGGTCCCAGGTTTCCTCGCTGCGTTGCATCCACTCGGTTACGGCGGGCAGGTTGGATGGTTCCCCGGACCAGGGGAAGAGTGGAGGCTGGAAACCCAGGACGCATTGGAAGGGCGTGATGCCAGTGGCAGGTTTTTGTAGCGAGTTCTGGGCGTATTCGGCCCACAGCAGATAGCGGCTCCACTCCGACTGGTTCTGCTGACAGTACGTGCGAAGGAACCTGGTGAGTTCTTGGTTCAGGCGTTCAGTTTGTCCATTGGACTCGGGGTGGTACCCGGAGGTGAGGCTGATATTGACATTTAAGTGTTTGAAGAAAGCTGCCCATACCCGGGATGTAAACTGTGGGCCCCTGTCAGATACAATGTCCTCTGGAAGGCCATAGAATCGGAACACGTAGTTGCATAAGATTTCGGCGGTTTCCAATGCGGTGGGTAACTTGGGGAGTGGTATGAGACGGCATGCTTTGGAGAACCGGTCAACTACAGTGAGGATGGTGGTGTGACCACGGGACTCAGGGAGGTCAGTGACAAAGTCCACGGCAATATGGGACCACGGACGTTGGGGAATGGGCAGTGGTTGCAACAGGCCCGCTGGGGCTTGATGAGATGCTTTAGAGGTTTGGCAAGCCGTGCACTGGTTGATGAATTGGGTGGTGTCTAGTAACATGGAGTCCCACCAGAACCGGTTCTGCAGTAGGTGTAGTGTGGCTGTGATACCAGGGTGGCCGGAGCTGGGGAGATCGTGAACGTGGTGTAACACTTTGTCGCGGAGGTGTGCAGGTACGAAGGTGCGATCCGGTGGGCAGTTTGGTGGTGGTGCTGTTAATTCATTCGCTTGGATGATTTCGGTCATGACGTCCCACTGAACCGGAGCGAGTAGCAGTTTGACCGGGATTATGTTTTCTTCGCTCTCTGACCGTTCCCTCTCCTCCGTCTGACGAGATAGAGCGTCTGCCTTGACGTTCTTTGACCCGGGTCTGTAGGTTACCGTGAATTGAAACCGGGTGAAGAACATGGCCCACCTAGCTTGTCGGGGGTTCAGACGTTTAGCAGACCGGAGGTATTCCAGGTTCTTGTGGTCGGTTAGTATGGTGAACGGGTGTTGTGCTCCCTCCAGCCAGTGGCGCCACTCCTCCAGCGCCGCCTTCATCGCCAAGAGCTCCCGATTGCCTACATCGTAATTGCGCTCTGCCGCTGACAATTTCCTGGAGTAGAATGCACAGGGGAACATCTTCGCGGGATTACCATGACGTTGTGAGAGTATGGCCCCAATGCCTGTGTTGGAGGCGTCGACCTCGACTATGAAGGGGAGTTCTGGGTTTGGGTGGCGCAGAATGGGTGCTGTGGTGAATCGTTCCTTTAATTCTTGAAAGGCGTGCACCGCCTCGTGGGACCAGGAAAGGCGTGTGGACTGTCGTTTGGTCATGGACGTTAACGGAGCGGCGATGCCACTGAAGTTCCGTATGAACCGCCTGTAGAAGTTGGCGAACCCCAGAAACCGCTGTAGTTCCTTTAGTGTGCGTGGTTGAGGCCACTCAAGCACCGCCCTCACCTTGTTGTCGTCCATCGCCACTCCCTCTTGACTGACGACGTATCCCAGGAATGAGGTGGAGGTGCGGTGGAATTCACATTTTTCGGCTTTGGCATACAGTTTGTGTTGAATGAGCCGCTGCAGTACGGACCAGACATTTTGGACGTGTTCCTCGAGGGTCTTGGAGTAGATGAGTATGTCGTCAATGTAGACGATGACCCAACGATTGAGCATGTCCCGGAAGACGTCATTGATAAAAGACTGAAAGACAGAGGGACTGTTGGCCAGCCCGAAGGGCATAACGAGGGTCTCATAGTGACCGGTGGTGGTGGAGAAGGCCGTCTTCCATTCATCCCCCTCTCGGATGCGAATCAAATTGTACGCACACCGGAGATCCAGCTTGGTAAAGTACCTGGCCTGTCTCAACTGCTCCAGGGCTGCGGGGACCAATGGCAAAGGATAGCGGAACTTCACGGTGATATCATTCAGACCTCGATAGTCGATGCAGGGCCGAAGACTGCCGTCCTTTTTCTTAACGAAGAAGAAGCCGGACGCCGCCGGGGAGGTAGAAGGTCGAATAAATCCTTTGGCCAGCTCCTCCTCTATGAATGCTTTCATGGCGGCAGACTCAGGCTGTGACAGGGGAAATATTCTGCCCTTGGGGGGTGTCGTACCAGGTAGGAGATCTATGGCACAGTCACTAGAGCGATGAGGTGGTAGTTCGGTGGACCTGCTTTTGCTAAACGCGACTGCTAGATCAGCATACTCAGCAGGTATGTCGGGCTCAGTGGTGTCGGACTCGTGAACGATGACGGTCTGCACAGGTAAGGGAGTGATCCGTTTCAGACAGCGATTGTGACAGGCGACGTCCCACTGTACGATCTGACCCTCCTTCCAGGAGATTAGCGGGTTGTGGGTTCTGAGCCACGGGAGACCAAGGATGACTGGGTTGCTGGGTGAGTGGATGACGTAGAATTGGATGAGCTCGTGGTGAAGGGCTCCCACCTGTAGGGTCAATTCGGCAGTGATGTGCGCCACTCTTCCACCACCGACGGGTCTCCCATCTAGCGCCTCCACTGTCAATGGAGAGTTACAGTCTGTTAATGTGATGTTGTGTTCGTTGATGAAAGTATCAGACATGAAGTTGCCCGCAGCACCAGAGTCCAGAAGTGCGTGCGTAGTTATGCGTAGATCATTCAGAGTTATTTGTATGGGAATTTTGAGGCAGTTAGTGGAATAAGCGGTGGGAGGTGGAGAACTCACCGCTTTTGGGTTAGACGGAGTGGGTCGAATGGGGCAGTTGATCTTGATGTGACCAGCTTGGCCGCAGTAGAGGCACAGATGAAGTTGTCGTCTCCTCTCGCGTTCCTCTGGGCGAAGCGGAGTGAATCCGAGCTGCATGGGTTCCGAGGGAGGCGTGGTCTGAGCGGACAGCTGAACAGGGCGTCGAGAGCGGAGAAGATTGTCAATGTGTATAGCGAGGTCGATGAATTCGTTGAGCGATCTTCCCTCGTCGCGGCATGCGAGCTCGGCTTGCAGTTCTAGAGACAGCCCCTTTCGAAACAGCAGTTTCAGCGTGTCCTCCACCCAGTTTGTCTGTGCGGCGAGGGTTCGGAAATTTAAAGCATAATCCGCGGCCGTGGTTTTCCCTTGACTCAGCGACAGCAGTAGATCCCCAGCGCTCTTGCCTCCCTCAGGATGTTCGAACACTTCCTTGAAGCTTCGTAGGAAGGCCGAGAAGGTGGGAAACACAGAACCATCCTCTCGCCATACCGCCGTGGCCCAATCCAGCGCTCGACCGGTCAACAGGGAGCATACAAAGGAGATTCGACTGGATTCAGTGGGATAGAGAGATGGCTGCTGGTTGACAAAGAGAGAACATTGGAGAAGAAATCCCTTACATTTAGCGGGGTTGCCATCAAACTTCTCCAGGAGTGCGAGGCGTGGATTCCTGGCGGGAGCGGTAGTGAAGGCTTGACTGACGGTGGCCGCAGACGGTGGCGTGGCGGCCTCGGTGGCGTTGAATCGAAGGCCCTGCAGAGTTTTCACCAGCTCCTCGGTAAGGGAAGTCAAACGATTCAATTGATGTTGGTGAACCGTGAGCTGGTTGGCTTGGGCAGACAGCTCGGAGGAAATTTGCATGATCGCTGCTGGATCGCTGTATGGCGAAGTCTTCTGTAATGACGGGTCGGCAGAATGAGGATCCATTTGCAGCTTTATTAAGATAAACACCAAAGCAGACAGGGGCAAAGGCAGAGACATAAACAGGGGCAGGCAATGGTCGAGGCAGGCGGCAGACAAACAGAGTAGAGTCACAGGCGATGGTCGAGGCAGGCGGCAAACAAACACAGTCCAAACAGCAGGCAAGGATCAGGGCAGGCGGCAAACAAACACAGTCCAATAAACAGTCCAACGGCAACAGAAGTACAATCCACAAGAAAACGCTCAGTAGTGATCACCGGGGCAAATCAAGACTTCGCAACGGGTGAGTGTGTGTGTGTCTTAAATAGCGTGAGTGTAATGAGGTGCAGGTGTGTGCGCAATCAGTCCCAGGAATGAGGGCCTATGGGAAACGTAGTCCGAATGTAAACCAGTCAATATTCAGGTGACGGCTCCCTCCGGTGGTGCGGAGGAGGAGGCGCGAGAGCCACGTTCGTGACACATAGGGTCTCTGTCCAGTGTGGATCCTCGTGTGGTGCTTAATGTTTCCCTCATATTTGAAACTCTTCCCACAATAATCACATGTGAACAGCTTCTCTCCAGTATGAACTCTCATGTGAACCCGGAGATTTTGTTTGAATGTGAATCTTTTTCCACACTGACTGCATGTGAACGGTTTCTCTCCAGTGTGGATCCTCATGTGAACCTCGAGGATATATTTGGTTTTTAAACTCTTTCCACACTGAGTGCAGCTGAAAGACTTCTTGAAAACTGTTTTTTCTCCAGTTTTGACATGATGATGTTTCTTCTCCACTTCATTCAGTTGATCATTCTCGTTGTTCTCATCCATCAGATCTGAAATTAAAGAAACAAACTCTTACTGAAAGCTATTTTTTTTGAGATATCAACCCCAAATTTGGAACACAACTTGTTTAGATTTATGGCTTTGATTTTCTAGCAGTTTTAGAGTTCAACATGTTTCATAAAATATATATTTTATATAAAATAATGTTCATAAACCATTTTCATAAACTTAAACTTCTAACTTTTTATTTTTTTTTTTTTACTTCAACAAGATTCTGCCCAGGGTCTTTTTTTAAAATGAGACAAAACTTAAGTTTGTGCTCCCAAGCTTCAAACTTTTATGACAGTTTTCTGACAACTTTTTTAATTGACGCACAAGGGTTAATATCACTTTATTCACAGATTGACAGAAGTCAACACCACAGCACTCCTTTAACCTAACAACTTCTCAAAATTTTCAAATCATGCTGGAAAACACGGATCATCAAGGTTTGTCAAAGCCACGGCAACACACTACTTTCCCCAAATTGGCTTTGGTGACGAAGACAAACTTACATGAACAAATGTTGCTCTGTTGGAAAGAATGTCCAGATTTCATTGTATGTGAATCTCACAACTTTTTACAGATATGGTTTCTCTCCAGTGTGGATCCTCCGATGACTTTTCAGATGTTCTGACTGTCTGAATCTCTTGTCGCAGTATGAACACTTGTAAGGTTTCTCTCCAGTGTGGATCCTCTCATGTGTTTTCAGGGATCCTGAATGATAGAATGTCTTGTCGCAGTATGAACACTTGTACGGTTTCTCTCCAGTGTGGATCCTCTCATGTCTTTTCAGGTCTCCTGAACTACTGAATCTTTTGTCGCAGTATGAACACATGTAAGGTTTCTCTCCAGTGTGGATCCTCTCATGTGCTTTCAGGTATCCTGACATACTGAATCTCTTGTCGCAGTGTGAACACTTGTAAGGTTTCTCTCCAGTGTGGATCCTCTCATGTGCTTTCAGGTATCCTGACATACTGAATCTCTTGTCGCAGTGTGAACACTTGTACGAATTCTCTCCAGTGTGGATCCTCTCATGTGTTTTCAGGGATCCTGAATGATAGAATGTCTTGTCGCAGTATGAACACTTGTAAGGTTTCTCTCCAGTGTGGATCCTCTCATGTGTTTTCAGAGATCCTGAATGATTGAATGTCTTGTCGCAGTATGAACACTTGTAAGGTTTCTCTCCAGTGTGGATCCTCTCATGTCTTTTCAGGTCTCCTGACTGTCTGAATCTCTTGTCGCAGTATGAACACTTGTAAGGTTTCTCTCCAGTGTGGATCCTCTCATGTGTTTTCAGGTGTCCTGACCTACTGAATCTCTTGTCGCAGTATGAACACTTGTAAGGTTTCTCTCCAGTGTGGATCCTCTCATGTGTTTTCAGGTGTCCTGACCTACTGAATCTCTTGTCACAGTGTGAACACTGGAAAGGTTTCTGGTCACATGTCAACAGTTTCTCTTTAGAATGAGTACTCATGTGCTCCCTGAGACTTCTTTTACGTGCGAAACTCTTTCCACACTGGTCACATGTGAACACTTTGTCTTCAGCATGAGTTCCTATGTGCTCATTCAGGCTTTTTTTACATGTGAAACCCTCTCCACACTGGTCACACGTCAACAGTTTCTCTTTAGAATGAGTACTCATGTGCTCCCTGAGACTTCTTTTACTTATGAAACCCTCTCCACACTGGTCACATGTCAACAGTTTCTCTTCAGCATGAGTTCCTATGTGCTCATTCAGGCTTTGTTTACATGCAAAACCCTCTCCACACTGGTCACATGTCAACAGATTCTCTTTAGAATGAGTACTCATGTGCTCCCTGAGACTTCTTTTACGTGTGAAACTCTTTCCACACTGGTCACATGTCAACAGTTTCTCTTCAGCATGAGTTCCTATGTGCTCATTCAGGCTTTGTTTACATGCAAAACCCTCTCCACACTGGTCACATGTCAACAGATTCTCTTTAGAATGAGTACTCATGTGCTCCCTGAGACTTCTTTTATGTGTGAAACCCTCTCCACACTGGTCACACGTCAAACTGTTTCTCTTTAGAATGAGTACTCATGTGCTCCCTGAGACTTCTTTTACTTATGAAACCTCTCCACACTGGTCACATGTCAACAGTTTTCTCTTTAGAATGAGTACTCATGTGCTCCCTGAGACTTCTTTTACGTGCGAAAGTCTTTCACACTGGTCACATGTCAACAGTTTCTCTTTAGAATGAGTACTCATGTGCCTCCCTGAGACTTCTTTTACTTATGAAACCCTCTCCACACTGGTCACATGTCAACAGTTCTCTTTAGAATGAGTACTCATGTGCTCCCTGAGACTTCTTTTACGTATGAAACCCTCTCCACACTGGTCACATGTCAACAGTTTCTCTTCAGCATGAGTTCATGTGCTCATTCAGTGCTTTGTTTACATGCAAAACCCTCTCCACACTGGTCACATGTCAACAGATTCTCTTTAGAATGAGTACTCATGTGCTCCCTGAGACTTCTTTTACTTATGAAACCCTCTCCACACTGGTCACATGTCAACAGTTTCTCTTTAGAATGAGTACTCATGTGCTCCTGAGACTTCGTTTACTTATGAAACCCTCTCCACACTGGTCACACGTCAACAGTTTCTCTTTAGAATGAGTACTCATGTGCTCCCTGAGACTTCTTTTATGTGCGAAAGTCTTTCCACACTGGTCACACGTCAACAGTTTCTCTTTAGAATGAGTACTCATGTGCTCCCTGAGACTTCGTTTACTTATGAAACCCTCTCCACACTGGTCACACGTCAACAGTTTCTCTTTAGAATGAGTACTCATGTGCTCGCTGAGACTTCTTTTACGTGTGAAACTCTTTCCACACTGGTCACATGTCAACAGTTTCTCTTCAGCATGAGTTCCTATGTGCTCATTCAGGCTTTGTTTACATGCAAAATCCTCTCCACACTGGTCACATGTCAACAGATTCTCTTTAGAATGAGTACTCATGTGCTCCCTGAGACTTCTTTTACTTATGAAACCCTCTCCACACTGGTCACACGTCAACAGTTTCTCTTTAGAATGAGTACTCATGTGCTCCTGAGACTTCTTTTATGTGCGAAAGTCTTTCCACACTGGTCACACGTCAACAGTTTCTCTTAGAATGAGTACTCATGTGCTCCCTGAGACTTCTTTTACTTATGAAACCCTCTCCACACTGGTCACATGTCAACAGTTTCTCTTTAGAATGAGTACTCATGTGCTCCCTGAGACTTCTTTTACGTGTGAAAGTCTTTCCACACTGGTCACATGTCAACAGTTTCTCTTCAGCATGAGTTCCTATGTGCTCATTCAGGCTTTGTTTACATGCAAAACCCTCTCCACACTGGTCACATGTCAACAGATTCTCTTTAGAATGAGTACTCATGTGCTCCCTGAGACTTCTTTTACGTGTGAAACTCTTTCCACACTGGTCACATGTCAACAGTTTCTCTTCAGCATGAGTTCCTATGTGCTCATTCAGGCTTTGTTTACATGCAAAACCCTCTCCACACTGGTCACATGTCAACAGTTTCTCTTTAGAATGAGTACTCATGTGCTCCCTGAGACTTCTTTTACGTGTGAAACTCTTTCCACACTGGTCACATGTCAACAGTTTCTCTTCAGCATGAGTTCCTATGTGCTCATTCAGGCTTTGTTTACATGCAAAACCCTCTCCACACTGGTCACATGTCAACAGATTCTCTTTAGAATGAGTACTCATGTGCTCCCTGAGACTTCTTTTACGTGTGAAACTCTTCCCACACTGAGGGCAAGCGAACGACTTCTTGGCTTCAGTCTTTGCAGTCTGTGAGAAAGTCAAAGATTTCTCTCCATTGATGAAATGGTATTTCTCCTCCACCTCCATCTGGTCTAAAATAACCATAATAAATCATCATAAACTTAATGTATAACAATATGTATTATTAATGAAGGATCAGGAATAAACACCAACCACTTTGTTCTTGATGCTCGTCTTCACTTGTTGGCTGATGGGAATATTCCAGCATTTACTGGTGAACTGCAGTGGGAGGAGCTTCACTGAAGGAGAAGGAGCAGATCTATAGAATTCTATAGAAAAGCAATAAATAAATTTCAGGAAGAATGTTTTCAGCTTGATTTTAATATAAAATATGGCATGTAATTGCTTCAAACTATGGTATATAGTCCAGGTGATATGTGCAATTTTTTAGGTGAAAACTTTTTCATAAAAGCATGAAATTTGGTACACTTGTACAGTTTTGGACCCTGAACATTTTCAGAAATGGAGCCATCACAAAAACAACTCGTGGTCACCATGGCGACCATTTTACTTTCTGCCATAACCAAATTATGTAATTTGTATCATATCTTCTGAATCAAACATAACACAGAAAAGGTGATGTCTACTCCTATGTTTTGATGGTCAAGGATTAAAATGATACCATATAAAACAAACTGTTCAGGTGAATAGTTAATGGTGAATTCAGTGACATGAGAAGGAAATGACAGTATCTGAGAACCTAGGCAAGACTTTGTGTTCAAGGATGGTCTGGCTTGGCTGTGGAAGAGTTGACCACAATGGTCTCCAAATGCTTGAGTCCAACCAACCCCAGTCTGTTGCCACCTCAAGTGCTTGTCCTCAACAGTGTTCTCCTTGGTACACTGCTCTTCTGAGGTGCTGCACCAGTACATCTTTAGTTGGGGGGATCTGGCCTCTGTTGTCATGTCATCTGCATTCCAGGTATCCCATGCTATCTTCTTGCCTCTAGTTGCAAATGCGGATACTGTGTCACAGCCAGTGAAGGCACAGAACACATGAAGGGCCTTGGATTTGTAACTGCCAGTCTCCACATCCTGATGACATGGGCCTACAACCAGTACACTGAATCAAGGCTATCTGCTAATCTGCTTGTCACCATTGACAACTGGTGTACCATGAGACCGCAAGAAAGTCCTCAGTTTCTGTTTTGGCACAGTGGCCTGCACAACAGTCAAATCAGATTGCCTCATGCATACATGAAGAGGCAGATACAAGGATGCTACTCCATGCAGCAGATTCTGCAAGAAAGGGATTTAAAAAGATCACCCTGTGGACTGTGGACACAGATGTCATGGTCCTAGCCATTACACACGTCGGAGCTGGACATTGAGGAGATGTGGGTGGCAATTGGGACTGGCAAGAACTTCAGATACATACCTGCCCATGAGACTGCCAAGTCTCTGGGTCCAGACAAATCCAAGGCCCTTCTTGTGTTTCATGCCTTCACTCCCAGACAGCAACCAGCCCACATCTGGTACATGTGGATTACACGTGGACCAGATGTGGGCCCGGTTCTGGGCTGACACTATGTTGCTGTCAGACCTGGCTGTAACACAGCATCTAGATTTGCAACCAGGGGCAAGAAGACAGCAGGGGATACCTGGACTGCAGATGACATGACAACAGAGACCTTCAATGCCCTGTCAAAGGCTTCAAGCATTCCAGAGGAGGTGATTTCCATTGTGGAACACTTCACAATTCTCCTCTATGATGCACCAGCAGCCAACTCAACATCAATCAAGCTTATCTTGAGTTGTTCACAAAGAAACTAAGAGGAATGGAAGCACCTCAAAAGAGCAGTGTACCAAGGAGGACACTGTTAAGGGACAAACACTTGAGGCGGCACCATATATGCCATCTCAGTCTGGGGTTTGATAGATTCAAGCAATTGGAGACCATTGTGGTCAGCTCTTCCACAGGCAAGCCAGACCACTCTTAAAGGATTAGTCCACTTTTAAATTAAAATTTCCTGATAATTTACTCACCCACATGTCATCTAAGATGTCCATGTCCCTTTTTCTTCAGTCGAAAAGAAATGAAGGTTGAGGAAAACATTCCAGGATTTTTCTCCATATAGTGGACTTCACTGGTCTCCAAACGGTTGAAGGTAAAAATTACAGTTTCAGTGCAGCTTCAAAGGGCTTTAAACAATACCAGACAAGGAATAAGGGTCTCGTACTCTGTCCTTAATCATCATACAATTGTTTGAAGCAACTGCATGCCATATTTTTATATGAAAATAAGCTGAAAACACTCTTCCTGAAAAACTTTGAATACTTTTCTATAGCATTAAACCTCAAATGTCATTGGATTGGTTTCTTTTTTAAATAAAAAAAAAGTAAAAAAGTATGGTATTATAATATTATACCGAAACTAAAATTAAAAATGGAAAAATACTCCCAGATAACACTTAAGCAGCACACAAAATAATTTTCTGTAAGTGCACTTTTTTTTTGTTTGTTGTGTTTTATGTAATTGCACTTTTGAACGATTGCGTAATTGTGGCATCCATAATTGTAATCACGATTAGAAATGTGATTCATTGTGAAGCCCTACACACTACTGACTTACATTATGAGTTGCTGTGATGAACTTCATACAAGTTGGATCAGCCTGCAACTTCAGTTTTACATTGATTTTTGGTGTGAGCTTTGAACCCAGCCCTCAATGTGTTGATGATTTTGGTTTCCATTGTCTGACATTCTTTTTAAGCTCTGTTGCTTAGGTCATATTGAATATTCTACTCTTTACAATCACTGTATTGTCAGGGTTAAAGAACAAAAGGATTAAGCTTTTGAAACTCTACACTACATGCATGCAACAGACATGATATTATGAAGTCTTGCCTAGGTTCTCAGATACTGTGATTTCCTTCTCACGTCTCTGAATTCACCATTCAGTGTTCACCTGAACAGTTTGTGTTTTATATGGTATCACTGTAATCCTTGACCATCAAAACATAGGGGTAGATATCACCTTTTCTGTGTTATCTTTGATTCGGGAGATATGATACAAAGTAGAGGTCAACTGATATGGGTTTTTCTCTGGCCGATGCCGATATTTAGAAATGAGGGCAGCCGATGGCCGATATATGATGCAGAAATGATATACAGATAAAACTGTACAAGTGTACCAAATTTCATGCTCTTATGAAAAAGTGAACATTATTTTTTACACATCACCTGAACTAAAGCTATTCAAAACATTCAATGTAAATTGTGATAATCGGAATTAATAATCGCAATTACAATTTCAAGGAAATAATCACTAATTATGATTTGTCACAATCGTGCAACTCTACCCAGAGATAAACTATAAAACGCTGCACTTTTAAAGCTACTAAAGTTATTCAAGAGCAGTGAGTGATTTAGTCTTTGGTTTAACATTAATGACACAGACAGCAGCAGGTATTTTCATTAGGCTTTAAGTCCCAATGCACGGATCCGATTTCTTTCCCAACTGTTTATTCATTTAAGACATAACTGACTGTCTTTATTCATATACTTGCCAAGACAGACATTTTGACATTTTTGTGTATATTTAAGAAAAATTATTTAGTTAACACTTGCAGAACACTTGAATCCATAAGTATACTACAAGTGGTAACTAAATACATTTTTTAATACAGAGACAGTATGCTAAAAGCACATTTTAGTTCATATTCATTGTGTCTCAAAACAGCACAGTTGAATACTTAGATGTTCTTAAGATTATCTTAAGAAGTACTAAAGAAGAATTTTTAGTATATTAAGGACAAGATTAGTGCACAAAAAATAGAGCGCTTTAAGTACATTATGGAAGTTTTCACCTGGGACATTACATGATTTGACTGAACTGGAAGTTAAGTTCAAGCTTTTAAGGAGGCTTTTCAAGGCTGAGTTTTGTCAGGACTTCAATGGAACGGAAAATGAAAACTACATCCAAACAGAACACTGAAGCAAACTTCTACACATGATTCACTGTCATAGTTTAACATATTTCAGGGCTCAACACTAAAGTTTTTTTTACTGGCCCAGTTGGACCAGTGGTTTAAATATTTACTTGCCCTGCCAAATTTCACTGGCCCGACTACAAAAAAGTAATAAAATAAAATAGGCCTAATTATTGTTTTCAATGTACTTGACCCATAACCTTATGAAGGTTATGACACCAAAAACTACAAGCCTAATAAATGTTAAAGACAAGTGTCAGTAATAAAATAAGTACAAATAATCAAATTAAAAGCAATAGCACAAGTAAATACAACAGAACAAACATACAAATACAATAAACACTGCTTTTCATGTTTTTCAGGCAGAAACTGAATAATCAAATTAACATTAAAAACGCAGACAACGCAGGTTTATTAGGCTGCGGTCACTTTAAGAGCTGTACGGATCCAATATTTTGTTACACAAGCGTTCTGTTTTCTAACTGTTTGTGTTCATTTAAGACATAACCAACTATTTTGAGATAAATTTGAGCGAATACGTTCATTCAAGTGCAAGAAGACGTGAAAGAGAACTCAGTTCAGTATTCGTGCGTTGTCTGAGAAGCAGCTTTCAGTGGAAAGGGCCGTTTCATTGTAGAGATCGAATATTCAGGTGGTTTATCCATTTTCTATTTTAGAAAGTTAAAATGATTTCAAGTTGAATTCTTGTTTTTCCCCATCATTTAAAAAAAAGAAAAAAAAGGCACGATTTTCAAAATTGTAATGTTCAATTCAAAAATGAATTAACAAAAGATACACAGATTAATATACGAGCTGCGTCCCAATTCAGAGGCTACATCAATGACAAGAACAATCCTCCGTAGGCCAGACCGTCCCATTTCTGACCTTCGCAGACTTTGAATTGGGACACAGCCACTGTCTCTAAACTTTTTTGTCCGTTAGTTACTGTTTAAAACTCAAGATGGCGCCAATCACCCATTTAAACAGATTTGCCCACCAAATGTCAAGTACACCAGAGAGACAGTAACAGATATAGGGTGCTTCTCAAATGCAAGGCTGCATCCTAGTGAGGCAGTGTCCTTCCTAGTCCAGTCCTTCTGAGGCTTGTAGACACTAGAATGAGACGTCTAGTAAGTAGTTTATTAAGATTAGTAAGTTTATTATTAAAAACTGGCTTTCTAATGTTGAAATTTCTTTACTTAAAGGATTTTTAAACAGTTTTACTGCTCAAATAATTCACAAATTGTAAAGTCAAAAGCTTCACATTACTGCTTCTAAACCTAAAAAATTTGGCCGAAAAACTTTTTTAGTTACGCGTCCCATATTATTTGCTGTTTAATTTTTTTGTTTTTTTCTAACAAAACCAACTAAATCTAATGAACTGTTTGAAGCTTTAACAACTTTAATGTGTTTAATGTTGTTTCCACTCCACTTAGTTGTTGAAATGTAATCAATTAAATGGTATTCCTTCATAGTAATAAAACGGAAGAAATGATCGGTTCACGCGCTTGAACAGAGGGAAAACTACTGTGACGTCTCAGTGAGTCACTGCGTTTCTGCTCGAGCTACAGGTGACTGGCAGACTGCGGGTGATTGGATGACATAATTTTGGCACCTGCACTAAATCAACACGCTTTAAAAAGAGACTCGTTCGAACTGATGGCGGGAGGAGAGTTGCTGCTGCTTGTTGGCGTTTGTTTGTCTGTCATGAGGCTACCGGAGCTCTCGAGGGATATGGAGGTTGCGGGAGACCACCGCCGCACTCGAGGAGTTCTCGTTCTGATCCGCCTTCCCTAGAACGGATTTTTGGACTTTGATCTTTCTTTGGGTTGTGTTTGGTTGAACTGTTTACACTGATATTACTTACATGCACACGCTGACATACTGACTATCATTTATACTGAGAACTACACATTTCATGTTTATTTCTTATTTCAATGTGTGTTTTAAAGTTACCTCAGAGTTTACCTATGTCATCGGGGGCGCAAACAGGATGATATGAAGCAGAAAAGTTTTAAATTATTTAACACTAGAACCGCCACGGGGTAAAATTTTAGTAATTTAAATAACATGGATTATGTTAATATGTGATTAATGACATTTCATTATATTATAATATTACAGGACCCAAATATGTATTTATTTCATTCTAATGCTCGTTGCCATTGCAGGCTGGTTTAGCCTTTATTCACCAAAAAGTGATTAGTGTAGCCTGCTTAAAATAGCATAAAACAACAGGACAAAGACATAGTTGATGACTAAAAATAATAATTTCATGACTCTAGACATTACTTTGTGAAGACAGTGGCATAAGACAGTGACATAATACATTTTTAGCCATATCAAAATGTAAAAAACATTAAATTGTTTAAAACTACTAATAAGACATTTTGCTTACCTTTTCCCTCAGCGAACAGTGGTAGTTGGCCGTTATGATTCAAATGATGCGCATGAGCAGAGCTTCGACTTTCCAGTCAAATTTCAAAATAGAAAAAACGTTATGAATATGATTTTATTTTTTTATTTTTTTAAATGGTTTGGCGACATGATAGTTCGTTTTTCTGTGTTGTCATAATTCTGGTTGGATTTAGCTTTAATGTACGTTTTTATTTAACAAAGCAGCTGATGTTGCCATAGCGACAGCAAGAAGCTAGTTGCCGAGTCGCTTTCACCCAAAAATGGCGGAAGCGTAATAAGGATGCTGCTGTTGCGTCATCACCAGATGCGGCTGAATTTGACAAATTTTAAATTTTGCCACGATCTTAAGTTTGCCCATTTATCAGCAAGAATTACATTTAGAATGCTCACTCATTCTTTTATATATTTAAATACGTACAGGTCTGAATAAGTTGTTTCAATTTTTACAGAAAGTGTTCCACGAATGACAATTGACCATTATTTCACACACATTTTGACATTTTATTCCCCAAAACTTATTTGAAAGTTTAAAAGTAGACACTTTACATTTAATGTGCTTGTATGATTAGAGCGTACAGCTCATGAAAGTCCAAAATCCAGTATTTCAAAATATTAGAATATTTCCTAAGATCAATCAAAAAATGGATTTGCAAAACAGAAAAGTTCAAGTTCTTTAAAGTATGTTCTTTTGTGCACTCAATACTTGATCGGCAGGACATATTACAGCAAATGACTTGCTCCTAGCACAAATTACAGCATCACTGAAGTGTGGCATGGAAGTGATCAGCCTGTGGCACTGCTGAGGCACTATTGAGCCTTCAGATCATCTGTATATTGTTGGATCGACTGTTTCTCATCTTTCTCTTGAAAATATCCCATAGATTCAGGTCAGGCATATTGGCTGGCCAATAAAGCACAGTAATATCATGCTCAGCAAACCACTTGGAAGTGGTTTTTGCACTGTGGGCAGGTGCTAAAGTCCTGCTGGAAAAGGAAATCAGCATCTCCATAAAGCTTGTCAGCAGATGGAAGCATAAAGTGCTCCAAAATCTCCTGGAAGATGGCTGCATTGACTCTGCACTTGATAAAACACAATGGACCAACACCAGCAGACGTCACGGCCCCCCCAAATCATTATTGACTTCAGAAACTTCACACTAGACTTCAAGCAGCTTGGATTCTGTGCCTCTCCAGTCTTCCTTCATACTCTGGGACCATGATTTCAACATGAAATGCAAAATTTACTTTTATCTGAAAAGAGGACTTTCGACCACTGTTCACTGTCCAGTTCTTTTTCTCCTTAGCCCAGGTAAGATGCTTCTGACGTTGTCTCTGGTTCAGAAGTGGCTTGGTAGTCCTTTTCCTGAAGATGTCTGAGTGTGGTGACTCTTGATGCGCTGACTCCGGCTTCATTCTACTCATTGTGAAGCTCTCCCAAGTGTTTGAATGGGCTTTACTTGACAGTATTCTCAAGCTTGCGGTCATCTCTGTTGCTTGTGCACCTTTGCCTACCCAATTTCTTCCTTCCAGTCAACTTTGCATTTAATATGCTTTGATACATCACTCTGTAAACAGCCACCCCATTCAGTAATGACCTTCTGTGACTTACTCTCTTTGTGGAGGGTGTCAATGATGGTCTCCTGGACCATTGCCAAGTCAGCAGTCTTCCCCATTAGTGTGGTTTCAAAGAACAAAAGATACCCGGAATTTATACTGTAGGGATGGTCATTTAATGAAACTCAAATGTAAATATTCTAATATTTTGAGATACTGGATTTTGGACTTTCATGAGCTGTACGCTCTAATCAACAAATTAAAAAAAAAAAACTTTTGAAATGTTTTACTTTACATGTAGGGAATCTAGAATATATGAAAGTTTCATTTTTTAAAATGATTTACAATAAAAAAATGAACTTTTTCACGATATTCTAATTATATGACCAGCACCTGTATATTCTATTCTTAAATCCACTATTCTTAATGAATTTTAAAACTGTCTAAACAATTTTACCAGAACCTTGTTTTGTTTTTAATATGTTGATGATTGTAAATTATTTGCAGTCAAAGAAGATATACAATCAAAAACAGTAATATTGAAAAAAGTTATTACAGACTTCTATTTCAATACAAGGAAAAATGTAATTTATTTCTGTGAACAGATTTTTCAGCATCATTACTCCAGTCTTCAGTGTCACATGATCCTTCAGAAATCATTCTAATATGATTTGATGTTTGAGAAATCATTTTAATATCACTGACCCCTAACTTTTGAACAATACACACACACACACACACACACACACACACACACACACAAGGACCTGATTTTCATTCACACTAAAAGCCGAACTTATACTGTGACATATAAAGAACACTAGAGGTATTTTATCAAATGAACCTCTTAGGAAAGTGCTGGTCTTGATGATGACGAGCTCATTATTACGACAACATCAGGTGATGCTTTTTCCCGAGACTCGGTTGGTTGAAACTCTTCCCACATTGAGTGCATGACTGAACATTTTCAGTAAATATTGTTATAAAAAATTTTATAAAACATGCATGGATGAATTGTTCACAGTAGAAACAGTAATATGCACTCGAAGTAAATTGGGTAAATTTTTTACACAGACAGCTTCCAACATCACAGCACTGGTAAACATGGATCATCAAGGATTTTTTCCTCAAATTGGCTTTGATGAACAAGACAAACTTAAAGTGTTAGTTCACCCACAAATGAAAATCATCCCATAATTTACTCACCCTCATGCGTCGGGTCAGAGGTCAGTCTTTCGCTGGAACTACACTCACGCACAGCCGTTACAGGAGGCCCGTGATTATAGTTTATAAAGTTATAAATATGGATATTTTTCTTACAAAAACACATCACTTTTCTTCAGAAGGCCTTTATTAACCCCTGCCGTACGGATTACTTTTATGATGGATGGATGTGCTTTTTTGGGTTTCGACATCTAAGTTACATTTAACTTCCATTATACAGCTTGGAATATAACTTCAATTGTGTTCATCTGAACAAAGGTAGTCATATACATCTAGGATGGCTTGAGGGTGAGTAAATCATGGGATAATTTTCATTGTTGGATGAACTAACCCTTTAAACGAACAAAATGCTGCTCTGTTGGAAAGAATATCCACATTTCAGTTGATCTGAATCTCACAACTCCAGTGAGAAGTTATTAACCTCCGCAATTCAAGATGAACTACTTACAACTTATTACAGACAATAGTGTTTCCATGCCTGAGCAGAGAAGCGAACTGACTGAAACTCTTCCCGCATTGATCACATGTGTACGGTGTCTTTCCAATGTGGATCCTCTCATGAGTTTTCAGGTTTCCTGAACTACTGAATCTCTTGTCGCAGTGTGAACACTTGAACGGTTTCTCTCCAGTGTGGATCCTCTCATGTCTTTTCCGGTCTCCTGAACTACTGAATCTCTTGTCGCAGTATGAACACTTGTAAGGTTTCTCTCCAGTGTGGATCCTCTCATGAGTTTTCAGGTTTCCTGAAATACTGAATCTCTTGTCGCAGTGTGAACACTTGAACGGTTTCTCTCCAGTGTGGATCCTCTCATGTCTTTTCCGGTCTCCTGAACTACTGAATCTCTTATCGCAGTATGAACACTTGTAAGGTTTCTCTCCAGTGTGGATCCTCTCATGTCTTTTCAGGTTTACTGACCTACTGAATCTCTTGTCACAGTGTGAACACTTGAAAGGTTTCTGGTCACATGTCAACAGTTTCTCTTTAGAATGAGTACTCATGTGCTCCCTGAGACTTCTTTTACGTGCGAAAGTCTCTCCACACTGGTCACATGTCAAAAGTCTCTCTTTAGAATGAGTACTCATGTGCTCCCTGAGACTTCTTTTACTTATGAAACCCTCTCCATACTGGTCACATGTCAACAGTTTCTCTTTAGAATGAGTACTCATGTGCTCCCTGAGACTTCTTTTACTTATGAAACCCTCTCCACACTGGTCACATGTCAACAGTTTTTCTTTAGAATGAGTACTCATGTGCTCCCTGAGACTTCTTTTACGTGCGAAAGTCTCTCCACACTGGTCACATGTCAACAGTCTCTCTTTAGAATGAGTACTCATGTGCTCCCTGAGACTTCTTTTACTTATGAAACCCTCTCCATACTGGTCACATGTCAACAGTTTCTCTTTAGAATGAGTACTCATGTGCTCCCTGAGACTTCTTTTACGTGCAAAACTCTTTCCACACTGGTCACATGTCAACAGTCTCTCTTTAGAATGAGTACTCATGTGCTCCCTGAGACTTCTTTTACTTATGAAACCCTCTCCACACTGGTCACATGTGAACACTTTGTCTTCAGCATGAGTTCCTTTGTGCTCATTCAGGCTTTGTTTACATGCAAAACCCTTTCCACATTGGTCACATGTCAACAGTTTCTCTTTAGAATGAGTACTCATGTGCTCCCTGAGACTTCTTTTACGTGTGAAACTCTTTCCACACTGGTCACATGTCAACAGTTTCTCTTCAGCATGAGTTCCTATGTGCTCATTCAGGCTTTGTTTACATGCAAAACCCTCTCCACACTGGTCACATGTCAACAGTTTCTCTTTAGAATGAGTACTCATGTGCTCCCTGAGACTTCTTTTACGTGCAAAACTCTTTCCACACTGGTCACATGTGAACACTTTGTCTTCAGCATGAGTTCCTTTGTGCTCATTCAGGCTTTGTTTACATGCAAAACCCTCTCCACACTGGTCACATGTCAACAGTTTTTCTTTAGAATGAGTACTCATGTGCTCCCTGAGACTTCTTTTACTTATGAAACCCTCTCCACACTGGTCACATGTCAACAGTTTCTCTTTAGAATGAGTACTCATGTGCTCCCTGAGACTTCTTTTACTTATGAAACCCTCTCCACACTGGTCACATGTCAACAGTTTCTCTTTAGAATGAGTACTCATGTGCTCCCTGAGACTTCTTTTACGTGCAAAACTCTTTCCACACTGGTCACATGTGAACACTTTGTCTTCAGCATGAGTTCCTTTGTGCTCATTCAGGCTTTGTTTACATGCAAAACCCTTTCCACATTGGTCACATGTCAACAGTTTCTCTTTAGAATGAGTACTCATGTGCTCCCTGAGACTTCTTTTACGTGTGAAACTCTTTCCACACTGGTCACATGTCAACAGTTTCTCTTCAGCATGAGTTCCTATGTGCTCATTCAGGCTTTGTTTACATGCAAAACCCTCTCCACACTGGTCACATGTCAACAGTTTCTCTTTAGAATGAGTACTCATGTGCTCCCTGAGACTTCTTTTACGTGTGAAACTCTTTCCACACTGGTCACATGTCAACAGTTTCTCTTCAGCATGAGTTCCTATGTGCTCATTCAGGCTTTGTTTACATGCAAAACCCTTTCCACATTGGTCACATGTCAACAGTTTCTCTTTAGAATGAGTACTCATGTGCTCCCTGAGACTTCTTTTACGTGTGAAACTCTTTCCACACTGGTCACATGTCAACAGTTTCTCTTCAGCATGAGTTCCTATGTGCTCATTCAGGCTTTGTTTACATGCAAAACCCTCTCCACACTGGTCACATGTCAACAGATTCTCTTTAGAATGAGTACTCATGTGCTCCCTGAGACTTCTTTTACGTGTGAAACTCTTCCCACACTGAGGGCAAGCGAACGACTTCTTGGCTTCAGTCTTTGCAGTCTGTGAGAAAGTCAAAGATTTCTCTCCATTGATGAAATGGTATTTCTCCTCCACCTCCATCTGGTCTAAAATAACAATAATAAATCATCATAAACTTAATGTATAACAATATGTATTATTAATGAAGGATCAGGAATAAACACCAACCACTTTGTTCTTGATGCTCGTCTTCACTTGTTGGCTGATGGGAATATTCCAGCATTTACTGGTGAACTGCGGTGGGAGGAGCTTCACTGAAGGAGAAGGAGCAGATCTATAGAATTCTATAGAAAAGCAATAAATAAATTTCAGGAAGAATGTTTTCAGCTTGATTTTAATATAAAATATGGCATGTAATTGCTTCAAACTATGGTATATAGTCCAGGTGATATGTGCAATTTTTTAGGTGAAAACTTTTTCATAAAAGCATGAAATTTGGTACACTTGTACAGTTTTGGACCCTGAACATTTTCAGAAATGGAGCCATCACAAAAACAACTCGTGGTCACCATGGCGACCATTTTACTTTCTGCCATAACCAAATTATGTAATTTGTATCATATCTTCTGAATCAAACATAACACAGAAAAGGTGATGTCTACTCCTATGTTTTGATGGTCAAGGATTAAAATGATACCATATAAAACAAACTGTTCAGGTGAATAGTTATTGGTGAATTCAGTGACATGAGAAGGAAATGACAGTATCTGAGAACCTAGGCAAGACTTTGTGTTCAAGGATGGTCTGGCTTGGCTGTGGAAGAGTTGACCACAATGGTCTCCAAATGCTTGAGTCCAACCAACCCCAGTCTGTTGCCACCTCAAGTGCTTGTCCTCAACAGTGTTCTCCTTGGTACACTGCTCTTCTGAGGTGCTGCACCAGTACATCTTTAGTTGGGGGGATCTGGCCTCTGTTGTCATGTCATCTGCATTCCAGGTATCCCATGCTATCTTCTTGCCTCTAGTTGCAAATGCGGATACTGTGTCACAGCCAGTGAAGGCACAGAACACATGAAGGGCCTTGGATTTGTAACTGCCAGTCTCCACATCCTGATGACATGGGCCTACAACCAGTACACTGAATCAAGGCTATCTGCTAATCTGCTTGTCACCATTGACAACTGGTGTACCATGAGACCGCAAGAAAGTCCTCAGTTTCTGTTTTGGCACAGTGGCCTGCACAACAGTCAAACCAGATTGCCTCATGCATACATGAAGAGGCAGATACAAGGATGCTACTCCATGCAGCAGATTCTGCAAGAAAGGGATTTAAAAAGATCACCCTGTGCACTGTGGACACAGATGTCATGGTCCTAGCCATTACACACGTCGGAGCTGGACATTGAGGAGATGTGGGTGGCAATTGGGACTGGCAAGAACTTCAGATACATACCTGCCCATGAGACTGCCAAGTCTCTGGGTCCTGACAAATCCAAGGCCCTTCCTGTGTTTCATGCCTTCACTCCCAGACAGCAACCAGCCCACATCTGGTACATGTGGATTACACGTGGACCAGATGTGGGCCCGGTTCTGGGCTGACACTATGTTGCTGTCAGACCTGGCTGTAACACAGCATCTAGATTTGCAACCAGGGGCAAGAAGACAGCAGGGGATACCTGGACTGCAGATGACATGACAACAGAGACCTTCAATGCCCTGTCAAAGGCTTCAAGCATTCCAGAGGAGGTGATTTCCATTGTGGAACACTTCACAATTCTCCTCTATGATGCACCAGCAGCCAACTCAACATCAATCAAGCTTATCTTGAGTTGTTCACAAAGAAACTAAGAGGAATGGAAGCACCTCAAAAGAGCAGTGTACCAAGGAGGACACTGTTAAGGGACAAACACTTGAGGCGGCACCATATATGCCATCTCAGTCTGGGGTTTGATAGATTCAAGCAATTGGAGACCATTGTGGTCAGCTCTTCCACAGGCAAGCCAGACCACTCTTAAAGGATTAGTCCACTTTTAAATTAAAATTTCCTGATAATTTACTCACCCACATGTCATCTAAGATGTCCATGTCCCTTTTTCTTCAGTCGAAAAGAAATGAAGGTTGAGGAAAACATTCCAGGATTTTTCTCCATATAGTGGACTTCACTGGTCTCCAAACGGTTGAAGGTAAAAATTACAGTTTCAGTGCAGCTTCAAAGGGCTTTAAACAATACCAGACAAGGAATAAGGGTCTCGTACTCTAATGGTATCGGTGCATCCTAGCATCATACAATTGTTTGAAGCAACTGCATGCCATATTTTTATATGAAAATAAGCTGAAAACACTCTTCCTGAAAAACTTTGAATACTTTTCTATAGCATTAAACCTCAAATGTCATTGGATTGGTTTCTTTTTTAAATAAAAAAAAAGTAAAAAAGTATGGTATTATAATATTATACCGAAACTAAAATTAAAAATGGAAAAATACTCCCAGATAACACTTAAGCAGCACACAAAATAATTTTCTGTAAGTGCACTTTTTTTTGTTTGTTGTGTTTTATGTAATTGCACTTTTGAACGATTGCGTAATTGTGGCATCCATAATTGTAATCACGATTAGAAATGTGATTCATTGTGAAGCCCTACACACTACTGACTTACATTATGAGTTGCTGTGATGAACTTAATACAAGTTGGATCAGCCTGCAACTTCAGTTTCACATTGATTTTGGTGTGAGCTTTGAACCCAGCCCTCAATGTGTTGATGATTTTGGTTTCCATTGTCTGACATTCTTTTTAAGCTCTGTTGCTTAGGTCATATTGAATATTCTACTCTTTACAATCACTGTATTGTCAGGGTTAAAGAACAAAAGGATTAAGCTTTTGAAACTCTACACTACATGCATGCAACAGACATGATATTATGAAGTCTTGCCTAGGTTCTCAGATACTGTGATTTCCTTCTCACGTCACTGAATTCACCATTCAGTGTTCACCTGAACAGTTTGTGTTTTATATGGTATCACTGTAATCCTTGACCATCAAAACATAGGGGTAGATATCACCTTTTCTGTGTTATCTTTGATTCGGGAGATATGATACAAAGTAGAGGTCAACTGATATGGGTTTTTCTCTGGCCGATGCCGATATTTAGAAATGAGGGCAGCCGATGGCCGATATATGATGCAGAAATGATATACAGATAAAACTGTACAAGTGTACCAAATTTCATGCTCTTATGAAAAAGTGAACATTATTTTTTACACATCACCTGAACTAAAGCTATTCAAAACATTCAATGTAAATTGTGATAATCGGAATTAATAATCGCAATTACAATTTCAAGGAAATAATCACCAATTATGATTTGTCACAATCGTGCAACTCTACCCAGAGATAAACTATAAAACGCTGCATTTTTAAAACTACTAAAGTTATTCAAGAGCAGTGAGTGATTTAGTCTTTGGTTTAACATTAATGACACAGACAGCAGCAGGTATTTTCATTAGGCTTTAAGTCCCAATGCACGGATCTAATATACAACGGCACGGATCCGATTTCTTTCCCAACTGTTTATTCATTTAAGACATAACTGACTGTCTTTATTCATATACTTGCCAAGACAGACATTTTGACATTTTTGTGTATATTTAAGAAAAATTATTTAGTTAACACTTGAATCCATAAGTATACTACAAGTGGTAACTAAATACATTTTTTAATACAGTGACAGTATGTTAAAAGCACATTTTAGTTCATATTCATTGTGTCTCAAAACAGCACAGTTGAATACTTAGATGTTCTTAAGATTATCTTAAGAAGTACTATAGAAGAATTTTTAGTATATTAAGGACAAGATTAGTGCACAAAAAATAGAGCGCTTTAAGTACATTATGGAAGTTTTCACCTGGGACATTACATGATTTGACTGAACTGGAAGTTAAGTTCAAGCTTTTAAGGAGGCTTTTCAAGGCTGAGTTTTGTCAGGACTTCAATGGAACGGAAAATGAAAACTACATCCAAACAGAACACTGAAGCAAACTTCTACACATGATTCACTGTCATAGTTTAACATATTTCAGGGCTCAACACTAAAGTTTTTTTTACTGGCCCAGTTGGACCAGTGGTTTAAATATTTACTTGCCCTGCCAAAATTTCACTGGCCCGACTACAAAAAAGTAATAAAATAAAATAGGCCTAATTATTGTTTTCAATGTACTTGACCCATAACCTTATGAAGGTTATGACACCAAAAACTACAAGCCTAATAAATGTTAAAGACAAGTGTCAGTAATAAAATAAGTACAAATAATCAAATTAAAAGCAATAGCACAAGTAAATACAATAGAACAAACATACAAATACAATAAACACTGCTTTTCATGTTTTTCAGGCAGAAACTGAATAATCAAATTAACATTAAAAACGCAGACAACGCAGGTTTATTAGGCTGCGGTCACTTTAAGAGCTGTACGGATCCAATATTTTGTTACACAAGCGTTCTGTTTTCTAACTGTTTGTGTTCATTTAAGACATAACCAACTATTTTGAGGTAATTTTGAGTGAATACGTTCATTCAAGTGCAAAAAGACGTGAAAGAGAACTCAGTTCAGTATTCGTGCGTTGTCTGAGAAGCAGCTTCAGTGGAAAGGGCCGTTTCATTGTAGAGATCGAATATTCAGGTGGTTTATCCATTTTCTTTTTTAGAAAGTTAAAATGATTTCAAGTTGAATTCTTGTTTTTCCCCATCATTTAAAAAAAGAAAAAAAAACGATTTTCAAAATTTTAATGTTCAATTCAAAAATGAATTAACAAAAGATACACAGATTAATATACGAGCTGCGTCCCAATTCAGAGGCTACATCAATGACAAGAACAATCCTCCGTAGGCCAGACCGTCCCATTTCTGACCTTCGCAGCCTTTGAATTGGGACACAGCCACTGTCTCTAAACTTTTTTGTCCATTAGTTACGGTTTAAAACTCAAGATGGCGCCAATCACCCATTTAAACAGATTTGCCCACCAGATGCGTCAAGTACACCAGAGAGACAGTAACAGATATAGGGTGCTTCTCAAATGCAAGGCTGCATCCTAGTGAGGCAGTGTCCTTCCTAGTCCAGTCCTTCTGAGGCTTGTAGACACTAGAATGAGACGTCTAGTAAGTAGTTTATTAAGATTAGTAAGTTTATTATTAAAAACTGGCTTTCTAATGTTGAAATTTCTTTACTTAAAGGATTTTTAAACAGTTTTACTGCTCAAATAATTCACAAATTGTAAAGTCAAAAGCTTCACATTACTGCTTCTAAACCTAAAAAATTTGGCCGAAAAAACTTTTTTAGTTACGCGTCCCATATTATTTGCTGTTTAATTTTTTTGTTTTTTTCTAACAAAACCAACTAAATCTAATGAACTGTTTGAAGCTTTAACAACTTTAATGGGTTTAATGTTGTTTCCACTCCACTTAGTTGTTGAAATGTAATCATTTAAAATGGTATTCCTTCATAGTAATAAAACGGAAGAAATGATCGGTTCACGCGCTTGAACAGAGGGAAAACTACTGTGACGTCTCAGTGAGTCACTGCGTTTCTGCTCGAGCTACAGGTGACTGGCAGACTGCGGGTGATTGGATGACATAATTTTGGCACCTGCACTAAATCAACACGCTTTTAAAAAGAGACTCGTTCGAACTGATGGCGGGAGGAGAGTTGCTGCTGCTTGTTGGCGTTTGTTTGTCTGTCATGAGGCTACCGGAGCTCTCGAGGGATATGGAGGTTGCGGGAGACCACCGCCGCACTCGAGGAGTTCTCGTTCTGATCCGCCTTCCCTAGAACGGATTTTTGGACTTTGATCTTTCTTTGGGTTGTGTTTGGTTGAACTGTTTACACTGATATTACTTACATGCACACGCTGACATACTGACTATCATTTATACTGAGAACTACACATTTCATGTTTATTTCTTATTTCAATGTGTGTTTTAAAGTTACCTCAGAGTTTACCTATGTCATCGGGGGCGCAAACAGGATGATATGAAGCAGAAAAGTTTTAAATTATTTAACACTAGAACCGCCACGGGGTAAAATTTTAGTAATTTAAATAACATGGATTATGTTAATATGTGATTAATGACATTTTATTATAATATTACAGGACCCAAATATGTATTTATTTCATTCTAATGCTCGTTGCCATTGCAGGCTGGTTTAGCCTTTATTCACCAAAAAGTGATTAGTGTAGCCTGCTTAAAATAGCATAAAACAACAGGACAAAGACATAGTTGATGACTAAAAATAATAATTTCATGACTCTAGACATTACTTTGTGAAGACAGTGGCATAAGACAGTGACATAATACATTTTTAGCCATATCAAAATGTAAAAAACATTAAATTGTTTAAAACTACTAATAAGACATTTTGCTTACCTTTTCCCTCAGCGAACAGTGGTAGTTGGCCGTTATGATTCAAATGATGCGCATGAGCAGAGCTTCGACTTTCCAGTCAAATTTCAAAATAGAAAAAACGTTATGAATATGATTTTATTTTTTTATTTTTTTAAATGGTTTGGCGACATGATAGTTCGTTTTTCTGTGTTGTCATAATTCTGGTTGGATTTAGCTTTAATGTACGTTTTTATTTAACAAAGCAGCTGATGTTGCCATAGCGACAGCAAGAAGCTAGTTGCCGAGTCGCTTTCACCCAAAAATGGCGGAAGCGTAATAAGGATGCTGCTGTTGCGTCATCACCAGATGCGGCTGAATTTGACAAATTTTAAATTTTGCCACGATCTTAAGTTTGCCCATTTATCAGCAAGAATTACATTTAGAATGCTCACTCATTCTTTTATATATTTAAATACGTACAGGTCTGAATAAGTTGTTTCAATTTTTACAGAAAGTGTTCCACGAATGACAATTGACCATTATTTCACACACATTTTGACATTTTATTCCCCAAAACTTATTTGAAAGTTTAAAAGTAGACACTTTACATTTAATGTGCTTGTATATAGAGACATGAGGTAAGACGTGATACACGTTAAACCCTTACAACACGTGGAAATATTTTTCACGTCCCTCACATATTAGTAACCTGTTTTCCACATGTGCCACATTTTGTTGCACTTGCGGTGACAATGTTGTCCACATGTGATCATATAATCGGAAAATAGTTATTTTTTTACTCACACCAGATGATCATCTTTGGAGCGATCAGTCCTCAGACGAAAGTTATCTTCTTCTGTGGATTTATTGGCGGGTCGCATACCAGCTTTTTGGTGCATACCGCCACCTCCTGTGCTGGAGTGTGAAGTGACTTCAGTCTTTGATGTGATCTATATTCTATTCTTAAATCCACTATTCTTAATGAATTTTAAAACTGTCTAAACAATTTTACCAGAACCTTGTTTTGTTTTTAATATGTTGATGATTGTAAATTATTTGCAGTCAAAGAAGATATACAATCAAAAACAGTAATATTGAAAAAAGTTATTACAGACTTCTATTTCAATACAAGGAAAAATGTAATTTATTTCTGTGAACAGATTTTTCAGCATCATTACTCCAGTCTTCAGTGTCACATGATCCTTCAGAAATCATTCTAATATGATTTGATGTTTGAGAAATCATTTTAATATCACTGACCCCTAACTTTTGAACAATACACACACACACACACACACACACACACAAGGACCTGATTTTCATTCACACTAAAAGCCGAACTTATACTGTGACATATAAAGAACACTAGAGGTATTTTATCAAATGAACCTCTTAGGAAAGTGCTGGTCTTGATGATGACGAGCTCGTTATTACGACAACATCAGGTGATGCTTTTTCCCGAGACTCGGTTGGTTGAAACTCTTCCCACATTGAGTGCATGACTGAACATTTTCAGTAAATATTGTTATAAAAAATGTTATAAAACATGCATGGATGAATTGTTCACAGTAGAAACAGTAATATGCACTCGAAGTAAATTGGGTAAATTTTTTACACAGACAGCTTCCAACATCACAGCACTGGTAAACATGGATCATCAAGGATTTTTTCCTCAAATTGGCTTTGATGAACGAGACAAACTTAAAGTGTTAGTTCACCCACAAATGAAAATCATCCCATAATTTACTCACCCTCATGCGTCGGGTCAGAGGTCAGTCTTTCGCTGGAACTACACTCACGCACAGCCGTTACATGAGGCCCGTGATTATAGTTTATAAAGTTATAAATATGGATATTTTTCTTACAAAAACACATCACTTCTCTTCAGAAGGCCTTTATTAACCACTGCCGTACGGATTACTTTTATGATGGATGGATGTGCTTTTTTGGGTTTCGACATCTAAGTTACATTTAACTTCTATTATACAGCTTGGAATATAACTTCAATTGTGTTCATCTGAACAAAGGTAGTCATATACATCTAGGATGGCTTGAGGGTGAGTAAATCATGGGATAATTTTCATTTTTGGATGAACTAACCCTTTAAACGAACAAAATGCTGCTCTGTTGGAAAGAATATCCACATTTCAGTTGATCTGAATCTCACAACTCCAGTGAGAAGTTATTAACCTCCGCAATTCAAGATGAACTACTTACAACTTATTACAGATAATAGTGTTTCCATGCCTGAGCAGAGAAGCGAACTGACTGAAACTCTTCCCGCATTGATCACATGTGTACGGTTTCTCTCCAGTGTGGATCCTCTCATGAGTTTTCAGGTTTCCTGATTGGTTGAATCTCTTGTCGCAGTGTGAACACTTGAACGGTTTCTCTCCGGTGTGGATATTCTGGTGCACTTTTAGTTCACTATTTGTGATAAATGACTTCCCGCACTCGCTGCATATGTGATTCTTCACGCCGCTGTGTCTTTTCTGGTGTACTATTAATGAACCGAGCTCTGTGAAACTCTTTCCACACAAAGAACACAAATGTGGCTTTTCCTGTAAATGAACTTTCAGGTGCTTCTTCAGGGATAATGCTGTAAAAAATGATTTGCCGCACTGATCGCAGCTGAATGCAGATGTGATTTAAGATATTTCGCCTGCGTGAACCTCTTTTCACACTGACGGCATGCGAAAGGCCGCTCTCCGGTGTGGATCCTCATGTGGATTTTGAAGGTTTTCCTATCAGAGAAACTCTTTCCGCAGTGAATACATGCATAGGGTCTCTGTCCAGTGTGGATCCTCGTGTGGTGCTTAATGTTTCCCTCATATTTGAAACTCTTCCCACAATAATCACATGTGAACAGCTTCTCTCCAGTATGAACTCTCATGTGAACCCGGAGATTTTGTTTGAATGTGAATCTTTTTCCACACTGACTGCATGTGAACAGTTTCTCTCCAGTGTGGATCCTCATGTGAACCTCGAGGATATATTTGGTTTTTAAACTCTTTCCACACTGAGTGCAGCTGAAAGACTTCTTGAAAACTGTTTTTTCTCCAGTTTTGACATGATGATGTTTCTTCTCCACTTCATTCAGTTGATCATTCTCGTTGTTCTCATCCATCAGATCTGAAATTAAAGAAACAAACTCTTACTGAAAGCTATTTTTTTTGAGATATCAACCCCAAATTTGGAACACAACTTGTTTAGATTTATGGCTTTGATTTTCTAGCAGTTTTAGAGTTCAACATGTTTCATAAAATATATATTTTATATAAAATAATGTTCATAAACCATTTTCATAAACTTAAACTTCTTAAACTTTTTATTATTTTTTTTACTTCAACAAGATTCTGCCCAGGGTCTTTTTTTAAAATGAGACAAAACTTAAGTTTGTGCTCCCAAGCTTCAAACTTTTATGACAGTTTTCTGACAACTTTTTTAATTGACGCACAAGGGTTAATATCACTTTATTCACAGATTGACAGAAGTCAACACCACAGCACTCCTTTAACCTAACAACTTCTCAAAATTTTCAAATCATGCTGGAAAACACGGATCATCAAGGTTTGTCAAAGCCACGGCAACACACTACTTTCCCCAAATTGGCTTTGGTGACGAAGACAAACTTACATGAACAAATGTTGCTCTGTTGGAAAGAATGTCCAGATTTCATTGTATGTGAATCTCACAACTTTTTACAGATATGGTTTCTCTCCAGTGTGGATCCTCCGATGACTTTTCAGATGTTCTGACTGTCTGAATCTCTTGTCGCAGTATGAACACTTGTAAGGTTTCTCTCCAGTGTGGATCCTCTCATGTGTTTTCAGGGATCCTGAATGATAGAATGTCTTGTCGCAGTATGAACACTTGTACGGTTTCTCTCCAGTGTGGATCCTCTCATGTCTTTTCAGGTCTCCTGAACTACTGAATCTTTTGTCGCAGTATGAACACATGTAAGGTTTCTCTCCAGTGTGGATCCTCTCATGTGCTTTCAGGTATCTTGACATACTGAATCTCTTGTCGCAGTGTGAACACTTGTAAGGTTTCTCTCCAGTGTGGATCCTCTCATGTGCTTTCAGGTATCCTGACATACTGAATCTCTTGTCGCAGTGTGAACACTTGTACGAATTCTCTCCAGTGTGGATCCTCTCATGTGTTTTCAGGGATCCTGAATGATAGAATGTCTTGTCGCAGTATGAACACTTGTAAGGTTTCTCTCCAGTGTGGATCCTCTCATGTGTTTTCAGGGATCCTGAATGATTGAATGTCTTGTCGCAGTATGAACACTTGTAAGGTTTCTCTCCAGTGTGGATCCTCTCATGTCTTTTCAGGTCTCCTGACTGTCTGAATCTCTTGTCGCAGTATGAACACTTGTAAGGTTTCTCTCCAGTGTGGATCCTCTCATGTGTTTTCAGGTGTCCTGACCTACTGAATCTCTTGTCGCAGTATGAACACTTGTAAGGTTTCTCTCCAGTGTGGATCCTCTCATGTGTTTTCAGGGATCCTGAATGATTGAATGTCTTGTTGCAGTGTGAACACTTGTAAGGTTTCTCTCCAGTGTGGATCCTCTCATGTCCTTTCAGGTCTCCTGACATACTGAATCTCTTGTCGCAGTGTGAACACTTGTAAGGTTTCTCTCCAGTGTGGATCCTCTCATGTGTTTTCAGGTGTCCTGACATACTGAATCTCTTGTCGCAGTGTGAACACTTGTAAGGTTTCTCTCCAGTGTGGATCCTCTCATGTCTTTTCAGGTCTCCTGACCTACTGAATCTCTTGTCGCAGTATGAACACTTGTAAGGTTTCTCTCCAGTGTGGATCCTCTCATGTCTTTTCAGGTCTCCTGACCTACTGAATCTCTTGTCACAGTGTGAACACTGGAAAGGTTTCTGGTCACATGTCAACAGTTTCTCTTTAGAATGAGTACTCATGTGCTCCCTGAGACTTCTTTTACGTGCGAAACTCTTTCCACACTGGTCACATGTGAACACTTTGTCTTCAGCATGAGTTCCTATGTGCTCATTCAGGCTTTTTTTACATGTGAAACCCTCTCCACACTGGTCACACGTCAACAGTTTCTCTTTAGAATGAGTACTCATGTGCTCCCTGAGACTTCTTTTACTTATGAAACCCTCTCCACACTGGTCACATGTCAACAGTTTCTCTTCAGCATGAGTTCCTATGTGCTCATTCAGGCTTTGTTTACATGCAAAACCCTCTCCACACTGGTCACATGTCAACAGATTCTCTTTAGAATGAGTACTCATGTGCTCCCTGAGACTTCTTTTACGTGTGAAACTCTTTCCACACTGGTCACATGTCAACAGTTTCTCTTCAGCATGAGTTCCTATGTGCTCATTCAGGCTTTGTTTACATGCAAAACCCTCTCCACACTGGTCACATGTCAACAGATTCTCTTTAGAATGAGTACTCATGTGCTCCCTGAGACTTCTTTTATGTGCGAAAGTCTTTCCACACTGGTCACACGTCAACAGTTTCTCTTTAGAATGAGTACTCATGTGCTCCCTGAGACTTCTTTTACTTATGAAACCCTCTCCACACTGGTCACATGTCAACAGTTTCTCTTCAGCATGAGTTCCTATGTGCTCATTCAGGCTTTGTTTACATGCAAAACCCTCTCCACACTGGTCACATGTCAACAGATTCTCTTTAGAATGAGTACTCATGTGCTCCCTGAGACTTCTTTTACTTATGAAACCCTCTCCACACTGGTCACATGTCAACAGTTTCTCTTTAGAATGAGTACTCATGTGCTCCCTGAGACTTCGTTTACTTATGAAACCCTCTCCACACTGGTCACACGTCAACAGTTTCTCTTTAGAATGAGTACTCATGTGCTCCCTGAGACTTCTTTTATGTGCGAAAGTCTTTCCACACTGGTCACACGTCAACAGTTTCTCTTTAGAATGAGTACTCATGTGCTCCCTGAGACTTCTTTTACTTATGAAACCCTCTCCACACTGGTCACACGTCAACAGTTTCTCTTTAGAATGAGTACTCATGTGCTCGCTGAGACTTCTTTTACGTGTGAAACTCTTTCCACACTGGTCACATGTCAACAGTTTCTCTTCAGCATGAGTTCCTATGTGCTCATTCAGGCTTTGTTTACATGCAAAATCCTCTCCACACTGGTCACATGTCAACAGATTCTCTTTAGAATGAGTACTCATGTGCTCCCTGAGACTTCTTTTACTTATGAAACCCTCTCCACACTGGTCACACGTCAACAGTTTCTCTTTAGAATGAGTACTCATGTGCTCCCTGAGACTTCTTTTATGTGCGAAAGTCTTTCCACACTGGTCACACGTCAACAGTTTCTCTTTAGAATGAGTACTCATGTGCTCCCTGAGACTTCTTTTACGTGTGAAACTCTTTCCACACTGGTCACATGTCAACAGTTTCTCTTCAGCATGAGTTCCTATGTGCTCATTCAGGCTTTGTTTACATGCAAAACCCTCTCCAAACTGGTCACATGTCAACAGTTTCTCTTCAGCATGAGTTCCTATGTGCTCATTCAGGCTTTGTTTACATGCAAAACCCTCTCCACACTGGTCACATGTCAACAGATTCTCTTTAGAATGAGTACTCATGTGCTCCCTGAGACTTCTTTTACGTGTGAAACTCTTTCCACACTGGTCACATGTCAACAGTTTCTCTTCAGCATGAGTTCCTATGTGCTCATTCAGGCTTTGTTTACATGCAAAACCCTCTCCACACTGGTCACATGTCAACAGATTCTCTTTAGAATGAGTACTCATGTGCTCCCTGAGACTTCTTTTACGTGTGAAACTCTTTCCACACTGGTCACATGTCAACAGTTTCTCTTCAGCATGAGTTCCTATGTGCTCATTCAGGCTTTGTTTACATGCAAAACCCTCTCCACACTGGTCACATGTCAACAGTTTCTCTTTAGAATGAGTACTCATGTGCTCCCTGAGACTTCTTTTACGTGTGAAACTCTTTCCACACTGGTCACATGTCAACAGTTTCTCTTCAGCATGAGTTCCTATGTGCTCATTCAGGCTTTGTTTACATGCAAAACCCTCTCCACACTGGTCACATGTCAACAGATTCTCTTTAGAATGAGTACTCATGTGCTCCCTGAGACTTCTTTTACGTGTGAAACTCTTCCCACACTGAGGGCAAGCGAACGACTTCTTGGCTTCAGTCTTTGCAGTCTGTGAGAAAGTCAAAGATTTCTCTCCATTGATGAAATGGTATTTCTCCTCCACCTCCATCTGGTCTAAAATAACCATAATAAATCATCATAAACTTAATGTATAACAATATGTATTATTAATGAAGGATCAGGAATAAACACCAACCACTTTGTTCTTGATGCTCGTCTTCACTTGTTGGCTGATGGGAATATTCCAGCATTTACTGGTGAACTGCAGTGGGAGGAGCTTCACTGAAGGAGAAGGAGCAGATCTATAGAATTCTATAGAAAAGCAATAAATAAATTTCAGGAAGAATGTTTTCAGCTTGATTTTAATATAAAATATGGCATGTAATTGCTTCAAACTATGGTATATAGTCCAGGTGATATGTGCAATTTTTTAGGTGAAAACTTTTTCATAAAAGCATGAAATTTGGTACACTTGTACAGTTTTGGACCCTGAACATTTTCAGAAATGGAGCCATCACAAAAACAACTCGTGGTCACCATGGCGACCATTTTACTTTCTGCCATAACCAAATTATGTAATTTGTATCATATCTTCTGAATCAAACATAACACAGAAAAGGTGATGTCTACTCCTATGTTTTGATGGTCAAGGATTAAAATGATACCATATAAAACAAACTGTTCAGGTGAATAGTTAATGGTGAATTCAGTGACATGAGAAGGAAATGACAGTATCTGAGAACCTAGGCAAGACTTTGTGTTCAAGGATGGTCTGGCTTGGCTGTGGAAGAGTTGACCACAATGGTCTCCAAATGCTTGAGTCCAACCAACCCCAGTCTGTTGCCACCTCAAGTGCTTGTCCTCAACAGTGTTCTCCTTGGTACACTGCTCTTCTGAGGTGCTGCACCAGTACATCTTTAGTTGGGGGGATCTGGCCTCTGTTGTCATGTCATCTGCATTCCAGGTATCCCATGCTATCTTCTTGCCTCTAGTTGCAAATGCGGATACTGTGTCACAGCCAGTGAAGGCACAGAACACATGAAGGGCCTTGGATTTGTAACTGCCAGTCTCCACATCCTGATGACATGGGCCTACAACCAGTACACTGAATCAAGGCTATCTGCTAATCTGCTTGTCACCATTGACAACTGGTGTACCATGAGACCGCAAGAAAGTCCTCAGTTTCTGTTTTGGCACAGTGGCCTGCACAACAGTCAAATCAGATTGCCTCATGCATACATGAAGAGGCAGATACAAGGATGCTACTCCATGCAGCAGATTCTGCAAGAAAGGGATTTAAAAAGATCACCCTGTGGACTGTGGACACAGATGTCATGGTCCTAGCCATTACACACGTCGGAGCTGGACATTGAGGAGATGTGGGTGGCAACTGGGACTGGCAAGAACTTCAGATACATACCTGCCCATGAGACTGCCAAGTCTCTGGGTCCAGACAAATCCAAGGCCCTTCTTGTGTTTCATGCCTTCACTCCCAGACAGCAACCAGCCCACATCTGGTACATGTGGATTACACGTGGACCAGATGTGGGCCCGGTTCTGGGCTGACACTATGTTGCTGTCAGACCTGGCTGTAACACAGCATCTAGATTTGCAACCAGGGGCAAGAAGACAGCAGGGGATACCTGGACTGCAGATGACATGACAACAGAGACCTTCAATGCCCTGTCAAAGGCTTCAAGCATTCCAGAGGAGGTGATTTCCATTGTGGAACACTTCACAATTCTCCTCTATGATGCACCAGCAGCCAACTCAACATCAATCAAGCTTATCTTGAGTTGTTCACAAAGAAACTAAGAGGAATGGAAGCACCTCAAAAGAGCAGTGTACCAAGGAGGACACTGTTAAGGGACAAACACTTGAGGCGGCACCATATATGCCATCTCAGTCTGGGGTTTGATAGATTCAAGCAATTGGAGACCATTGTGGTCAGCTCTTCCACAGGCAAGCCAGACCACTCTTAAAGGATTAGTCCACTTTTAAATTAAAATTTCCTGATAATTTACTCACCCACATGTCATCTAAGATGTCCATGTCCCTTTTTCTTCAGTCGAAAAGAAATGAAGGTTGAGGAAAACATTCCAGGATTTTTCTCCATATAGTGGACTTCACTGGTCTCCAAACGGTTGAAGGTAAAAATTACAGTTTCAGTGCAGCTTCAAAGGGCTTTAAACAATACCAGACAAGGAATAAGGGTCTCGTACTCTGTCCTTAAAAAAAATGGTATCGGTGCATCCCTAGCATCATACAATTGTTTGAAGCAACTGCATGCCATATTTTTATATGAAAATAAGCTGAAAACACTCTTCCTGAAAAACTTTGAATACTTTTCTATAGCATTAAACCTCAAATGTCATTGGATTGGTTTCTTTTTTAAATAAAAAAAAAGTAAAAAAGTATGGTATTATAATATTATACCGAAACTAAAATTAAAAATGGAAAAATACTCCCAGATAACACTTAAGCAGCACACAAAATAATTTTCTGTAAGTGCACTTTTTTTTGTTTGTTGTGTTTTATGTAATTGCACTTTTGAACGATTGCGTAATTGTGGCATCCATAATTGTAATCACGATTAGAAATGTGATTCATTGTGAAGCCCTACACACTACTGACTTACATTATGAGTTGCTGTGATGAACTTCATACAAGTTGGATCAGCCTGCAACTTCAGTTTCACATTGATTTTGGTGTGAGCTTTGAACCCAGCCCTCAATGTGTTGATGATTTTGGTTTCCATTGTCTGACATTCTTTTTAAGCTCTGTTGCTTAGGTCATATTGAATATTCTACTCTTTACAATCACTGTATTGTCAGGGTTAAAGAACAAAAGGATTAAGCTTTTGAAACTCTACACTACATGCATGCAACAGACATGATATTATGAAGTCTTGCCTAGGTTCTCAGATACTGTGATTTCCTTCTCACGTCACTGAATTCACCATTCAGTGTTCACCTGAACAGTTTGTGTTTTATATGGTATCACTGTAATCCTTGACCATCAAAACATAGGGGTAGATATCACCTTTTCTGTGTTATCTTTGATTCGGGAGATATGATACAAAGTAGAGGTCAACTGATATGGGTTTTTCTCTGGCCGATGCCGATATTTAGAAATGAGGGCAGCCGATGGCCGATATATGATGCAGAAATGATATACAGATAAAACTGTACAAGTGTACCAAATTTCATGCTCTTATGAAAAAGTGAACATTATTTTTTACACATCACCTGAACTAAAGCTATTCAAAACATTCAATGTAAATTGTGATAATCGGAATTAATAATCGCAATTACAATTTCAAGGAAATAATCACCAATTATGATTTGTCACAATCGTGCAACTCTACCCAGAGATAAACTATAAAACGCTGCATTTTTAAAACTACTAAAGTTATTCAAGAGCAGTGAGTGATTTAGTCTTTGGTTTAACATTAATGACACAGACAGCAGCAGGTATTTTCATTAGGCTTTAAGTCCCAATGCACGGATCTAATATACAACGGCACGGATCCGATTTCTTTCCCAACTGTTTATTCATTTAAGACATAACTGACTGTCTTTATTCATATACTTGCCAAGACAGACATTTTGACATTTTTGTGTATATTTAAGAAAAATTATTTAGTTAACACTTGAATCCATAAGTATACTACAAGTGGTAACTAAATACATTTTTTAATACAGAGACAGTATGTTAAAAGCACATTTTAGTTCATATTCATTGTGTCTCAAAACAGCACAGTTGAATACTTAGATGTTCTTAAGATTATCTTAAGAAGTACTATAGAAGAATTTTTTGTATATTAAGGACAAGATTAGTGCACAAAAAATAGAGCGCTTTAAGTACATTATGGAAGTTTTCACCTGGGACATTACATGATTTGACTGAACTGGAAGTTAAGTTCAAGCTTTTAAGGAGGCTTTTCAAGGCTGAGTTTTGTCAGGACTTCAATGGAACGGAAAATGAAAACTACATCCAAACAGAACACTGAAGCAAACTTCTACACATGATTCACTGTCATAGTTTAACATATTTCAGGGCTCAACACTAAAGTTTTTTTTACTGGCCCAGTTGGACCAGTGGTTTAAATATTTACTTGCCCTGCCAAAATTTCACCGGCCCGACTACAAAAAAGTAATAAAATAAAATAGGCCTAATTATTGTTTTCAATGTACTTGACCCATAACCTTATGAAGGTTATGACACCAAAAACTACAAGCCTAATAAATGTTAAAGACAAGTGTCAGTAATAAAATAAGTACAAATAATCAAATTAAAAGCAATAGCACAAGTAAATACAATAGAACAAACATACAAATACAATAAACACTGCTTTTCATGTTTTTTAGGCAGAAACTGAATAATCAAATTAACATTAAAAACGCAGACAACGCAGGTTTATTAGGCTGTGGTCACTTTAAGAGCTGTACGGATCCAATATTTTGTTACACAAGCGTTCTGTTTTCTAACTGTTTGTGTTCATTTAAGACATAACCAACTATTTTGAGATAAATTTGAGTGAATACGTTCATTCAAGTGCAAAAAGACGTGAAAGAGAACTCAGTTCAGTATTCGTGCGTTGTCTGAGAAGCAGCTTTCAGTGGAAAGGGCCGTTTCATTGTAGAGATCGAATATTCAGGTGGTTTATCCATTTTCTTTTTTAGAAAGTTAAAATGATTTCAAGTTGAATTCTTGTTTTTCCCCATCATTTAAAAAAAGAAAAAAAAACGATTTTCAAAATTTTAATGTTCAATTCAAAAATGAATTAACAAAAGATACACAGATTAATATACGAGCTGCGTCCCAATTCAGAGGCTACATCAATGACAAGAACAATCCTCCGTAGGCCAGACCGTCCCATTTCTGACCTTCGCAGCCTTTGAATTGGGACACAGCCACTGTCTCTAAACTTTTTTGTCCATTAGTTACGGTTTAAAACTCAAGATGGCGCCAATCACCCATTTAAACAGATTTGCCCACCAGATGCGTCAAGTACACCAGAGAGACAGTAACAGATATAGGGTGCTTCTCAAATGCAAGGCTGCATCCTAGTGAGGCAGTGTCCTTCCTAGTCCAGTCCTTCTGAGGCTTGTAGACACTAGAATGAGACGTCTAGTAAGTAGTTTATTAAGATTAGTAAGTTTATTATTAAAAACTGGCTTTCTAATGTTGAAATTTCTTTACTTAAAGGATTTTTAAACAGTTTTACTGCTCAAATAATTCACAAATTGTAAAGTCAAAAGCTTCACATTACTGCTTCTAAACCTAAAAAATTTGGCCGAAAAACTTTTTTAGTTACGAGTCCCATATTATTTGCTGTTTAATTTTTTTGTTTTTTCTAACAAAACCAACTAAATCTAATGAACTGTTTGAAGCTTTAACAACTTTAATGGGTTTAATGTTGTTTCCACTCCACTTAGTTGTTGAAATGTAATCATTTAAAATGGTATTCCTTCATAGTAATAAAACGGAAGAAATGATCGGTTCACGCGCTTGAACAGAGGGAAAACTACTGTGACGTCTCAGTGAGTCACTGCGTTTCTGCTCGAGCTACAGGTGACTGGCAGACTGCGGGTGATTGGATGACATAATTTTGGCACCTGCACTAAATCAACACGCTTTTAAAAAGAGACTCGTTCGAACTGATGGCGGGACGAGAGTTGCTGCTGCTTGTTGGCGTTTGTTTGTCTGTCATGAGGCTACCGGAGCTCTCGAGGGATATGGAGGTTGCGGGAGACCACCGCCGCACTCGAGGAGTTCTCGTTCTGATCCGCCTTCCCTAGAACGGATTTTTGGACTTTGATCTTTCTTTGGGTTGTGTTTGGTTGAACTGTTTACACTGATATTACTTACATGCACACGCTGACATACTGACTATCATTTATACTGAGAACTACACATTTCATGTTTATTTCTTATTTCAATGTGTGTTTTAAAGTTACCTCAGAGTTTACCTATGTCATCGGGGGCGCAAACAGGATGATATGAAGCAGAAAAGTTTTAAATTATTTAACACTAGAACCGCCACGGGGTAAAATTTTAGTAATTTAAATAACATGGATTATGTTAATATGTGATTAATGACATTTTATTATAATATTACAGGACCCAAATATGTATTTATTTCATTCTAATGCTCGTTGCCATTGCAGGCTGGTTTAGCCTTTATTCACCAAAAAGTGATTAGTGTAGCCTGCTTAAAATAGCATAAAACAACAGGACAAAGACATAGTTGATGACTAAAAATAATAATTTCATGACTCTAGACATTACTTTGTGAAGACAGTGGCATAAGACAGTGACATAATACATTTTTAGCCATATCAAAATGTAAAAAACATTAAATTGTTTAAAACTACTAATAAGACATTTTGCTTACCTTTTCCCTCAGCGAACAGTGGTAGTTGGCCGTTATGATTCAAATGATGCGCATGAGCAGAGCTTCGACTTTCCAGTCAAATTTCAAAATAGAAAAAACGTTATGAATATGATTTTATTTATTTATTTTTTTAAATGGTTTGGCGACATGATAGTTCGTTTTTCTGTGTTGTCATAATTCTGGTTGGATTTAGCTTTAATGTACGTTTTTATTTAACAAAGCAGCTGATGTTGCCATAGCGACAGCAAGAAGCTAGTTGCCGAGTCGCTTTCACCCAAAAATGGCGGAAGCGTAATAAGGATGCTGCTGTTGCGTCATCACCAGATGCGGCTGAATTTGACAAATTTTAAATTTTGCCACGATCTTAAGTTTGCCCATTTATCAGCAAGAATTACATTTAGAATGCTCACTCATTCTTTTATATATTTAAATACGTACAGGTCTGAATAAGTTGTTTCAATTTTTACAGAAAGTGTTCCACGAATGACAATTGACCATTATTTCACACACATTTTGACATTTTATTCCCCAAAACTTATTTGAAAGTTTAAAAGTAGACACTTTACATTTAATGTGCTTGTATATAGAGACATGAGGTAAGACGTGATACACGTTAAACCCTTACAACACGTGGAAATATTTTTCACGTCCCTCACATATTAGTAACCTGTTTTCCACATGTGCCACATTTTGTTGCACTTGCGGTGACAATGTTGTCCACATGTGATCATATAATCGGAAAATAGTTATTTTTTTACTCACACCAGATGATCATCTTTGGAGCGATCAGTCCTCAGACGAAAGTTATCTTCTTCTGTGGATTTATTGGCGGGTCGCATACCAGCTTTTTGGTGCATACCGCCACCTCCTGTGCTGGAGTGTGAAGTGACTTCAGTCTTTGATGTGATCTATATTCTATTCTTAAATCCACTATTCTTAATGAATTTTAAAACTGTCTAAACAATTTTACCAGAACCTTGTTTTGTTTTTAATATGTTGATGATTGTAAATTATTTGCAGTCAAAGAAGATATACAATCAAAAACAGTAATATTGAAAAAAGTTATTACAGACTTCTATTTCAATACAAGGAAAAATGTAATTTATTTCTGTGAACAGATTTTTCAGCATCATTACTCCAGTCTTCAGTGTCACATGATCCTTCAGAAATCATTCTAATATGATTTGATGTTTGAGAAATCATTTTAATATCACTGACCCCTAACTTTTGAACAATACACACACACACACACACACACACACACAAGGACCTGATTTTCATTCACACTAAAAGCCGAACTTATACTGTGACATATAAAGAACACTAGAGGTATTTTATCAAATGAACCTCTTAGGAAAGTGCTGGTCTTGATGATGACGAGCTCGTTATTACGACAACATCAGGTGATGCTTTTTCCCGAGACTCGGTTGGTTGAAACTCTTCCCACATTGAGTGCATGACTGAACATTTTCAGTAAATATTGTTATAAAAAATGTTATAAAACATGCATGGATGAATTGTTCACAGTAGAAACAGTAATATGCACTCGAAGTAAATTGGGTAAATTTTTTACACAGACAGCTTCCAACATCACAGCACTGGTAAACATGGATCATCAAGGATTTTTTCCTCAAATTGGCTTTGATGAACAAGACAAACTTAAAGTGTTAGTTCACCCACAAATGAAAATCATCCCATAATTTACTCACCCTCATGCGTCGGGTCAGAGGTCAGTCTTTCGCTGGAACTACACTCACGCACAGCCGTTACAGGAGGCCCGTGATTATAGTTTATAAAGTTATAAATATGGATATTTTTCTTACAAAAACACATCACTTCTCTTCAGAAGGCCTTTATTAACCCCTGCCGTACGGATTACTTTTATGATGGATGGATGTGCTTTTTTGGGTTTCGACATCTAAGTTACATTTAACTTCCATTATACAGCTTGGAATATAACTTCAATTGTGTTCATCTGAACAAAGGTAGTCATATACATCTAGGATGGCTTGAGGGTGAGTAAATCATGGGATAATTTTCATTTTTGGATGAACTAACCCTTTAAACGAACAAAATGCTGCTCTGTTGGAAAGAATATCCACATTTCAGTTGATCTGAATCTCACAACTCCAGTGAGAAGTTATTAACCTCCGCAATTCAAGATGAACTACTTACAACTTATTACAGATAATAGTGTTTCCATGCCTGAGCAGAGAAGCGAACTGACTGAAACTCTTCCCGCATTGATCACATGTGTACGGTTTCTCTCCAGTGTGGATCCTCTCATGTGTTTTCAGGTTTCCTGATTGGTTGAATCTCTTGTCGCAGTGTGAACACTTCAACAGTTTCTCTCCAGGGTGGATATTCTGGTGCACTTTTAGTTCACTATTTGTGATAAATGACTTCCCGCACTCGCTGCATATGTGATTCTTCACGCCGCTGTGTCTTTTCTGGTGTACTATTAATGAACCGAGCTCTGTGAAACTCTTTCCACACAAAGAACACAAATGTGGCTTTTCCTGTAAATGAACTTTCAGGTGCTTCTTCAGGGATAATGCTGTAAAAAATGATTTGCCGCACTGATCGCAGCTGAATGCAGATGTGATTTAAGATATTTCGCCTGCGTGAACCTCTTTTCACACTGACGGCATGCGAAAGGCCGCTCTCCGGTGTGGATCCTCATGTGGATTTTGAAGGTTTTCCTATCAGAGAAACTCTTTCCGCAGTGAATACATGCATAGGGTCTCTCTCCAGTGTGGATCCTCGTGTGGTGCTTAATGTTTCCCTCATATTTGAAACTCTTCCCACAATAATCACATGTGAACAGCTTCTCTCCAGTATGAACTCTCATGTGAACCCGGAGATTTTGTTTGAATGTGAATCTTTTTCCACACTGACTGCATGTGAACAGTTTCTCTCCAGTGTGGATCCTCATGTGAACCTCGAGGATATATTTGGTTTTTAAACTCTTTCCACACTGAGTGCAGCTGAAAGACTTCTTGAAAACTGTTTTTTCTCCAGTTTTGACATGATGATGTTTCTTCTCCACTTCATTCAGTTGATCATTCTCGTTGTTCTCATCCATCAGATCTGAAATTAAAGAAACAAACTCTTACTGAAAGCTATTTTTTTTGAGATATCAACCCCAAATTTGGAACACAACTTGTTTAGATTTATGGCTTTGATTTTCTAGCAGTTTTAGAGTTCAACATGTTTCATTAAATATATATTTTATATAAAATAATGTTCATAAACCATTTTCATAAACTTAAACTTCTAACTTTTTTTTTTTTTTTTTTTACTTCAACAAGATTCTGCCCAGGGTCTTTTTTTAAAATGAGACAAAACTTAAGTTTGTGCTCCCAAGCTTCAAACTTTTATGACAGTTTTCTGACAACTTTTTTAATTGACGCACAAGGGTTAATATCACTTTATTCACAGATTGACAGAAGTCAACACCACAGCACTCCTTTAACCTAACAACTTCTCAAAATTTTCAAATCATGCTGGAAAACACGGATCATCAAGGTTTGTCAAAGCCACGGCAACACACTACTTTCCCCAAATTGGCTTTGGTGACGAAGACAAACTTACATGAACAAATGTTGCTCTGTTGGAAAGAATGTCCAGATTTCATTGTATGTGAATCTCACAACTTTTTACAGATATGGTTTCTCTCCAGTGTGGATCCTCCGATGACTTTTCAGATGTTTTGACTGTCTGAATCTCTTGTCGCAGTATGAACACTTGTAAGGTTTCTCTCCAGTGTGGATCCTCCGATGACTTTTCAGATGTTCTGACTGTCTGAATCTCTTGTCGCAGTATGAACACTTGTAAGGTTTCTCTCCAGTGTGGATCCTCTCATGTGTTTTCAGGGATCCTGAATGATAGAATGTCTTGTCGCAGTATGAACACTTGTACGGTTTCTCTCCAGTGTGGATCCTCTCATGTCTTTTCAGGTCTCCTGAACTACTGAATCTTTTGTCGCAGTATGAACACATGTAAGGTTTCTCTCCAGTGTGGATCCTCTCATGTGCTTTCAGGTATCTTGACATACTGAATCTCTTGTCGCAGTGTGAACACTTGTAAGGTTTCTCTCCAGTGTGGATCCTCTCATGTGCTTTCAGGTATCCTGACATACTGAATCTCTTGTCGCAGTGTGAACACTTGTACGAATTCTCTCCAGTGTGGATCCTCTCATGTGTTTTCAGGGATCCTGAATGATAGAATGTCTTGTCGCAGTATGAACACTTGTAAGGTTTCTCTCCAGTGTGGATCCTCTCATGTGTTTTCAGGGATCCTGAATGATTGAATGTCTTGTCGCAGTATGAACACTTGTAAGGTTTCTCTCCAGTGTGGATCATCTCATGTCTTTTCAGGTCTCCTGACTGTCTGAATCTCTTGTCGCAGTATGAACACTTGTAAGGTTTCTCTCCAGTGTGGATCCTCTCATGTGTTTTCAGGTGTCCTGACCTACTGAATCTCTTGTCGCAGTATGAACACTTGTAAGGTTTCTCTCCAGTGTGGATCCTCTCATGTGTTTTCAGGGATCCTGAATGATTGAATGTCTTGTCGCAGTGTGAACAGTTGTAAGGTTTCTCTCCAGTGTGGATCCTCTCATGTCTTTTCAGGTCTCCTGACCTACTGAATCTCTTGTCGCAGTATGAACACTTGTAAGGTTTCTCTCCAGTGTGGATCCTCTCATGTCTTTTCAGGTCTCCTGAACTACTGAATCTCTTGTCACAGTGTGAACACTGGAAAGGTTTCTGGTCACATGTCAACAGTTTCTCTTTAGAATGAGTACTCATGTGCTCCCTGAGACTTCTTTTACGTGCGAAACTCTTTCCACACTGGTCACATGTGAACACTTTGTCTTCAGCATGAGTTCCTATGTGCTCATTCAGGCTTTTTTTACATGTGAAACCCTCTCCACACTGGTCACACGTCAACAGTTTCTCTTTAGAATGAGTACTCATGTGCTCCCTGAGACTTCTTTTACTTATGAAACCCTCTCCACACTGGTCACATGTCAACAGTTTCTCTTCAGCATGAGTTCCTATGTGCTCATTCAGGCTTTGTTTACATGCAAAACCCTCTCCACACTGGTCACATGTCAACAGATTCTCTTTAGAATGAGTACTCATGTGCTCCCTGAGACTTCTTTTATGTGCGAAAGTCTTTCCACACTGGTCACACGTCAACAGTTTCTCTTTAGAATGAGTACTCATGTGCTCCCTGAGACTTCTTTTACTTATGAAACCCTCTCCACACTGGTCACATGTCAACAGTTTCTCTTTAGAATGAGTACTCATGTGCTCCCTGAGACTTCTTTTACTTACGAAACCCTCTCCACACTGGTCACACGTCAACAGTTTCTCTTTAGAATGAGTACTCATGTGCTCCCTGAGACTTCTTTTACTTATGAAACCCTCTCCACACTGGTCACATGTCAACAGTTTCTCTTTAGAATGAGTACTCATGTGCTCCCTGAGACTTCTTTTACTTATGAAACCCTCTCCACACTGGTCACATGTCAACAGTTTCTCTTCAGCATGAGTTCCTATGTGCTCATTCAGGCTTTGTTTACATGCAAAACCCTCTCCACACTGGTCACATGTCAACAGATTCTCTTTAGAATGAGTACTCATGTGCTCCCTGAGACTTCTTTTACTTATGAAACCCTCTCCACACTGGTCACATGTCAACAGTTTCTCTTTAGAATGAGTACTCATGTGCTCCCTGAGACTTCGTTTACTTATGAAACCCTCTCCACACTGGTCACACGTCAACAGTTTCTCTTTAGAATGAGTACTCATGTGCTCCCTGAGACTTCTTTTATGTGCGAAAGTCTTTCCACACTGGTCACACGTCAACAGTTTCTCTTTAGAATGAGTACTCATGTGCTCCCTGAGACTTCTTTTACTTATGAAACCCTCTCCACACTGGTCACATGTCAACAGTTTCTCTTTAGAATGAGTACTCATGTGCTCCCTGAGACTTCTTTTATGTGCGAAAGTCTTTCCACACTGGTCACACGTCAACAGTTTCTCTTTAGAATGAGTACTCATGTGCTCCCTGAGACTTCTTTTACGTGTGAAACTCTTTCCACACTGGTCACATGTCAACAGTTTCTCTTCAGCATGAGTTCCTATGTGCTCATTCAGGCTTTGTTTACATGCAAAACCCTCTCCACACTGGTCACATGTCAACAGATTCTCTTTAGAATGAGTACTCATGTGCTCCCTGAGACTTCTTTTACTTATGAAACCCTCTCCACACTGGTCACATGTCAACAGTTTCTCTTTAGAATGAGTACTCATGTGCTCCCTGAGACTTCTTTTATGTGCGAAAGTCTTTCCACACTGGTCACACGTCAACAGTTTCTCTTTAGAATGAGTACTCATGTGCTCCCTGAGACTTCTTTTACGTGTGAAACTCTTTCCACACTGGTCACATGTCAACAGTTTCTCTTCAGCATGAGTTCCTATGTGCTCATTCAGGCTTTGTTTACATGCAAAACCCTCTCCACACTGGTCACATGTCAACAGATTCTCTTTAGAATGAGTACTCATGTGCTCCCTGAGACTTCTTTTACGTGTGAAACTCTTTCCACACTGGTCACATGTCAACAGTTTCTCTTCAGCATGAGTTCCTATGTGCTCATTCAGGCTTTGTTTACATGCAAAACCCTCTCCACACTGGTCACATGTCAACAGTTTCTCTTTAGAATGAGTACTCATGTGCTCCCTGAGACTTCTTTTACGTGTGAAACTCTTTCCACACTGGTCACATGTCAACAGTTTCTCTTCAGCATGAGTTCCTATGTGCTCATTCAGGCTTTGTTTACATGCAAAACCCTCTCCACACTGGTCACATGTCAACAGATTCTCTTTAGAATGAGTACTCATGTGCTCCCTGAGACTTCTTTTACGTGTGAAACTCTTCCCACACTGAGGGCAAGCGAACGACTTCTTGGCTTCAGTCTTTGCAGTCTGTGAGAAAGTCAAAGATTTCTCTCCATTGATGAAATGGTATTTCTCCTCCACCTCCATCTGGTCTAAAATAACCATAATAAATTATCATAAACTTAATGTATAACAATATGTATTATTAATGAAGGATCAGGAATAAACACCAACCACTTTGTTCTTGATGCTCGTCTTCACTTGTTGGCTGATGGGAATATTCCAGCATTTACTGGTGAACTGCAGTGGGAGGAGCTTCACTGAAGGAGAAGGAGCAGATCTATAGAATTCTATAGAAAAGCAATAAATAAATTTCAGGAAGAATGTTTTCAGCTTGATTTTAATATAAAATATGGCATGTAATTGCTTCAAACTATGGTATATAGTCCAGGTGATATGTGCAATTTTTTAGGTGAAAACTTTTTCATAAAAGCATGAAATTTGGTACACTTGTACAGTTTTGGACCCTGAACATTTTCAGAAATGGAGCCATCACAAAAACAACTCGTGGTCACCATGGCGACCATTTTACTTTCTGCCATAACCAAATTATGTAATTTGTATCATATCTTCTGAATCAAACATAACACAGAAAAGGTGATGTCTACTCCTATGTTTTGATGGTCAAGGATTAAAATGATACCATATAAAACAAACTGTTCAGGTGAATAGTTAATGGTGAATTCAGTGACATGAGAAGGAAATGACAGTATCTGAGAACCTAGGCAAGACTTTGTGTTCAAGGATGGTCTGGCTTGGCTGTGGAAGAGTTGACCACAATGGTCTCCAAATGCTTGAGTCCAACCAACCCCAGTCTGTTGCCACCTCAAGTGCTTGTCCTCAACAGTGTTCTCCTTGGTACACTGCTCTTCTGAGGTGCTGCACCAGTACATCTTTAGTTGGGGGGATCTGGCCTCTGTTGTCATGTCATCTGCATTCCAGGTATCCCATGCTATCTTCTTGCCTCTAGTTGCAAATGCGGATACTGTGTCACAGCCAGTGAAGGCACAGAACACATGAAGGGCCTTGGATTTGTAACTGCCAGTCTCCACATCCTGATGACATGGGCCTACAACCAGTACACTGAATCAAGGCTATCTGCTAATCTGCTTGTCACCATTGACAACTGGTGTACCATGAGACCGCAAGAAAGTCCTCAGTTTCTGTTTTGGCACAGTGGCCTGCACAACAGTCAAATCAGATTGCCTCATGCATACATGAAGAGGCAGATACAAGGATGCTACTCCATGCAGCAGATTCTGCAAGAAAGGGATTTAAAAAGATCACCCTGTGGACTGTGGACACAGATGTCATGGTCCTAGCCATTACACACGTCGGAGCTGGACATTGAGGAGATGTGGGTGGCAATTGGGACTGGCAAGAACTTCAGATACATACCTGCCCATGAGACTGCCAAGTCTCTGGGTCCAGACAAATCCAAGGCCCTTCTTGTGTTTCATGCCTTCACTCCCAGACAGCAACCAGCCCACATCTGGTACATGTGGATTACACGTGGACCAGATGTGGGCCCGGTTCTGGGCTGACACTATGTTGCTGTCAGACCTGGCTGTAACACAGCATCTAGATTTGCAACCAGGGGCAAGAAGACAGCAGGGGATACCTGGACTGCAGATGACATGACAACAGAGACCTTCAATGCCCTGTCAAAGGCTTCAAGCATTCCAGAGGAGGTGATTTCCATTGTGGAACACTTCACAATTCTCCTCTATGATGCACCAGCAGCCAACTCAACATCAATCAAGCTTATCTTGAGTTGTTCACAAAGAAACTAAGAGGAATGGAAGCACCTCAAAAGAGCAGTGTACCAAGGAGGACACTGTTAAGGGACAAACACTTGAGGCGGCACCATATATGCCATCTCAGTCTGGGGTTTGATAGATTCAAGCAATTGGAGACCATTGTGGTCAGCTCTTCCACAGGCAAGCCAGACCACTCTTAAAGGATTAGTCCACTTTTAAATTAAAATTTCCTGATAATTTACTCACCCACATGTCATCTAAGATGTCCATGTCCCTTTTTCTTCAGTCGAAAAGAAATGAAGGTTGAGGAAAACATTCCAGGATTTTTCTCCATATAGTGGACTTCACTGGTCTCCAAACGGTTGAAGGTAAAAATTACAGTTTCAGTGCAGCTTCAAAGGGCTTTAAACAATACCAGACAAGGAATAAGGGTCTCGTACTCTGTCCTTAATCATCATACAATTGTTTGAAGCAACTGCATGCCATATTTTTATATGAAAATAAGCTGAAAACACTCTTCCTGAAAAACTTTGAATACTTTTCTATAGCATTAAACCTCAAATGTCATTGGATTGGTTTCTTTTTTAAATAAAAAAAAAGTAAAAAAGTATGGTATTATAATATTATACCGAAACTAAAATTAAAAATGGAAAAATACTCCCAGATAACACTTAAGCAGCACACAAAATAATTTTCTGTAAGTGCACTTTTTTTTGTTTGTTGTGTTTTATGTAATTGCACTTTTGAACGATTGCGTAATTGTGGCATCCATAATTGTAATCACGATTAGAAATGTGATTCATTGTGAAGCCCTACACACTACTGACTTACATTATGAGTTGCTGTGATGAACTTAATACAAGTTGGATCAGCCTGCAACTTCAGTTTCACATTGATTTTGGTGTGAGCTTTGAACCCAGCCCTCAATGTGTTGATGATTTTGGTTTCCATTGTCTGACATTCTTTTTAAGCTCTGTTGCTTAGGTCATATTGAATATTCTACTCTTTACAATCACTGTATTGTCAGGGTTAAAGAACAAAAGGATTAAGCTTTTGAAACTCTACACTACATGCATGCAACAGACATGATATTATGAAGTCTTGCCTAGGTTCTCAGATACTGTGATTTCCTTCTCACGTCACTGAATTCACCATTCAGTGTTCACCTGAACAGTTTGTGTTTTATATGGTATCACTGTAATCCTTGACCATCAAAACATAGGGGTAGATATCACCTTTTCTGTGTTATCTTTGATTCGGGAGATATGATACAAAGTAGAGGTCAACTGATATGGGTTTTTCTCTGGCCGATGCCGATATTTAGAAATGAGGGCAGCCGATGGCCGATATATGATGCAGAAATGATATACAGATAAAACTGTACAAGTGTACCAAATTTCATGCTCTTATGAAAAAGTGAACATTATTTTTTACACATCACCTGAACTAAAGCTATTCAAAACATTCAATGTAAATTGTGATAATCGGAATTAATAATCGCAATTACAATTTCAAGGAAATAATCACCAATTATGATTTGTCACAATCGTGCAACTCTACCCAGAGATAAACTATAAAACGCTGCATTTTTAAAACTACTAAAGTTATTCAAGAGCAGTGAGTGATTTAGTCTTTGGTTTAACATTAATGACACAGACAGCAGCAGGTATTTTCATTAGGCTTTAAGTCCCAATGCACGGATCTAATATACAACGGCACGGATCCGATTTCTTTCCCAACTGTTTATTCATTTAAGACATAACTGACTGTCTTTATTCATATACTTGCCAAGACAGACATTTTGACATTTTTGTGTATATTTAAGAAAAATTATTTAGTTAACACTTGAATCCATAAGTATACTACAAGTGGTAACTAAATACATTTTTTAATACAGAGACAGTATGTTAAAAGCACATTTTAGTTCATATTCATTGTGTCTCAAAACAGCACAGTTGAATACTTAGATGTTCTTAAGATTATCTTAAGAAGTACTATAGAAGAATTTTTTGTATATTAAGGACAAGATTAGTGCACAAAAAATAGAGCGCTTTAAGTACATTATGGAAGTTTTCACCTGGGACATTACATGATTTGACTGAACTGGAAGTTAAGTTCAAGCTTTTAAGGAGGCTTTTCAAGGCTGAGTTTTGTCAGGACTTCAATGGAACGGAAAATGAAAACTACATCCAAACAGAACACTGAAGCAAACTTCTACACATGATTCACTGTCATAGTTTAACATATTTCAGGGCTCAACACTAAAGTTTTTTTTACTGGCCCAGTTGGACCAGTGGTTTAAATATTTACTTGCCCTGCCAAAATTTCACCGGCCCGACTACAAAAAAGTAATAAAATAAAATAGGCCTAATTATTGTTTTCAATGTACTTGACCCATAACCTTATGAAGGTTATGACACCAAAAACTACAAGCCTAATAAATGTTAAAGACAAGTGTCAGTAATAAAATAAGTACAAATAATCAAATTAAAAGCAATAGCACAAGTAAATACAATAGAACAAACATACAAATACAATAAACACTGCTTTTCATGTTTTTCAGGCAGAAACTGAATAATCAAATTAACATTAAAAACGCAGACAACGCAGGTTTATTAGGCTGCGGTCACTTTAAGAGCTGTACGGATCCAATATTTTGTTACACAAGCGTTCTGTTTTCTAACTGTTTGTGTTCATTTAAGACATAACCAACTATTTTGAGGTAATTTTGAGTGAATACGTTCATTCAAGTGCAAAAAGACGTGAAAGAGAACTCAGTTCAGTATTCGTGCGTTGTCTGAGAAGCAGCTTTCAGTGGAAAGGGCCGTTTCATTGTAGAGATCGAATATTCAGGTGGTTTATCCATTTTCTTTTTTAGAAAGTTAAAATGATTTCAAGTTGAATTCTTGTTTTTCCCCATCATTTAAAAAAAGAAAAAAAACGATTTTCAAAATTTTAATGTTCAATTCAAAAATGAATTAACAAAAGATACACAGATTAATATACGAGCTGCGTCCCAATTCAGAGGCTACATCAATGACAAGAACAATCCTCCGTAGGCCAGACCGTCCCATTTCTGACCTTCGCAGCCTTTGAATTGGGACACAGCCACTGTCTCTAAACTTTTTTGTCCATTAGTTACGGTTTAAAACTCAAGATGGCGCCAATCACCCATTTAAACAGATTTGCCCACCAGATGCGTCAAGTACACCAGAGAGACAGTAACAGATATAGGGTGCTTCTCAAATGCAAGGCTGCATCCTAGTGAGGCAGTGTCCTTCCTAGTCCAGTCCTTCTGAGGCTTGTAGACACTAGAATGAGACGTCTAGTAAGTAGTTTATTAAGATTAGTAAGTTTATTATTAAAAACTGGCTTTCTAATGTTGAAATTTCTTTACTTAAAAGGATTTTTAAACAGTTTTACTGCTCAAATAATTCACAAATTGTAAAGTCAAAAGCTTCACATTACTGCTTCTAAACCTAAAAAATTTGGCCGAAAAACTTTTTTAGTTACGAGTCCCATATTATTTGCTGTTTAATTTTTTTGTTTTTTTCTAACAAAACCAACTAAATCTAATGAACTGTTTGAAGCTTTAACAACTTTAATGGGTTTAATGTTGTTTCCACTCCACTTAGTTGTTGAAATGTAATCATTTAAAATGGTATTCCTTCATAGTAATAAAACGGAAGAAATGATCGGTTCACGCGCTTGAACAGAGGGAAAACTACTGTGACGTCTCAGTGAGTCACTGCGTTTCTGCTCGAGCTACAGGTGACTGGCAGACTGCGGGTGATTGGATGACATAATTTTGGCACCTGCACTAAATCAACACGCTTTTAAAAAGAGACTCGTTCGAACTGATGGCGGGAGGAGAGTTGCTGCTGCTTGTTGGCGTTTGTTTGTCTGTCATGAGGCTACCGGAGCTCTCGAGGGATATGGAGGTTGCGGGAGACCACCGCCGCACTCGAGGAGTTCTCGTTCTGATCCGCCTTCCCTAGAACGGATTTTTGGACTTTGATCTTTCTTTGGGTTGTGTTTGGTTGAACTGTTTACACTGATATTACTTACATGCACACGCTGACATACTGACTATCATTTATACTGAGAACTACACATTTCATGTTTATTTCTTATTTCAATGTGTGTTTTAAAGTTACCTCAGAGTTTACCTATGTCATCGGGGGCGCAAACAGGATGATATGAAGCAGAAAAGTTTTAAATTATTTAACACTAGAACCGCCACGGGGTAAAATTTTAGTAATTTAAATAACATGGATTATGTTAATATGTGATTAATGACATTTTATTATAATATTACAGGACCCAAATATGTATTTATTTCATTCTAATGCTCGTTGCCATTGCAGGCTGGTTTAGCCTTTATTCACCAAAAAGTGATTAGTGTAGCCTGCTTAAAATAGCATAAAACAACAGGACAAAGACATAGTTGATGACTAAAAATAATAATTTCATGACTCTAGACATTACTTTGTGAAGACAGTGGCATAAGACAGTGACATAATACATTTTTAGCCATATCAAAATGTAAAAAACATTAAATTGTTTAAAACTACTAATAAGACATTTTGCTTACCTTTTCCCTCAGCGAACAGTGGTAGTTGGCCGTTATGATTCAAATGATGCGCATGAGCAGAGCTTCGACTTTCCAGTCAAATTTCAAAATAGAAAAAACGTTATGAATATGATTTTATTTATTTATTTTTTTAAATGGTTTGGCGACATGATAGTTCGTTTTTCTGTGTTGTCATAATTCTGGTTGGATTTAGCTTTAATGTACGTTTTTATTTAACAAAGCAGCTGATGTTGCCATAGCGACAGCAAGAAGCTAGTTGCCGAGTCGCTTTCACCCAAAAATGGCGGAAGCGTAATAAGGATGCTGCTGTTGCGTCATCACCAGATGCGGCTGAATTTGACAAATTTTAAATTTTGCCACGATCTTAAGTTTGCCCATTTATCAGCAAGAATTACATTTAGAATGCTCACTCATTCTTTTATATATTTAAATACGTACAGGTCTGAATAAGTTGTTTCAATTTTTACAGAAAGTGTTCCACGAATGACAATTGACCATTATTTCACACACATTTTGACATTTTATTCCCCAAAACTTATTTGAAAGTTTAAAAGTAGACACTTTACATTTAATGTGCTTGTATATAGAGACATGAGGTAAGACGTGATACACGTTAAACCCTTACAACACGTGGAAATATTTTTCACGTCCCTCACATATTAGTAACCTGTTTTCCACATGTGCCACATTTTGTTGCACTTGCGGTGACAATGTTGTCCACATGTGATCATATAATCGGAAAATAGTTATTTTTTTACTCACACCAGATGATCATCTTTGGAGCGATCAGTCCTCAGACGAAAGTTATCTTCTTCTGTGGATTTATTGGCGGGTCGCATACCAGCTTTTTGGTGCATACCGCCACCTCCTGTGCTGGAGTGTGAAGTGACTTCAGTCTTTGATGTGATCTATATTCTATTCTTAAATCCACTATTCTTAATGAATTTTAAAACTGTCTAAACAATTTTACCAGAACCTTGTTTTGTTTTTAATATGTTGATGATTGTAAATTATTTGCAGTCAAAGAAGATATACAATCAAAAACAGTAATATTGAAAAAAGTTATTACAGACTTCTATTTCAATACAAGGAAAAATGTAATTTATTTCTGTGAACAGATTTTTCAGCATCATTACTCCAGTGATCCTTCAGAAATCATTCTAATATGATTTGATGTTTGAGAAATCATTTTAATATCACTGACCCCTAACTTTTGAACAATACACACACACACACACACACACACACACAAGGACCTGATTTTCATTCACACTAAAAGCCGAACTTATACTGTGACATATAAAGAACACTAGAGGTATTTTATCAAATGAACCTCTTAGGAAAGTGCTGGTCTTGATGATGACAAGCTCGTTATTACGACAACATCAGGTGATGCTTTTTCCCGAGACTCGGTTGGTTGAAACTCTTCCCACATTGAGTGCATGACTGAACATTTTCAGTAAATATTGTTATAAAAAATGTTATAAAACATGCATGGATGAATTGTTCACAGTAGAAACAGTAATATGCACTCGAAGTAAATTGGGTAAATTTTTTACACAGACAGCTTCCAACATCACAGCACTGGTAAACATGGATCATCAAGGATTTTTTCCTCAAATTGGCTTTGATGAACGAGACAAACTTAAAGCGTTAGTTCACCCACAAATGAAAATCATCCCATAATTTACTCACCCTCATGCGTCGGGTCAGAGGTCAGTCTTTCGCTGGAACTACACTCACGCACAGCCGTTACAGGAGGCCCGTGATTATAGTTTATAAAGTTATAAATATGGATATTTTTCTTACAAAAACACATCACTTCTCTTCAGAAGGCCTTTATTAACCCCTGCCGTACGGATTACTTTTATGATGGATGGATGTGCTTTTTTGGGTTTCGACATCTAAGTTACATTTAACTTCTATTATACAGCTTGGAATATAACTTCAATTGTGTTCATCTGAACAAAGGTAGTCATATACATCTAGGATGGCTTGAGGGTGAGTAAATCATGGGATAATTTTCATTTTTGGATGAACTAACCCTTTAAACGAACAAAATGCTGCTCTGTTGGAAAGAATATCCACATTTCAGTTGATCTGAATCTCACAACTCCAGTGAGAAGTTATTAACCTCCGCAATTCAAGATGAACTACTTACAACTTATTACAGATAATAGTGTTTCCATGCCTGTGCAGAGAAGCGAACTGACTGAAACTCTTCCCGCATTGATCACATGTGTACGGTTTCTCTCCAGTGTGGATCCTCTCATGAGTTTTCAGGTTTCCTGATTGGTTGAATCTCTTGTCGCAGTGTGAACACTTGAACGGTTTCTCTCCGGTGTGGATATTCTGGTGCACTTTTAGTTCACTATTTGTGATAAATGACTTCCCGCACTCGCTGCATATGTGATTCTTCACGCCGCTGTGTCTTTTCTGGTGTACTATTAATGAACCGAGCTCTGTGAAACTCTTTCCACACAAAGAACACAAATGTGGCTTTTCCTGTAAATGAACTTTCAGGTGCTTCTTCAGGGATAATGCTGTAAAAAATGATTTGCCGCACTGATCGCAGCTGAATGCAGATGTGATTTAAGATATTTCGCCTGCGTGAACCTCTTTTCACACTGACGGCATGCGAAAGGCCGCTCTCCGGTGTGGATCCTCATGTGGATTTTGAAGGTTTTCCTATCAGAGAAACTCTTTCCGCAGTGAATACATGCATAGGGTCTCTGTCCAGTGTGGATCCTCGTGTGGTGCTTAATGTTTCCCTCATATTTGAAACTCTTCCCACAATAATCACATGTGAACAGCTTCTCTCCAGTATGAACTCTCATGTGAACCCGGAGATTTTGTTTGAATGTGAATCTTTTTCCACACTGACTGCATGTGAACAGTTTCTCTCCAGTGTGGATCCTCATGTGAACCTCGAGGATATATTTGGTTTTTAAACTCTTTCCACACTGAGTGCAGCTGAAAGACTTCTTGAAAACTGTTTTTTCTCCAGTTTTGACATGATGATGTTTCTTCTCCACTTCATTCAGTTGATCATTCTCGTTGTTCTCATCCATCAGATCTGAAATTAAAGAAACAAACTCTTACTGAAAGCTATTTTTTTTGAGATATCAACCCCAAATTTGGAACACAACTTGTTTAGATTTATGGCTTTGATTTTCTAGCAGTTTTAGAGTTCAACATGTTTCATAAAATATATATTTTATATAAAATAATGTTCATAAACCATTTTCATAAACTTAAACTTCTTAAACTTTTTATTATTTTTTTTACTTCAACAAGATTCTGCCCAGGGTCTTTTTTTAAAATGAGACAAAACTTAAGTTTGTGCTCCCAAGCTTCAAACTTTTATGACAGTTTTCTGACAACTTTTTTAATTGACGCACAAGGGTTAATATCACTTTATTCACAGATTGACAGAAGTCAACACCACAGCACTCCTTTAACCTAACAACTTCTCAAAATTTTCAAATCATGCTGGAAAACACGGATCATCAAGGTTTGTCAAAGCCACGGCAACACACTACTTTCCCCAAATTGGCTTTGGTGACGAAGACAAACTTACATGAACAAATGTTGCTCTGTTGGAAAGAATGTCCAGATTTCATTGTATGTGAATCTCACAACTTTTTACAGATATGGTTTCTCTCCAGTGTGGATCCTCCGATGACTTTTCAGATGTTCTGACTGTCTGAATCTCTTGTCGCAGTATGAACACTTGTAAGGTTTCTCTCCAGTGTGGATCCTCTCATGTGTTTTCAGGGATCCTGAATGATAGAATGTCTTGTCGCAGTATGAACACTTGTACGGTTTCTCTCCAGTGTGGATCCTCTCATGTCTTTTCAGGTCTCCTGAACTACTGAATCTTTTGTCGCAGTATGAACACATGTAAGGTTTCTCTCCAGTGTGGATCCTCTCATGTGCTTTCAGGTATCTTGACATACTGAATCTCTTGTCGCAGTGTGAACACTTGTAAGGTTTCTCTCCAGTGTGGATCCTCTCATGTGCTTTCAGGTATCCTGACATACTGAATCTCTTGTCGCAGTGTGAACACTTGTACGAATTCTCTCCAGTGTGGATCCTCTCATGTGTTTTCAGGGATCCTGAATGATAGAATGTCTTGTCGCAGTATGAACACTTGTAAGGTTTCTCTCCAGTGTGGATCCTCTCATGTGTTTTCAGGGATCCTGAATGATTGAATGTCTTGTCGCAGTATGAACACTTGTAAGGTTTCTCTCCAGTGTGGATCCTCTCATGTCTTTTCAGGTCTCCTGACTGTCTGAATCTCTTGTCGCAGTATGAACACTTGTAAGGTTTCTCTCCAGTGTGGATCCTCTCATGTGTTTTCAGGTGTCCTGACCTACTGAATCTCTTGTCGCAGTATGAACACTTGTAAGGTTTCTCTCCAGTGTGGATCCTCTCATGTCTTTTCAGGGATCCTGAATGATTGAATGTCTTGTTGCAGTGTGAACACTTGTAAGGTTTCTCTCCAGTGTGGATCCTCTCATGTCTTTTCAGGTCTCCTGACCTACTGAATCTCTTGTCACAGTGTGAACACTGGAAAGGTTTCTGGTCACATGTCAACAGTTTCTCTTTAGAATGAGTACTCATGTGCTCCCTGAGACTTCTTTTACGTGCGAAACTCTTTCCACACTGGTCACATGTGAACACTTTGTCTTCAGCATGAGTTCCTATGTGCTCATTCAGGCTTTTTTTACATGTGAAACCCTCTCCACACTGGTCACACGTCAACAGTTTCTCTTTAGAATGAGTACTCATGTGCTCCCTGAGACTTCTTTTACTTATGAATCCCTCTCCACACTGGTCACATGTCAACAGTTTCTCTTCAGCATGAGTTCCTATGTGCTCATTCAGGCTTTGTTTACATGCAAAACCCTCTCCACACTGGTCACATGTCAACAGATTCTCTTTAGAATGAGTACTCATGTGCTCCCTGAGACTTCTTTTATGTGCGAAAGTCTTTCCACACTGGTCACACGTCAACAGTTTCTCTTTAGAATGAGTACTCATGTGCTCCCTGAGACTTCTTTTACTTATGAAACCCTCTCCACACTGGTCACACGTCAACAGTTTCTCTTTAGAATGAGTACTCATGTGCTCCCTGAGACTTCTTTTACGTGCGAAAGTCTCTCCACACTGGTCACATGTCAACAGTTTCTCTTTAGAATGAGTACTCATGTGCTCCCTGAGACTTCTTTTACTTATGAAACCCTCTCCACACTGGTCACACGTCAACAGATTCTCTTTAGAATGAGTACTCATGTGCTCCCTGAGACTTCTTTTATGTGCGAAAGTCTTTCCACACTGGTCACACGTCAACAGTTTCTCTTTAGAATGAGTACTCATGTGCTCCCTGAGACTTCTTTTACTTATGAAACCCTCTCCACACTGGTCACACGTCAACAGATTCTCTTTAGAATGAGTACTCATGTGCTCCCTGAGACTTCTTTTACTTATGAAACCCTCTCCACACTGGTCACATGTCAACAGTTTCTCTTTAGAATGAGTACTCATGTGCTCCCTGAGACTTCGTTTACTTATGAAACCCTCTCCACACTGGTCACACGTCAACAGTTTCTCTTTAGAATGAGTACTCATGTGCTCCCTGAGACTTCTTTTATGTGCGAAAGTCTTTCCACACTGGTCACACGTCAACAGTTTCTCTTTAGAATGAGTACTCATGTGCTCCCTGAGACTTCTTTTACTTATGAAACCCTCTCCACACTGGTCACACGTCAACAGTTTCTCTTTAGAATGAGTACTCATGTGCTCCCTGAGACTTCTTTTACGTGTGAAACTCTTTCCACACTGGTCACATGTCAACAGTTTCTCTTCAGCATGAGTTCCTATGTGCTCATTCAGGCTTTGTTTACATGCAAAATCCTCTCCACACTGGTCACATGTCAACAGATTCTCTTTAGAATGAGTACTCATGTGCTCCCTGAGACTTCTTTTACTTATGAAACCCTCTCCACACTGGTCACATGTCAACAGTTTCTCTTTAGAATGAGTACTCATGTGCTCCCTGAGACTTTTTTTATGTGCGAAAGTCTTTCCACACTGGTCACACGTCAACAGTTTCTCTTTAGAATGAGTACTCATGTGCTCCCTGAGACTTCTTTTATGTGCGAAAGTCTTTCCACACTGGTCACACGTCAACAGTTTCTCTTTAGAATGAGTACTCATGTGCTCCCTGAGACTTCTTTTACGTGTGAAACTCTTTCCACACTGGTCACATGTCAACAGTTTCTCTTCAGCATGAGTTCCTATGTGCTCATTCAGGCTTTGTTTACATGCAAAACCCTCTCCAAACTGGTCACATGTCAACAGTTTCTCTTCAGCATGAGTTCCTATGTGCTCATTCAGGCTTTGTTTACATGCAAAACCCTCTCCACACTGGTCACATGTCAACAGATTCTCTTTAGAATGAGTACTCATGTGCTCCCTGAGACTTCTTTTACGTGTGAAACTCTTTCCACACTGGTCACATGTCAACAGTTTCTCTTCAGCATGAGTTCCTATGTGCTCATTCAGGCTTTGTTTACATGCAAAACCCTCTCCACACTGGTCACATGTCAACAGTTTCTCTTTAGAATGAGTACTCATGTGCTCCCTGAGACTTCTTTTACGTGTGAAACTCTTTCCACACTGGTCACATGTCAACAGTTTCTCTTCAGCATGAGTTCCTATGTGCTCATTCAGGCTTTGTTTACATGCAAAACCCTCTCCACACTGGTCACATGTCAACAGATTCTCTTTAGAATGAGTACTCATGTGCTCCCTGAGACTTCTTTTACGTGTGAAACTCTTCCCACACTGAGGGCAAGCGAACGACTTCTTGGCTTCAGTCTTTGCAGTCTGTGAGAAAGTCAAAGATTTCTCTCCATTGATGAAATGGTATTTCTCCTCCACCTCCATCTGGTCTAAAATAACCATAATAAATCATCATAAACTTAATGTATAACAATATGTATTATTAATGAAGGATCAGGAATAAACACCAACCACTTTGTTCTTGATGCTCGTCTTCACTTGTTGGCTGATGGGAATATTCCAGCATTTACTGGTGAACTGCAGTGGGAGGAGCTTCACTGAAGGAGAAGGAGCAGATCTATAGAATTCTATAGAAAAGCAATAAATAAATTTCAGGAAGAATGTTTTCAGCTTGATTTTAATATAAAATATGGCATGTAATTGCTTCAAACTATGGTATATAGTCCAGGTGATATGTGCAATTTTTTAGGTGAAAACTTTTTCATAAAAGCATGAAATTTGGTACACTTGTACAGTTTTGGACCCTGAACATTTTCAGAAATGGAGCCATCACAAAAACAACTCGTGGTCACCATGGCGACCATTTTACTTTCTGCCATAACCAAATTATGTAATTTGTATCATATCTTCTGAATCAAACATAACACAGAAAAGGTGATGTCTACTCCTATGTTTTGATGGTCAAGGATTAAAATGATACCATATAAAACAAACTGTTCAGGTGAATAGTTAATGGTGAATTCAGTGACATGAGAAGGAAATGACAGTATCTGAGAACCTAGGCAAGACTTTGTGTTCAAGGATGGTCTGGCTTGGCTGTGGAAGAGTTGACCACAATGGTCTCCAAATGCTTGAGTCCAACCAACCCCAGTCTGTTGCCACCTCAAGTGCTTGTCCTCAACAGTGTTCTCCTTGGTACACTGCTCTTCTGAGGTGCTGCACCAGTACATCTTTAGTTGGGGGGATCTGGCCTCTGTTGTCATGTCATCTGCATTCCAGGTATCCCATGCTATCTTCTTGCCTCTAGTTGCAAATGCGGATACTGTGTCACAGCCAGTGAAGGCACAGAACACATGAAGGGCCTTGGATTTGTAACTGCCAGTCTCCACATCCTGATGACATGGGCCTACAACCAGTACACTGAATCAAGGCTATCTGCTAATCTGCTTGTCACCATTGACAACTGGTGTACCATGAGACCGCAAGAAAGTCCTCAGTTTCTGTTTTGGCACAGTGGCCTGCACAACAGTCAAATCAGATTGCCTCATGCATACATGAAGAGGCAGATACAAGGATGCTACTCCATGCAGCAGATTCTGCAAGAAAGGGATTTAAAAAGATCACCCTGTGGACTGTGGACACAGATGTCATGGTCCTAGCCATTACACACGTCGGAGCTGGACATTGAGGAGATGTGGGTGGCAATTGGGACTGGCAAGAACTTCAGATACATACCTGCCCATGAGACTGCCAAGTCTCTGGGTCCAGACAAATCCAAGGCCCTTCTTGTGTTTCATGCCTTCACTCCCAGACAGCAACCAGCCCACATCTGGTACATGTGGATTACACGTGGACCAGATGTGGGCCCGGTTCTGGGCTGACACTATGTTGCTGTCAGACCTGGCTGTAACACAGCATCTAGATTTGCAACCAGGGGCAAGAAGACAGCAGGGGATACCTGGACTGCAGATGACATGACAACAGAGACCTTCAATGCCCTGTCAAAGGCTTCAAGCATTCCAGAGGAGGTGATTTCCATTGTGGAACACTTCACAATTCTCCTCTATGATGCACCAGCAGCCAACTCAACATCAATCAAGCTTATCTTGAGTTGTTCACAAAGAAACTAAGAGGAATGGAAGCACCTCAAAAGAGCAGTGTACCAAGGAGGACACTGTTAAGGGACAAACACTTGAGGCGGCACCATATATGCCATCTCAGTCTGGGGTTTGATAGATTCAAGCAATTGGAGACCATTGTGGTCAGCTCTTCCACAGGCAAGCCAGACCACTCTTAAAGGATTAGTCCACTTTTAAATTAAAATTTCCTGATAATTTACTCACCCACATGTCATCTAAGATGTCCATGTCCCTTTTTCTTCAGTCGAAAAGAAATGAAGGTTGAGGAAAACATTCCAGGATTTTTCTCCATATAGTGGACTTCACTGGTCTCCAAACGGTTGAAGGTAAAAATTACAGTTTCAGTGCAGCTTCAAAGGGCTTTAAACAATACCAGACAAGGAATAAGGGTCTCGTACTCTGTCCTTAAAAAAAATGGTATCGGTGCATCCCTAGCATCATACAATTGTTTGAAGCAACTGCATGCCATATTTTTATATGAAAATAAGCTGAAAACACTCTTCCTGAAAAACTTTGAATACTTTTCTATAGCATTAAACCTCAAATGTCATTGGATTGGTTTCTTTTTTAAATAAAAAAAAAAGTAAAAAAGTATGGTATTATAATATTATACCGAAACTAAAATTAAAAATGGAAAAATACTCCCAGATAACACTTAAGCAGCACACAAAATAATTTTCTGTAAGTGCACTTTTTTTTGTTTGTTGTGTTTTATGTAATTGCACTTTTGAACGATTGCGTAATTGTGGCATCCATAATTGTAATCACGATTAGAAATGTGATTCATTGTGAAGCCCTACACACTACTGACTTACATTATGAGTTGCTGTGATGAACTTCATACAAGTTGGATCAGCCTGCAACTTCAGTTTCACATTGATTTTGGTGTGAGCTTTGAACCCAGCCCTCAATGTGTTGATGATTTTGGTTTCCATTGTCTGACATTCTTTTTAAGCTCTGTTGCTTAGGTCATATTGAATATTCTACTCTTTACAATCACTGTATTGTCAGGGTTAAAGAACAAAAGGATTAAGCTTTTGAAACTCTACACTACATGCATGCAACAGACATGATATTATGAAGTCTTGCCTAGGTTCTCAGATACTGTGATTTCCTTCTCACGTCACTGAATTCACCATTCAGTGTTCACCTGAACAGTTTGTGTTTTATATGGTATCACTGTAATCCTTGACCATCAAAACATAGGGGTAGATATCACCTTTTCTGTGTTATCTTTGATTCGGGAGATATGATACAAAGTAGAGGTCAACTGATATGGGTTTTTCTCTGGCCGATGCCGATATTTAGAAATGAGGGCAGCCGATGGCCGATATATGATGCAGAAATGATATACAGATAAAACTGTACAAGTGTACCAAATTTCATGCTCTTATGAAAAAGTGAACATTATTTTTTACACATCACCTGAACTAAAGCTATTCAAAACATTCAATGTAAATTGTGATAATCGGAATTAATAATCGCAATTACAATTTCAAGGAAATAATCACTAATTATGATTTGTCACAATCGTGCAACTCTACCCAGAGATAAACTATAAAACGCTGCATTTTTAAAGCTATTAAAGTTATTCAAGAGCAGTGAGTGATTTAGTCTTTGGTTTAACATTAATGACACAGACAGCAGCAGGTATTTTCATTAGGCTTTAAGTCCCAATGCACGGATCAAATATACAACGGCACGGATCCGATTTCTTTCCCAACTGTTTATTCATTTAAGACATAACTGACTGTCTTTATTCATATACTTGCCAAGACAGACATTTTGACATTTTTGTGTATATTTAAGAAAAATTATTTAGTTAACACTTGAATCCATAAGTATACTACAAGTGGTAACTAAATACATTTTTTAATACAGTGACAGTATGTTAAAAGCACATTTTAGTTCATATTCATTGTGTCTCAAAACAGCACAGTTGAATACTTAGATGTTCTTAAGATTATCTTAAGAAGTACTATAGAAGAATTTTTAGTATATTAAGGACAAGATTAGTGCACAAAAAATAGAGCGCTTTAAGTACATTATGGAAGTTTTCACCTGGGACATTACATGATTTGACTGAACTGGAAGTTAAGTTCAAGCTTTTAAGGAGGCTTTTCAAGGCTGAGTTTTGTCAGGACTTCAATGGAACGGAAAATGAAAACTACATCCAAACAGAACACTGAAGCAAACTTCTACACATGATTCACTGTCATAGTTTAACATATTTCAGGGCTCAACACTAAAGTTTTTTTTACTGGCCCAGTTGGACCAGTGGTTTAAATATTTACTTGCCCTGCCAAAATTTCACCTGGCCCGACTACAAAAAAGTAATAAAATAAAATAGGCCTAATTATTGTTTTCAATGTACTTGACCCATAACCTTATGAAGGTTATGACACCAAAAACTACAAGCCTAATAAATGTTAAAGACAAGTGTCAGTAATAAAATAAGTACAAATAATCAAATTAAAAGCAATAGCACAAGTAAATACAATAGAACAAACATACAAATACAATAAACACTGCTTTTCATGTTTTTCAGGCAGAAACTGAATAATCAAATTAACATTAAAAACGCAGACAACGCAGGTTTATTAGGCTGCGGTCACTTTAAGAGCTGTACGGATCCAATATTTTGTTACACAAGCGTTCTGTTTTCTAACTGTTTGTGTTCATTTAAGACATAACCAACTATTTTGAGGTAATTTTGAGTGAATACGTTCATTCAAGTGCAAAAAGACGTGAAAGAGAACTCAGTTCAGTATTCGTGCGTTGTCTGAGAAGCAGCTTTCAGTGGAAAGGGCCGTTTCATTGTAGAGATCGAATATTCAGGTGGTTTATCCATTTTCTTTTTTAGAAAGTTAAAATGATTTCAAGTTGAATTCTTGTTTTTCCCCATCATTTAAAAAAAGAAAAAAAACGATTTTCAAAATTTTAATGTTCAATTCAAAAATGAATTAACAAAAGATACACAGATTAATATACGAGCTGCGTCCCAATTCAGAGGCTACATCAATGACAAGAACAATCCTCCGTAGGCCAGACCGTCCCATTTCTGACCTTCGCAGCCTTTGAATTGGGACACAGCCACTGTCTCTAAACTTTTTTGTCCATTAGTTACGGTTTAAAACTCAAGATGGCGCCAATCACCCATTTAAACAGATTTGCCCACCAGATGCGTCAAGTACACCAGAGAGACAGTAACAGATATAGGGTGCTTCTCAAATGCAAGGCTGCATCCTAGTGAGGCAGTGTCCTTCCTAGTCCAGTCCTTCTGAGGCTTGTAGACACTAGAATGAGACGTCTAGTAAGTAGTTTATTAAGATTAGTAAGTTTATTATTAAAAACTGGCTTTCTAATGTTGAAATTTCTTTACTTAAAGGATTTTTAAACAGTTTTACTGCTCAAATAATTCACAAATTGTAAAGTCAAAAGCTTCACATTACTGCTTCTAAACCTAAAAAATTTGGCCGAAAAACTTTTTTAGTTACGCGTCCCATATTATTTGCTGTTTAATTTTTTTGTTTTTTTCTAACAAAACCAACTAAATCTAATGAACTGTTTGAAGCTTTAACAACTTTAATGTGTTTAATGTTGTTTCCACTCCACTTAGTTGTTGAAATGTAATCAATTAAATGGTATTCCTTCATAGTAATAAAACGGAAGAAATGATCGGTTCACGCGCTTGAACAGAGGGAAAACTACTGTGACGTCTCAGTGAGTCACTGCGTTTCTGCTCGAGCTACAGGTGACTGGCAGACTGCGGGTGATTGGATGACATAATTTTGGCACCTGCACTAAATCAACACGCTTTTAAAAAGAGACTCGTTCGAACTGATGGCGGGAGGAGAGTTGCTGCTGCTTGTTGGCGTTTGTTTGTCTGTCATGAGGCTACCGGAGCTCTCGAGGGATATGGAGGTTGCGGGAGACCACCGCCGCACTCGAGGAGTTCTCGTTCTGATCCGCCTTCCCTAGAACGGATTTTTGGACTTTGATCTTTCTTTGGGTTGTCTTTGGTTGAACTGTTTACACTGATATTACTTACATGCACACGCTGACATACTGACTATCATTTATACTGAGAACTACACATTTCATGTTTATTTCTTATTTCAATGTGTGTTTTGAAGTTACCTCAGAGTTTACCTATGTCATCGGGGGCGCAAACAGGATGATATGAAGCAGAAAAGTTTTAAATTATTTAACACTAGAACCGCCACGGGGTAAAATTTTAGTAATTTAAATAACATGGATTATGTTAATATGTGATTAATGACATTTTATTATAATATTACAGGACCCAAATATGTATTTATTTCATTCTAATGCTCGTTGCCATTGCAGGCTGGTTTAGCCTTTATTCACCAAAAAGTGATTAGTGTAGCCTGCTTAAAATAGCATAAAACAACAGGACAAAGACATAGTTGATGACTAAAAATAATAATTTCATGACTCTAGACATTACTTTGTGAAGACAGTGGCATAAGACAGTGACATAATACATTTTTAGCCATATCAAAATGTAAAAAACATTAAATTGTTTAAAACTACTAATAAGACATTTTGCTTACCTTTTCCCTCAGCGAACAGTGGTAGTTGGCCGTTATGATTCAAATGATGCGCATGAGCAGAGCTTCGACTTTCCAGTCAAATTTCAAAATAGAAAAAACGTTATGAATATGATTTTATTTTTTTATTTTTTTAAATGGTTTGGCGACATGATAGTTCGTTTTTCTGTGTTGTCATAATTCTGGTTGGATTTAGCTTTAATGTACGTTTTTATTTAACAAAGCAGCTGATGTTGCCATAGCGACAGCAAGAAGCTAGTTGCCGAGTCGCTTTCACCCAAAAATGGCGGAAGCGTAATAAGGATGCTGCTGTTGCGTCATCACCAGATGCGGCTGAATTTGACAAATTTTAAATTTTGCCACGATCTTAAGTTTGCCCATTTATCAGCAAGAATTACATTTAGAATGCTCACTCATTCTTTTATATATTTAAATACGTACAGGTCTGAATAAGTTGTTTCAATTTTTACAGAAAGTGTTCCACGAATGACAATTGACCATTATTTCACACACATTTTATTCCCCAAAACTTATTTGAAAGTTTAAAAGTAGACACTTTACATTTAATGTGCTTGTATATAGAGACATGAGGTAAGACGTGATACACGTTAAACCCTTACAACACGTGGAAATATTTTTCACGTCCCTCACATATTAGTAACCTGTTTTCCACATGTGCCACATTTTGTTGCACTTGCGGTGACAATGTTGTCCACATGTGATCATATAATCGGAAAATAGTTATTTTTTTACTCACACCAGATGATCATCTTTGGAGCGATCAGTCCTCAGACGAAAGTTATCTTCTTCTGTGGATTTATTGGCGGGTCGCATACCAGCTTTTTGGTGCATACCGCCACCTCCTGTGCTGGAGTGTGAAGTGACTTCAGTCTTTGATGTGATCTATATTCTATTCTTAAATCCACTATTCTTAATGAATTTTAAAACTGTCTAAACAATTTTACCAGAACCTTGTTTTGTTTTTAATATGTTGATTATTGTAAATTATTTGCAGTCAAAGAAGATATACAATCAAAAACAGTAATATTGAAAAAAGTTATTACAGACTTCTATTTCAATACAAGGAAAAATGTAATTTATTTCTGTGAACAGATTTTTCAGCATCATTACTCCAGTCTTCAGTGTCACATGATCCTTCAGAAATCATTCTAATATGATTTGATGTTTGAGAAATCATTTTAATATCACTGACCCCTAACTTTTGAACAATACACACACACACACACACACACACACACAAGGACCTGATTTTCATTCACACTAAAAGCCGAACTTATACTGTGACATATAAAGAACACTAGAGGTATTTTATCAAATGAACCTCTTAGGAAAGTGCTGGTCTTGATGATGACGAGCTCGTTATTACGACAACATCAGGTGATGCTTTTTCCTGAGACTCGGTTGGTTGAAACTCTTCCCACATTGAGTGCATGACTGAACATTTTCAGTAAATATTGTTATAAAAAATGTTATAAAACATGCATGGATGAATTGTTCACAGTAGAAACAGTAATATGCACTCGAAGTAAATTGGGTAAATTTTTTACACAGACAGCTTCCAACATCACAGCACTGGTAAACATGGATCATCAAGGATTTTTTCCTCAAATTGGCTTTGATGAACGAGACAAACTTAAAGCGTTAGTTCACCCACAAATGAAAATCATCCCATAATTTACTCACCCTCATGCGTCGGGTCAGAGGTCAGTCTTTCGCTGGAACTACACTCAAGCACAGCCGTTACAGGAGGCCCGTGATTATAGTTTATAAAGTTATAAATATGGATATTTTTCTTACAAAAACACATCACTTCTCTTCAGAAGGCCTTTATTAACCCCTGCCGTACGGATTACTTTTATGATGGATGGATGAGCTTTTTTGGGTTTCGACATCTAAGTTACATTTAACTTCCATTATACAGCTTGGAATATAACTTCAATTGTGTTCATCTGAACAAAGGTAGTCATATACATCTAGGATGGCTTGAGGGTGAGTAAATCATGGGATAATTTTCATTTTTGGATGAACTAACCCTTTAAACGAACAAAATGCTGCTCTGTTGGAAAGAATATCCACATTTCAGTTGATCTGAATCTCACAACTTCAGTGAGAAGTTATTAACCTCCGCAATTCAAGATGAACTACTTACAACTTATTACAGACAATAGTGTTTCCATGCCTGAGCAGAGAAGCGAACTGACTGAAACTCTTCCCGCATTGATCACATGTGTACGGTTTCTCTCCAGTGTGGATCCTCTCATGAGTTTTCAGGTTTCCTGATTGGTTGAATCTCTTGTCGCAGTGTGAACACTTGAACGGTTTCTCTCCGGTGTGGATATTCTGGTGCACTTTTAGTTCACTATTTGTGATAAATGACTTCCCGCACTCGCTGCATATGTGATTCTTCACGCCGCTGTGTCTTTTCTGGTGTACTATTAATGAACCGAGCTCTGTGAAACTCTTTCCACACAAAGAACACAAATGTGGCTTTTCCTGTAAATGAACTTTCAGGTGCTTCTTAAGGGATAATGCTGTAAAAAATGATTTGCCGCACTGATCGCAGCTGAATAGTCTTTCTCCAGAGTGAGAATGCAGATGTGATTTAAGATATTTCGCCTGCGTGAACCTCTTTTCACACTGACGGCATGCGAAAGGCCGCTCTCCGGTGTGGATCCTCATGTGGATCTTGAAGGTTTTCCTATCAGAGAAACTCTTTCCGCAGTGAATACATGCATAGGGTCTCTCTCCAGTGTGGATCCTCGTGTGGTCCTTAAGGTTTCCCTCATATTTGAAACTCTTCCCACAATAATCACATGTGAACAGCTTCTCTCCAGTATGAACTCTCATGTGAACCCGGAGATTTTGTTTGAATGTGAATCTTTTTCCACACTGACTGCATGTGAACGGTTTCTCTCCAGTGTGGATCCTCATGTGAACCTCGAGGATATATTTGGTTGTTAAACTCTTTCCACACTGAGTGCAGCTGAAAGACTTCTTGAAAACTGTTTTTTCTCCAGTTTTGACATGATGATGTTTCTTCTCCACTTCATTCAGTTGATCATTCTCGTTGTTCTCATCCATCAGATCTGAAATTAAAGAAACACTAACGTTCTCAGTAAATCATAAAAACAGTTCAAGAGATTTGTTCAACTGCTATAGAAGATTATGATGACTTTAATGCATTATATGTTCCTGGATTTATTCCAATGTACAGAATACATTGATGAGATGGCGGCTGGTGAAAAATTTTACAGGAAAAAATAAGAAGGAAAACATATTAAGGGTTAAAACATATTTTGAAGGCTAAATAAATAAAGATAATTGTTTTACCAAGTTCAGCATTAAGCTTGAGGATGAAAACTGTAATATCTGCAAGCTTTTTTCAAGGTAAATTAAAAACACTTTTTTGTTTTCATAATTCACAATTTGTGCATAGAGTGCAAAGACAAAAAGAGGAAAGAATAAATGCTACATTTGGCTAAATTATATGTCATATCTTGAATATGTTCACAGCAATTCTCTATCGCCATACTTTGCCTTCACGTCTCTTCGCTATTTTCTTTACTATTTTATTTCTTTTCAATATGAGTAACAAGGATGAATTAAGCAAGTTGATTACCACAAAAAATGACATCCACTTTTCCCACAAAAACAAACACAAAAAAACTGGGTTACAAACAGTGTGCGTTAACACGATTTTAGTGTAAAGCAAAATCACTTACTAATTTTACCTTTTCTGTGTAAAGTTATATGCAAGTTTTAGCTCAAGCTTAGCTTAGCTGGCTCAAATAATACACAAAAAATGCATATAGGCTTCTATAAAAAAAAAAAAAAAAAAAAAAGTTATTGAAAAATTGGTCCCTGAGTTTTGGCTTTGCTGTGTACAGTTCATATTTTATTTGCTAGTTTATCTGTTATTTCGCAGATCTTTTCTTTTCTTAATTTTCTTCAGCCTTATTAAAGAATCATGAATAAACACTCTTTGTTCTTCAGTAACCCACATTATAAACCGCACCTGAATGCCTTTCAAAATACGGTTTCTGATAATATAGCAATGACTCTACTCTAATTAGTTGTCAAAATATAATCATTGAAATTCTGGATATTTTCTTAATGTTTACGTCTTGCCACAAAATGAAGTGGATGATCGATTAACGCGCTTCCGCTAGAACAGAGATTTGCGCGCCAATATTTCGCGCCTTATTATATAAAAACAAGTATTAAAGTTATTAAAATAACACAAAACTTAATGCAAGTATTTGACGGCAGGGTCTCCACAAATAATGGTTAGTTAAGTCCTATTCACGCATAAACGGAACAAGCATTGATAGATCTGATTTAAAAATCGAGATCCATAACTTTCAAATGAAGATCGCGTCGGGAAATAATGATTTTTACTCACCCTACATACACCACAACAATCGATCACAGCCCAGACTCAAGATAGCGATCATAGCCTCCTTCTTCTTTTACTTTTGTGGTACGTGACAAACAGACTTAAGTGCATTTCTCCACCTACTGGACTGGAGTGTGGTTCGATACTAGAGTTTTGAAAACGCACAGCTGAGTTCTGTACGAGAGGTCAAGAAACGCATATGAATGTAAAAAATAGACAAATGTGTATTTATAAAATTAAAAAAATAATGTTATTGGAAAATGTGAACTTAATTAGAGCTACAACATAGCGTTGGCTCTCTTAAATGACACGTGACGATTAACAACCTGCAGTAATATTATAACTCCACACATAAACAAGCATAGCATAGAAACACTAGAAGAAAACCAACAAACTGCACCATTTATTTAAAGATTATTATATAAAAAAAATAAATAAAAAAAAAGGTTAAAAAACATGCATGGATGAATTGTTCCCAGTAATATGCATTCAGAAAATAAACCAGGTCAGTTTTTATTTAACTTAAAGACATTTTTCAGTTTTGTTTTGTTTTCATCATTTTGCCTGTGTTAATGCCAACTGCATAAATTTTAGCACAGGCGTGTATTTTTATTGGAATTTTACTATTTCACCCCTATTTCCTTAAAAAAAAAAAAAAAATATCTATTTTGCACTAGTAACTTAAAATAGTTCCTCTCAGGACCTTTTGGACAAAAATGTCCCCACTGAAACCTATTAAAACTGCGATTTTTAATCCCAGTGCCATCTTTATTAATAGGCTTTCGTTCTGTTGGCAATGCTTCAAAATTAAACTTTTTACTATTTTTACCATTTAGTGCCATTTTCTCAGGTTTGGCCTATAAAGCGAATACTCACTTTATTCTTGTTTTCTGCTTATGCATATTATAGAGCCAAATGGATAAATTGTGCAGCTATAATTGTGTGGTTTGTATGTGTGAAAAAAAATAATTGTGTGTGTGTGCTTGTAATATTTGAGAGAAAAACTACTGCAAATCACAAATCCAACCACTGTCTGAAAAAGTGGAGTTTTGCTGGCATCTAATGGGGAAAATTTGGTGCTGCGCCCGAACAAAATCTTACTGAAAGCTAATTTTTTGAGATATCAACCTCAAATTTGGAACACAACTTATTTAAATTTATGGCTTTGATTTTCTAGCCGTTTTGGAGTTCAACGTGTTTTATAAAATATATATATATAATATATAATATATAAAATATATATTTTATATAAAATAATGCTCATATATCATTTTCATAAACTCAGACCTCTATAACTTTGCTTTTCACTATTAAACTTTTTTACTTCAAGATTCTGCCAAGGGTCTTCTTTGAAATGAGACCAAACTTAAGTCTGTGCACCCAAGCTTCAAACTTTTATGACAGCTTTTTGACAGACATTTTTGTCTACTATGACCCTATGTGTAACTTTTTTTAATTGACGCACAAGGATTAATGTCACTTTAGCCAGAGATTGACAGAAGTCAACACCACAGCACTCTTTCAGACTAATAACTTCTCAAGATTTATAAATCATGCTGGAAAACATGGATCATCAAGGTTGTGTCAAAGCCACACAACGCTACTTTTCCCAAATTGGCTTTTATGAACAAAACAAACTTAAATGAACAAATCTTGCTCCGTTAGAAAGAATATCCATGTTTCAGTGGATGGATCATCTGATGCCGCTTCAGTTCAGCGTCTGTCATAAAGGACTTCCAGCAGTCAAAGCACATATGATCCCACACATCATTGTGTATTTTCATATGCTTTTTCAAATCGCATATTCGTACAAAACTCTTTCCGCATGAAGGACACACGTAAGGCTTCTCCTTTTTATGAGTGAACTGGTGGCTTTTCAGATACACCGCCAAAGCAAACATTTTACCGCAGCTGAATGACTTTCCTCCAGAGTGAAGCTCTAGATGAACTTTCACATGGGACCTTAGTTTGAAACTCTTTCCGCACTGATCGCATTTGTGCAGCTTTTCTCCACTTTGGATTTTCATGCGAGTCCTGAGCGAATATTTATTCGCTAATCTCATATTATGGTTATTTTAGACCAGATGGAGGCGAAAAAGAAAAGTGAAGATTCGAATGAGGTGGAGGAGAAACATCATTTCATCAATGGAGAAAAATCTTTCTCACAGACTGAAAAGACAGAATCCAAGAAGTCGTTCGCTTGCCCTCAGTGTGAAAAGAGTTTCACACGTAAAAGAAGTCTCAGGGAGCACATGAGTACTCATTCTAAAGAGAATCTGTTGACATGTGACCAGTGTGGAGAGGGTTTTGCATGTAAAGAAAGCCTGAATGAGAAGAAAAGGGCTGTTTATAAAAATACCCATGTACGTGTGGACTAGGTCTCAGTCTGACCTTCGCAGCCTTTGAATTGGGACACAGCCACTGTCGCTAAACTTTTGTCCGTTAGTTACTGTTTAAAACTCAAGATGGCGCCAATCACCCATTTAAACAGATTTGCCCGCCAGATGCGTCAAGTACACCAGAGAGACAGTAACAGATATAGGGTGCTTCTCAAATGCAAAGCTGCATCCTAGTGAGGCAGTGTCCTTCCTAGTCCAGTCCTTCTGATGGGGCGTTCACACCAGACGCGACTTGCGCGAACAAATCGCGCTATTCACGCGTAGTTGGACGCTTGAACATTTTGAGTTTACTCGCTTCATTTGCGTGTGAAATTCACTTCACAACAGACGCGAATTCGCGTCATGAGAGGGGCTTCTGCCGGCGGCTCCAGTCTCGTTTCTGCACACTTCCTCTGAATAAACACATCAACTCGTCAGCGGGAAAGTAGTTGTAAAATACGGCGAATAAGCTCAATTTGCCGGCTTTAGCTAGCTTGTAGTCTCAATATGTATATACATATATACATACATACATATATATATGTATATATATATATATATATATATATATATATATAGCTCAAATTGAGTAGAGAGCGTTTTTTTACAACTTACCAGATTGTCCGACCTCCTCACCAAGCAAGATCCTTTTTATTCCTGTTTCTATAAAAGTATGAAGATGTATCGTACAGCGACGATGATTTTGTCCTCCGTTGTTGTTTCGGATTTCTACCTCCTCTCGCTACGTCGTAATCACGTCACTACTAGAGCAAGCTCCTGATTGGTTAACGCGGCGTGAATTTTCGCCAAAAGTTAGATTTTTCAACTCCCGCGATTCGCCCGAAACGCTCTATTCGCGCCGCAGGATGTCTATTCGCGTCTTTGCATTGACTTGTACATGTAACATGTAAATCACTCGCGCTTAACGCTTCAATCGCGTCTGGTGTGAACGCACCATGAGGCTTGTAGACACTAGAATGAGACGTCTAGTAAGTAGTTTAAGTTTAGTAAGTTTATTATTAAAAACTGGCTTTCTAATGTTGAAATTTCTTTACTTAAAAGATGATTTAAACAGTTTTACTGCTCAAATAATTCACAAATTGTAAAGTCAAAAGCTTCACATTACTGCTTCTAAACCTAAAAAATTTGCCCGAAAAACTTTTTTAGTTACGTGTCCCATATTATTTGCTGGTTTAATATTTTTTTTCTAACTAAACCAACTAAATCTAACGAACTGTTTGAAGCTTTAACAACTTTAATGTTCTAATGAAGAATCATAAATAAACTCCCTGATAGAGTTAACAGAGGCTCTTTAAAAATACCTTTTCCAATGATATCGTTTCCATTCCACTTGTAATCATGTAATCATTTAAATGGTATCCCTTCATAGTAATAAAACTGAAGAAATGATTGGCGTGCGCTTGAACTGAGGGAAAACTAGTGCAACAGCGTAAAAACAAGTATTTGATGGAAGGATCACCACAAATGATTCTCAGTTAATGTCTATTCTCACATTAAACGAAAAAAAGCATTTAAGATTTAAGAATCAACTTCCGTTCAAATGACAATCAAGATAATCGGAAAAAAGTTATTTTATACTCACCCCAGATGATCATCTATGGACCGATCAGACCCAGACAGAAGTTGCGTTCTTCGCCTCTACCTTCTTTTGCTTTTGTGGCAATAGTGCGTTGTCACCACCTAGTGGACTGGAGCGGGAAAACATACTGCTTTTCCACAGTGCAGACAGAAATAAAGGCGGCAAAGATCATTAAAATACATATAAAAGCTATTTATTTATTTTTAAAGTGTTTAATTCTGATATTCTGCTGTTCACTCCTAATCAGTGGAAGAAATTAAGCTTTATTTAGGGCAAAAATGACAAAAAATGCAACTGTAGAAATGTCCTATTTGGAGGTATATTTAACAATTTAGTCCACAAAGAGATCAGTTTCCAGCTGTTCCAATACTTCTCCCATGCTTCATGTAGAATAAAACAACAGAACTGTACAAAAGTACTTCTTATTTCTCGCAGTTTAAAATGTTTTCTATGAAGCGTGTCCAAAGCTTTAACTCTGCACCTGATCGTAAGGTATTATATCTCACCTTAGTAAGATTGTGCTGCTTTTTTATTTCTTGTAACATATTATTAGTGCCCTTAGTTATAAAAAAAAATGTGTAAATGAATCAGCACTGCCATTTGAAATGCTGGGGTCAGTGAAAGAAGATACAAGCAAAAACAGTAATATTGAAAAAAGTTATAACAGACTATTTGAATACGTTGTAAAATGCAATTTATTTCTGTGAACAAATTTTTCAGCATCATTACTCCAGTCTTCAGTGTCACATGATCCTTCAGAAATCATTCTGATATGATGATTTGATGCTTAAGAAATCATTTTAATATCACTTCCCTTCAAGAAAAAGTTTCACTGTGACACGATTACTGCGACGACATCGGGTGATGCTTCTTCCTGTGACTCAGCAGTTGATTTGATTGATTGAAACTCTTCCCACATGCAGTGCAGTGATACGGTTTCTCTCCAGCGTGGATCCTCTCGTGTGCCTTCAGGGATCCTGACCGACTGAATCTCTTGTCGCAGCGTGAACACTTGTAAGGTTTCTCTCCAGTGTGAATCCTCTGATGTGTTTTCAAATGCGAGGTCGATATAAATCCATTTCCGCACTCAAAGCACACATGAGTTCTCACTCCGCTATGAATTTTTTGGTGCTCCTTAAAACCGTCCAGCCGTGCAAAACTCTTCCCGCACAGAGAACACAAGTACGGCTTCTCCTGCACGTGCACCTGCAGGTGTCTCTTCAGCATCGATGACGACAGAAACGCTTTACTGCACTGTTCGCAGTTAAACAGCCGCTCTGCAGAGTGTGTGTGAAGATGCTCTTTCAGACTGCTGACGTGTGTGAAACTCTTTCCACACTCAGTACAAGCGTACGGTCTCTCACCAGTGTGGATCCGCATGTGCTCCTTGAGGTTTTCTTTATACGTGAAACTCTTTCCGCAATGATCACATGTGAACGGTTTCTCTCCACTGTGGATTTTTATGTGCCTCCTAATGGCTCCCGATAGCGCAAAACCTTGTCCACATTGAGGGCACATGAATGGTTTCTCTCCAGTATGAATCCTTGTGTGCCGGTTCAGGCCTGTTTTGTATGCGAAACTCTTCCCACATTGATCGCACATGAAAGGCTTTTCTCCAGTGTGAGTTCTTATGTGATCCATAAGGTTTCTTTTACATGCGAAACTCTTCCCGCATTGAGGGCAAGTGAATGGTTTCTCACCGGTGTGAATCCTCATGTGCCTCTGAAGACCTATTTTCTGCGTGAAACTTTTTCCGCATTGAGGGCAGATGAAAACATTTTTGGCTTTTGTTCTTTTTTGTGAAACATTATCACGAGTCAGTGAACAAGTCAGTGATTTTTCTCCAGCTATGAAATAATGTTTTTCTTCTTCTTTCACTTCCATCAGGTCTACAATGAACATAAATCAACAAAAGTGACAAAAGCAAAAACTTTCCAAAAACTCGATAAAGGAATCTCAACAAAATTCATACTCACTCCATGTTATAACTACTAGGACTGCCCCCTAATAGTCGACTAACCATTAAAAGTCAAGGAGAAGAGGCTTAGTCGACCAAAATTGGTATTATTCGGTTAGTCGCAGAAAAACTTCCACAGGAAGTGGCGAAGTCAAGCAGTCTGTGACGGCAGGAAATCCAAACAACCGCCTATCATTCATCAACCTCAAATATGGCAAGTCCGCTCGCCTAGATAAATGTGAACTCTAGTTTGTTCTTACATTATACCTCAAGCTGTACCTTAACGTTAATATGTGTTTCCCGAAATGTTCTTAATTAAGTATACCTTCTATAAGTAATATCTTAGCTATATCTTATCACTATTGACAGTCTATACGAATATAATTCTGAAGTTGTAATACACCCAGTGCTCGATTAGGATAATGGCAAAGAATAAAATGCAAAGATTCACTGCTAAATTCAAACGTGCTTTGGCGCTGAGCCAGAGACAGACGCACTCAGTGCTTGTCATATATCACAACTATTCAGTGTTTTCAACCACATCAGGTTTATTTTAGGTTTCAGACATTTAAATACACATTTGAATGAAGTACTAGGCTATATAAAAAAGACAAAAGCCCCCAGAATATAGATAAATTACAATATAGATTTAGTTTGCAATTTGGATTATTTTTATAAGATCCCACGAGTCATGATAAATGCAATTTCTACTTCTGAAGTGCTTCTTTTATAAAGATCACCGCTTTCTCACATAATGCAGTAAAGCAGCCCTGCATAGAGTGAATTATCGAAGCCATCGATATCAATCAATTCAGCACCACCGCCATGGACAGCACCAGGTAACGTCGCATTTAAGAAGATATACCTTAAAGGGATAGTTCACCCAAAAATGAAAATTTGATGTTTATCTGCTTACCCCCAGGGCGTCCAAGATGTAGGTGACTTTGTTTCTTCAGTAGAACACAAATGATGATTTTTAACTCCAACTGTCAGTCTGTCAGTCATATAATGCTTGTCAATGGGAACTTCGTCTATAAGAGTAAAAAAAAATATGCACAGACAAATCCAAATTATACCCTGCGGCTTGTGACGACACATTGATGTCCTAAGACACGAAACGATCAGTTTGTGCGAGAAACCGAACAGTATTTATATCATGTTTTACCTCTAATACACCACTATGACCAACTGCCTTGAGCGCGTGCACGGCATCCGGTGTGTGAGGTGTGTACTCGCTCTGGCGTAGTTTAAAGGATTAGTCCACTTTCAAATAAAATTTTCCTGATAATTTACTCACCCCCATGTCATCCAAGATGTTCATGTCTTTCTTTCTTCAGTCGAAAAGAAATTAAGGTTTCTGATGAAAACATTCCAGAATTATTCTCCTTATAATGGACTTCAGTGGTCTCCAAACGGTTGAAGGTCAAAACTACAGTTTCAGTGCAGCTTCAAAGGGGGGCTTCAAATAAGGGTCTTATCTAGCGAAACGATCGGTCATTTTATCGTATTGCACGTGCTTCCGCTTTCTGTGTTCTTCAAAAAGCTTGCGCTGTATGTCCTACGCCTTCCTTATTCAACTTACGGAACGAAGGCGGCGCCAGTTCCGTTTTTTCCGTAAGTTGAATAAGGAAGGTATAGGACATACAGCGTAAGCTTTTTGAAGAATACGGAAAGCGGAAGCATGTGCAATACGATCATTTGTGTTTGTATTTTTTTAGAAAATGACCGATCATTTCTCTAGATAAGACCCTTATTCCTCGTCTGGTATCGTTTAAAGCTCTTTGAAGCTGCACTGAAACTGTAATTTTGACCTTCAACCGTTTGGAGACCAGTGAAGTCCACTATATGGAGAATAATCCTGGAATGTTTTCATCAAAAACCTTAATTTCTTTTAGACTGAAGAAAGAAGGACATGGACATCTTGGATGACATGGGGGTGAGTAAATTATCCGGAAAATTTTATTTGAAAGTGAACTAATCCTTTAAACTACGCCAGAGCGCGTACACACCTCACGCACCGGATGCCGTGCACGCGCTCAAGGCAGTTGGACATAGTGGTGTATTAGAGGTAAAAAATGATATAAATACTGTTCGGTTTCTCGCACAAACCGATCGTTTCGTGTCTTAGGACATCAATGTGTCGTCACGAGCCGCAGGGTTTAATTTGGATTTGTCTGTGCATGTTTTTTTTGACTGTTATAGATGGAGTTCCCATTGACATGCATTATACGACTGACAGACCGCAACGGTTGGAGTTAAAAATCATAATTTGTGTTCTACTGAAGAAACAAAGTCACCTACATCTTGGATGCCCTGGGGGTAAGCAGATAAACATCAAATTTTCATTTTTGGGCAAACTATGCCTTTGAGCAACCTCCTAAGGTATAGTTTGGGGAACACGCCTAGAAAAGATACATCTTCAGTTAAGGTATACCTTTAGAGGTTTCGTAGCGCACTAAGAGACAACGTTATCAGGAAATCCAGCCCTGGAGGCTCCGGTGAGATCACTTGTATTTAACTTAAAATACTCTGTCATTTTTGGTCATACAGATAATAATAATCCAACATTCGAAACTGTAAATGGTTTGCTTTTATTTCTGTAAACTCACAATAACAATAAACATTGTGCTTTTTCTGTGCTTTTTTCTGTGCTTTCTGCCGTCTCAGTCTCAGTGAACTTGAGCGTGTTACAAAAATGAACAGAAACTCAGCATATACTTGCCTCACAGACATGAGAAATATATCTATGGAAAACTTGAAATGTTTACTTTGAAATGAACCAATTCAAATCTAAACCAAATATTCTCCTATAATGAAAGCATATAGGTGCATCCACTACACAAAACACAAAAAACACTAGTTTATCAATATATTATTAAAATGTTCAGTCTCCTTCTGTTTTTTTCACGCCATTTTCATAATCATTACGTTTGCCGCTGCGCTGACGCAAGCTTTATATGTGCGCTTATATATAGGCGATTAAAGGCTCATTACTATGATTTATATGGTTTATTAAAATAAACGTGTGATTAGTCGATTTATCGCTTAAATGAACGACTACTAGTCGACTATAAAAATCTTGAGTTGAGGGCAGCCCTAATAATTACAGATACCAAATCTAGAGAACGTTAATTTTATCATGTCAGTATCTTCAAATCTTCTGTACAAGGTACTTTGTCAAATATATTATTTGTTGGTGCAACTATGTTGTGACCTAAATGTTTTTCAGCCTCGTTAATGAAGGATCAGGAATAAACACCAACCTCTTTGTTCTTCAGTGTGTTTCATTCTGCAGTCTTCTGGATCTCTCATGTTCTCACTGTCCTTCAATAAACTCTGTCTTTGCAGATTTCAGCTCTTCCTGATGGTTTGGAGGAGCAGATCTGCCAAAATCAAAAACAAATCACCTACTGAAATTATATTCACACATTAAGAATCTATCTATCTATCTAACCCTAAAATGAGTCCGTTCTTAAATCGTTTGGGAAAAACTCAGTTTTTGTTTTATTTATTTTAATCAGTCTGAGGAGTCTTTCAACTCACTGATTCAGTCAGAGCGGTTTCAAAAACATATTGAAATAAACTTTTTGTACTTAAGATCTTTTACTATCAGGGAACGTTCCCACAACTTTCACGTATGTTTTGTAAATGTTTAAATAAAAAGTTCTTATAGAACGTTTTTACAACATTACTAATATTTGATATGCGTTCATCATGTAATGTTGAGAGAAACGTTCTTAGAAAGTCTTTATGATGTTTTCACTTTATGAACGTTCTCAAAACGTTGAGAGAAAACGTTCTGAGAACATAATTTTCTTATGAAGTTATTGATACTTTCTGAATGGAATATAAAAATAAACGTTAAAAAAATGTTATTTTGTGTTATATTCTAACATTCTCGTAACTTTTCAAATAGCGTTCTAATCACGGCGAGAATACGGGACATTTCCCGCTCAAAACAGTCGCTGACACACGGAGCGATAGCGATAAACAATACGTGAATTACCTAAAAACATCAATTGCATTTGTGGTAGATTCTCGCGACATGAAATCCATATCGTTATATTTATAAGCCTATATCTTTCCAAACATTTTTAAGACTATCGTGACGTTTGCTCGTATCACTCACTCATACTTCAAAATCTTAATTTCAGCGTCATTTACCTCAGTTGTTCACCGCTGGTTATTTTTGTGTTGCTTAAACATGATTTATCAAAAGAATATTAAATAAACATGATTAGAAGATGCAACCATAATTAATTATGTAGGACTCCTGTATGACAAAAAAATAAACATTGCGCTGACAGCATTTTTGTTTAATGTCGCACTACATTAATTCAACAAATTAAATTAAAAATTACACACTTATCTTTACTGCTCCTCCAGATCGTGTTCTTCTTCGTTTTATGGCTGTTGAAAAACAGCAATGGTGCACTTCTACCACCTACTGGATGAAGTGTGCAGCATATGGACAGTGATTTGGAACTTGTATGGAAATATATAACATATAATTAACATTGCCACAGATTCTTTATAAAAGTGAAGATTGTTCACAAGGCATTTTACGTTTCATTTTTGTAGCAAAATGATTTTACACACAAAAAAAGACCATTAACAATTGTGTCCTTAGCGATAATAATATCGATTAACCATATTATTTCTTGCCAATATTGCTAAAATATAACACCTCATATATACTACAGAGAGTTTAACAAACGTTTCGCGGGAAGTTCAACCGAATCATTAATAAGAATCGGTTGAAAGGAACGGTTATATTTCACGGATCGAATGTGCGAATAATCTGATTATTCAATAGTTACGTTAGCTTGCGGAATTAAACAAATTGATAAATGAAAACTTTTGCTTCTGAACGATGCTAATTTGCTGCAACATGTCAGCACGACATAAACAAAACAAGTGTACTTAAAAAGAGCAAAATATGAGTACTTGTTTTGTTAGAAAACATAATAAAAAGAACCAAAGGAAACCTCTGTGGGGACAATGCTTAACGTGGCTTAATTTACTAACACAGTGTTATTAACAAACCAATCTTAGTAAACACCATACTAATAAAGCATACTATACAGATTGGTTTGTGCAGAATTTGATCTTTTAATATCACTTAGGCTACATTAAACCATGTTAAGTGTTTTCTTTATAATGGTTTTCTATGGGAGGAAAACACTTAATTCTGGGCTTAACTGCTTTTCTGTACATAGTACATGATCTTTACTGAGTTTGGTCTGTTAACATCACTGTCTTGGTATATTAAGCCACGTTAAGCGTTTTTCACGTTAAACTTTTCAGAATGTCTCCGTCTAGGGACACAACTAATCATAGTAAGTAATGAAAGAATCAAAATTTATCCAACTTTTCATTAGACATAATTCTAAATCTGATGAATACTCCTATAAAATATTTTAATGAAGACAAGCACACTTAGAGTTTATTCACTACAGTACTCAGATGCAATGTTGAAACCATTTGATTTAAATAAAAATACAATTTCATCCATAATCAGCAGCACAATCCCTGCTGAAAAAATCCAGCTAAAACCAGTCTAAGCTGGTCTCCCAGCCTGGTCATAGCTGGTTTTAGAGGGGTTTTGGTTAGCTAGGAGACTGGGAGGCTGGGAGACCAGCTTAAACCAGCTACTTCCAGCTTAAACCAGCTAAGACCAACTGGATTTTTCAGCAGAGCCGACACACATTTTTGCAAACAGATTACACAGTAGCATTACTGGTGTGACAAAAGTCACCTGATTTCATACACATGCAATGAAGTTCAAAAGTCTCACTCCACAATCAGTGTTTCGATCGGATGATGCTTTTTCACGTGAATCAGTAGATGACGTGATTGCTTGAAACTCTTCCCACACAGAGCGCAGAGGTGCGGCTTCTCTCGGTGCGCCGTCTCGTGTGCGATCAGCTGCGGTAAACGAATGAAACTCTTCCCGCAGAGCGCGCACTTGTGAGGTTTTTCTCCAGCGTGAATCCTCTGGTGCTGTTTGAGCTGGTCGGCCGTAACAAAAGCCTTCCCGCATTCAAAGCACACGTGATCCTTCACACCGCTATGAACCTCCTGATGCCTTTTAAAACAATCCACCCGTGCGAAAGTCTTTCCACACAGAGGACACAAGTAAGGCTTCTCGCCTGAGTGCACTTTGAAGTGTCTCTTCAGCGCTGACGCGGTGATGAACTCTTTACCGCACTGGTCGCAGTTGAACGACCTCACGGCGGAATGAGAGAGCTGGTGATCTTTGAGGCCGTTGATGTGTCGGAAACTCCTCCCGCACTGATCGCACGCATAAGGTCGCTCTCCGGTGTGGATGGTCATGTGACTCTTGAGCTTCTCGTTCCGTATGAAGCTCTTCCCGCACTCCGGGCACGTGTGCGGCCTCTCTCCGGTGTGAAGTTTGATGTGCCTCTGTAGGTTAGCGTTGCACGCGAAGCTCTTCCCGCAGTGCAGACACATGTGAGGCTTTTCTCCAGTGTGCGTTTGCATGTGCCTCTTAAGTCTCGTTCTGCATGCCAAACTCTTTCCGCACCAATCGCACGTGAACGGCTTCTCTCCGGTGTGAGTTTTGATGTGCCTGGCGAGTCTGGCTTTGCACGCAAAACTCTTGCCACACTCGACACACGCGAAGGGTTTCTCTCCGGTGTGAATTCTGATGTGCCGCTCGAGTCTCGCTTTCCGTGCAAAACTCTTTCCACACTGAGGGCAGGTGAAAGACTTCTTGGCTTTCCGTGAGAAAGAGGTTTCCGGCGGCGAGGCAGTTGAAGGTTTTTCTCCAGTGGCGGAATGGTGATGTTTCTCCTCCACCTCATTCAGTTCCTCTTTCGCTTCCATCAGACCTGAAACGAACATGATAAAAAGTTATTCAACTGGGATGGAAAAATAAACAAATATGAGTAAATTGAAGAAAGTAGCATGTGCTAAACGTTAACTCTATCATGTCAATATCTTGCAGGTGCCGCAAGGGAGTGAAAGGATCCGTGGAAAAGGGGAAAATCTGTAAAAAAATAAATCAATAAATACATAAAATTGAAATAATTACATTAAAATTAATACAAATGTGATTAAAAAAAATAGTAGTCATTGTTAAGCTATTAAATAGCTTCAATTAGATTGAAATAAATAAAAAAAATCTAAATAAATACATTTAACAGTACATTACTATAGTAAGCGATATATATATATATATATAATGATGTAAATAATGAATAAATAATAATAACGCAACAAACATTTTTAGATTTATATAAATTTTTTAGTGTATGAATTGGGTGTTTGTTTAGGTAGTTGTTATAAAGTCAGAATTGTGAGAAACTCGCAATTGTGAGAAAAAAACAAAACATCTTTTCCCTCACAATTGGACATTATAACATGCAATTACAAGTTTATATCTCACAATTCTGACTTTATATCATGCAATTCTGAGAAAAAAAGTCAGAATTGTAAGATATAAACTATATAAAAGCTATATAACTATAAAAAAGGTCAGAATTGTTACATAAAAAGTCACAATTACCTTTTTTATTTTTTATTTCATGGCAGAAACAAGCTTTCATAATCTATATAAAACAATTTAATCTATCGGAATTTAACTTGATTTAACTTGCCATCTAGCTGAGATTTTGTTTATTGGGATTTGGTTATTTAAATAAATAGTTTATCACAAGAATAATCAAATAAATGCTGTATAAAAGCTGTTAAGATTGATATCTTTTATTTCAGAATAATTTATTTCTTACCTAGTTTGCCTCAGTCTGTTGACACCAATGAAATGAGCTTCAAATGACAATTTACGGGAGATCTGAAGACATCAGCATAATGAATGAGGTGAAAACAGCAACTATTTACAGGAACAGTCATCACTAATTTACCAAACCCTTTTACAGAACAATAATAAACCTTAAATAGTCTCCAGGAATTATGCAAATTAAGTTAATTTGCGTCGCGCCCATTCTGTTTATTGTTATCTGATCTTGATTTATTACCTCCCGATAAAATATATTTTGTAGTAAAACTATTTACGTTTACTCAACTCTGTTATTTCCTATAAAAGCCACGAAAAACAAAACACTATTCTGAACTACATTATATCTAAAGTTCATTTAAATGCCCATTGAAATTGCTTTTGAAATTTACAGATATTTATATCTCGGGAAAATTAAACACCAACGGCTGCTGTAATATTAACTTACACAAAGACATCAATATTTGTCCGCATTCAGGGAGCAGTCTTCTGTCTTCTTCTGCCATTTCATAGTAGAAGGCAAAACAACGCGAAAGAGCATTTCCGCCACCTACTGGACTGGAGTCTATCTAGTCCAGATATTGCGGTTGGAGAAATTATGATAAAATATAAACACTGCCTGAGCTGTAATGGCGTTTTCTTTTTCTGGATTTAACGGGAGAATTCTGCTTAAAAATTTAACTGAGGTGCCAGTTACCTTTTTTCCAACGGTCAATAACAGTCAATGCCCGTTTGAAACCAACTGTAGTTTAATAAACAATAGCAAAAGCTTTCCAAAAGATCTAAGAAACGAACATATTTTTAAAGTTCACCTAAATTAAAAAAAAAAATTGACTATGACCTGGGCTCACCAAAGATGCCTAGGGGAAACATACATCATAAAATAAACATTATTATGATAAATTAAAAACTTGGGGCAAGTACTTTGAACTGAACAGCGTCTCCTGCTGGCGATGCTGAATTAATCCAGACACCACTTATAAAACACATCGTTTAGTCTGATTTAACTTTTACGCGTTATTTATCGATTTATTGGTTTAACATAACTCTGATGTACCCATACATAGTTGGTTCTAATCACGTTCAATAAAAATCTTGTTTTGATCGGATCCTGCCTGTAAATGTGCTGCGGTCCCTTTAAGTGCGACTCCATTTCTCAGCGAAATTTTATCAAAGTTCCTGAAAAACTCAAACGGTCCGAATCCACTCCGAGTTTTCTTAATGAGTGACAGACTCTGACATCTGGATGAACGGAAGAACTTAAGCAGTTCAGCTAATATTAAATACCTAAAGTATTTGCCATAATTATTATTTTCATCAGCAGCTGAGTTGGGATCAAAACCGGACCAGAATCTACAGACATGACGAGTGAGTCCAGAATAACAGCTGTCTATAACATCATACAACTTTATACTGTATAACATATAATTCTGCATACACGCACACCATTCATTCAATACTACACACACAACAAACAATAATGCAATAACACACTAGTTCACACGACATTACAAGGTAATACACGAATCTTCACACAGCACTAGTCTGAATCTGTAATCTGATGTTTTCATTCTTTGGCACTATATTAGCACTGAAGTCGTGTTAATAATTTCATCAATACCGGTTTTTTTTTAAACTAAATTCTGGATCAGAATTCTTCTGATGAGGTGAATGTTTACCCAGGTCAAAGTTCTCAGTGTAACAGAGTTTAAAGTCCTCCTGAACATTAGATCTGATTATGAGCTTCCTCTTTAATGGACTGTCAGTGTTTTGACATATTGCTTTTTGCATACTGTATACTTAGGGAAGTAGTCTGCGTATAAGTCTGTGTTGACTGGTGTCTGTAAAAATGTGCTGAACATAATGCATACTACATAGTATTATTGAAAAAATAGTATATAGAATAATATGCTGTGATAAAAATAGTTTATCAATTTGAGCAAATGAGAAAATGTGCTGAACAATACATACTACATAGTATTAAAAAAAATAGTATATTACACGGTATGAAGTAGTAAAATCTTTTGCCCGTTTGATCGAATAATGAGTAAATGTGTTGAACTTAATCCATACTACATACTATTATTTAAAAAGTATATGAAACAGTATGAAGTAGTATGTTATGATAAAATATTTTCAGTTCAATCGAATAATGAGTAAATGTGCTAAACATAATGCACACTACATACTATTTTAAAAAAAATTAGTATATGTAACAGTATGAAATAAGAAGCAATGATCAAATCTTTTGTCAATTTAATCAAATAATGAATAAATGTGCTAAACATAATGCATACTACATACTATTATTTAAAAATAGTATGTGAAACAGTATGTAGTATGCTATGATAAAATCTTTTGTCAGCTCAATCGAATGAGTAAATGTGCTGAACAATACATACTACATACTATTTTTTTTTAAAATAGTATATGACATATGAAGTAGCATGCTATGATAAAATATTTTGTCAGCTCAATCGAATAAGTAAATGTTAAACATAATGCATACTACGTACTATTGTTTAAAAAATAGTATATGAAACAGTATGAAATAAGCTATGATAAAATCTTTTGTCAGTTCAATCGAATAATAAATGTGCTAAATATAATGCATACTACATACTAATATTTAAAAATAGTATATGAAACAGTATGAAATAATATGCTGATAAAATCTTTTGTCATTTTGATCGAATGAGTAAATGTGCAGAACATAATGCATACTATTTAAAAAAAATAGTATATGATACAGTACAAAGTAGTATGCTATGATAAATGGTTTTAGTTTGTGTTAATTTGCCAAATGCATTGCATTGTGGGAAACATTATCCCACACAGTGTGCTCTGTTGTATACTGCACACTTTGTCAAAATTACAAGTACAGTTTATTTTAGAATACTTACTGCACGCAGTCTGCATACCACAGAAATAGTATGCTGCCGTGCACACACTCTCGGTGATGCAATTCTTGCTGCATGGTTGCCGCAGCAACAGATCAGAGTGAGGCCGAGCGTGTTGTAGGGGAATCCTAAGCCCCTCCCCTCTGCTGATGTAGGAAGGGAGTGGCCCCGCCTCCACTACTGCGCTAAGAGATCCCCAAGCCCCGCCCCCTGTCCCTATCTTCCTGCTCTGATAAGAGAGTCTCCCTGCACTCGTGCCCGTCTCTCTCTCCATCCGTCCGGTGCGCAGGCAGACGGGTGGCAGCATGTCGGACCCCAGCGCGGCTCCAGCGCAGAGCAAAAGCAAAAGCAAACCAGTCAAGAGAGGCAGTTTACACAGCCGGACCAGCCCGGGTGAGTCTCACTGCAGCAGAGAGACAGACGGGCAGAGAGATAGACGGGGTGGGGTGCGATACGGGACAGTATCTTCAGAGCAGTTCAGGCCGCTTTGAGAGTTTCTTTTCTTTTTTGTGTGTGTGCTCTTTTTTAGTTAAACTGAAACTGGAATTAATATGAAAATAAATATTTAATTTTTATTTAAATATTTTTATTTTTTTAATAATTCTCATCATCATTTCACTGGTCAAACGCGCATGACGTGTTTTCTAATCATGAATTAGTGACAGTCAGTGTGAAACTGATCTCAGAACAGAAACTTTCCCTGTTTTCAGGCAGTTTTGTTTGTTTCGGCCTAAACGCATCAATATATTAATGATAAATGCGGAGTACGAGAATGTGGGATTCTGGGAAAGTGTTCGTCCAGGCGTGTGATGCGAGGGCTCATGAATTACACAAGAGTGTGTGTGTCCTGCCTCAGAAAACACGGAACACAGCTCTACATGTAAACGGACACACGCGTGTGACACGGACGGTTCGTGACGCGAGTAATGGGTTTGAACCAACAACCTTACGGTTCATCTGAAAGACGAAACCACGAGGAATTGTGTCTAAACTAATCAATAAAAATAAGTGAGAAACACATAATATTTTAAGCGTACCAATTTGAGTCCAAAACAAATATAAAAATACATCCATTTAGATAACAAAACAACTTTACAAATATAACAGCATAAAAACTACTAATACTATGACTACCAAAAGTAATCAAATAAATATAATAATTATAACAAACACAATAACATATAATAATATTAATAATATATAATAACAATAATATAGAACATAATAACAGTATAAATAATATAACAATATTTCAACACAATATAATAGTAATAAGATATTTATAATGCAATTATTTACTTATTCTGTGTCAAAAAGTAGAAATAAAACGACTTAAAATGCAAGTTGTAAAAAATCTAAAATCTGACGTGTCATAATTATGAATTAGTCTGTCAATTTCAACTTTTTATCTCATAATTATGAATTATATTGTCATAATTTACTTTTTAGGTCATAATTTTGACATAATTATGACATTAAAAATCACAATTATGACTAAGTTTGTCAATTTTAGTATTTCATCATTTTCATAATTTCAGTTTTAATGTCAAAATTTTGACGTTTTAATCTCATAATTATAACTTTTTAAGTCATAATTTTAATTTGTCATCTTACAAATAGGACTTCGTATGTGATGATTCCAAATTTATCTCATAATTATGATTTAGTATGTCAATTTTGACTTTTTATGTCAAAATGTCAATGTTTTGTCATAATTATATTAAAAAGTCGAAATTGTGACTTATATGTCAGTTTTAGTATTTCATAATTTTGACTTTTTAGTCTCATAATAATAACTTTTTAAGTCATAATTTCAACTTTTAATCTCATAAATAGGACTTATAATGTCAGAATTTCAACTTTTTATCTAATATGACTCATTTATTATGTATGTTATTTCGATTTGTCATAATTTCAACTGTCAATTTTTTAACCTCAATTATGATTGTCAATTTCAACTTATTTCAAGTTATATTGTCATAATTGACTTTTTATGTCATAATTTTGACATAATTATGACATTAAATATCACAATTCTGACAGTATGTCAGTTTTAGTATTTCATAATTTCAGTATTTTAATGTCAGAATTTCGACTTTTTAATCTCATAATTATAACTTTTTTAAGTCATAATTTCGACTTGTCATCTAATAAATAGGACTTAATATGTTATGATTCCAAATTTATCATAATAATCATAAAAATCATAGTCATAGTTTTAATTCTCATAATTATGATTTAGTATGTCAATTTCTAATATTTTTATGTCAAAATGTCAAGGTTTTGTCATAATTATGACATTAAAATTCAAAATTGTGACTTAGTATGTCAATTTTAGTATTTTATAATTTCGACTTAATCTCAATTATATTTTTTTAAGTCATAATTCTGACGTATCTCATAAATAGGACTCATAATGTCAGAATTTCAACTTTTTATCTAATAAATATGACTAATTTGTTTTGTATGTTATTACAATTTGTCATAATTTGAACTGTCAAATTTTTTTACTATGTCAGTTTCAACATTTTATATCATAATTTCGAGTTATGTTAGAATTTCGGCTTTTTAATGTCAGAATTTCAATGAAAATGTATAAAACAAATCAAGTCAAAATCTGTTCTAAATAATAATATGGTTAAATACTATAAGTTATTAAAAAGTTGTAATACTCAGCAGGTCAGTGAACAGTGAGGAAACTATATAAAATAACAAACAAACCAGTGTCTGTTACTCTGTTTTAGAGCGCCATCTGCTGGATGGAGTGTCTGTGTGTTGCAGTCATTGGGCTGAAGGGTTATAGAGTTTAAAGGACAGTTAATCACAGAGATCAACCCGTCTCACACACGCAACTGTGTCTGCTGTGGTTTTGATGCCTTTAAGACTCTCAAACACACACACACACACACACACACACAGAACGAACACAAATCTCTCATTAGTGGCACAATGTGTGTGTTCAGCCAATGCCGTCACAGCTTCTAAATATGAACCCGTGTGTGTGAGTCTATAAACCTCAGTCTAGACACTCAGTTATAGACAATAACACAAGCCCATTCTCTCTCTCTGTGTGTTTAAGTTCACTTCACAGTTTACTGTGGTCAAGAACCGTCCGGTTACACAGTTAAAGACTGTCTGACTGAAATAAAACAGTTTCTTTTGTTTTTAAGTGTCATTAAGGGGCGGGGCTTATCTGAAACAGTTTGTGATTGGTTGTTCAGAAATGTTTTTTTATACACAATTCACTTAAAGATGCAAAACAACCATATATTTCAATTTGCAGATGATACCTGCTGAATTAAATCCTTGTGAGGCAAGTCCGTCTGCTTGGCGGCCATCTTGGAAATTTCCCCTGAGTAGCTTTAGAGCGCCATATTGGGCAAAAATATTTGGTTAAAAACACCAAAAATATGAACACAGTTTTCAGAAAGTGATGCATTTTATGTGCGTCAAAAAATATGTTTCTTTCTATAAATCTAAAAATTAATGCAGTTGTTAGAAAATAAATTTCTAGAAAAAAAAAATGTCACGTTACGTTTAAACGAAATTCAAATAAGGAGTAATTTCTGACAGCAGTGGCATCCATCGTAAGCTCAAATCACACAAATAAAACAGTATTTTTCAGGCTGGTTCAGTGAATATGTGTTCTGGCTCTCGATTGGCTCGTTCAACTGAGAGGCGGGGCTACAGCCGCCATATTGAGCGCTACGATTCCTCTCGTCCCCCTGAATAAACATTCAACATAATGAGGTCATGTATGGAAGCCGATTTCTGCCAGATAAAAAAAAAAAAAAAATCATGCTTTTGTAAATCATAATTATGACATTAAAAAATCAAAATGATGATATGAAAAGTGGCACAGAAAGTCACAATTTCAACTTTGTTATAATTATGACAATGTCATAAATAGTCATAATTATGGCATAGAAAATCATAATTTTAACTTTTTATGTAAATTTCGAATTTTTGTCTATTTTGACAATTTTAATTGGCTTAGTATGTCATAATTTTCAACCTTTTGTTATAATTATGACATATAAAAGTCTTAATTATTGCATAGAAAAATCTTGAATTTTTATAAATTTTGACTTTTTTATTTTCTTTAATTTCTCATTATTATGGTTTAATATGCCATAATTTAAATTTTTCATCAATTTCGATTTTGTCAGTTATAAGATTTTAAGTCGATTTTGAACTTTTTATATCATAATTATGATTTAGCATGTCAATTATCTCATAATTACAACTTTTTGTCATAATTTCGATTTATGCCATTTTTACTTTTTAATCTCAGAATTTTGTCTTTTAAATGTCATAACTAAGTAAATATCAGTTTTTCATCTCATAATTTTGGCTTTTCATCTCATAAATATTACTTAGTATGTTATAATTTTGACTTTTTAATTTCAATTTATTGTCATAATTTGAATTTGTCAATTTTTACTTTTTAATCTCACAATTATGAGTTTGTCATAATTTTCACTTTTTAATATCATAATTATGACTTAGTATGTCAGAATTTTAAATGCCATAACTAATTAAATTTCAATTTTTCATCGTAATTGAGTATGTCAGAATTTCAACTTTTTGTAAATTTCGATTTTGTCAATTTTGAACTTTTCATCTCGTAATTATGACTTAGTATGTCAGAATTTAGACTTTTTATCTCGTAATTATTATTTAGTATGTCATAATTTGTACTGGTGTCATAATTACGATTTACCAAAGCATGATTTTCTTTCTTGTGTGTCTGTAATGGGCTTCCATACTACTTTTGAGACACTCATTATTGAGTACAGTTTCATGTAGTACACACTACAGTAATGCACAATACACTAGTGTTGCATTGCAGACGCAGCCACACACACACACACACAGAGGTCTGTTCATGCTGGTTTTCCCAGGATTCCTCTGTAAACACAGGGGTGGGTTGTGTTTAAACACACAGTGGTGCGTCCCACCACTGACCCCCCCGCCTCCATCTGCAACGTGGTACGAGCCAAACGTCCCGACACACACAGAGAGAATCAGCTGCAGCGAGGCTGTAGGAGCAGACACATACGCACATACAGTTGGACAGGAAGTGCTTTTTATCCTGAGCATCCCAACAGAGATCAGGTACTGCGTCCCGGAACCTCTGCATGTGGTTATGGGAAATTCTCACACTGTGTGTGTGTGTGTGTGTGTGTGTGTGTGAGAGAGACGTATTTATTTTCAGTGGACTGAGATGTTTCAATGGAATGTCGTGGAAAGCGTGTCACGTGATCATGGTAGTGTCACATGACACGAGTCAAACTCTTCAGTGTTCAGACAGAAAGTTCTTGTTCAGTTGACCTGTTTCAGTGTGAATCTCGATGTACAATGAAACGTGACAGAATTTGAGTGTTTGATGAAGAGTGTGTCACCTGTGCTGGATCCTAGTGCACTAGACTGAGTGTGTGTGAAGTGTGTGTGTTCGTGACACTGATGGACGCGTGTGTCGTCTGCAGATGCTTTAATAACTGCACACTGCTGTACCGTCACCATGAACTTAAACTGACCTTTCTGACAGTCTGATGGAATATTTCTACTCCACCGTCACAACAGTAGCAGGACAAACTGAAGCTCAAACTTCAGACAAGTGTTCGATGTACAGTAGTGATTGGTTGCCATGCGGTTGCTAGGGAGTTGTGGCTGGTTGCCATGCTGTTGCTAGGGAGCTGTGGCTGGTTGCTATGCACTTTCTTCCTGTCTGGCATGAAAAGTCTCTGTGACCTTTGGGTCCCTCCTTCAGTGTGTTTTTTTATGAATTTACTTTGACGGCACAATCATTATGAGCGTTGTAACGGACGGGTTGTCTGTGTTCGTGTCTCTGTAGATCTGTGTGCTTCTGCTGAGCAGAGGCCTCTGGTGTCCCAGCGCTCTCTGCCCGGCACTCCCGTCACCCACAAACACCTGCCCATCGACCTGCGCACATCCATGGACGGAAAATACAAGGAGATCGCTGAGGTGTGGAACCTGTTTGTGTAACTTTTGTGTGTGTGTGTGTGTGTAATATGAGTGTGTGTAGTGTGTGTGTGTGTGTGTGTGTTTGTGTAATATGAGTGTGTGTAGTGTGTGTGTGTGTGTGTGTGTTTGTGTAATATGAGTGTGTGTAGTGTGTGTGTGTGTGTTTGTGTAATATGAGTGTGTGTAGTGTGTGTGTGTGTGTGTGTGTGTGTGTGTTTGTGTAATATGAGTGTGTGTAGTGTGTGTGTGTGTGTGTGTGTTTGTGTAATATGAGTGTGTGTAGTGTGTGTGTGTGTGTGTGTGTTTGTGTAATATGAGTGTGTGTAGTGTGTGTGTGTGTGTTTGTGTAATATGAGTGTGTGTAGTGTGTGTGTGTGTGTGTGTGTGTGTGTGTGTTTGTGTAATATGAGTGTGTGTAGTGTGTGTGTGTTTGTGTTATATGAGTGTGTGTAGTGTGTGTGTGTGTGTGTGTGTTTGTGTAATATGAGTGTGTGTAGTGTGTGTGTGTGTGTGTGTGTGTTTGTGTAATATGAGTGTGTGTAGTGTGTGTGTGTGTGTTTGTGTAATATGAGTGTGTGTAGTGTGTGTGTGTTTGTGTTATATGAGTGTGTGTAGTGTGTGTGTGTGTGTGTGTGTGTTTGTGTAATATGAGTGTGTGTAGTGTGTGTGTGTGTGTGTGTTTGTGTAATATGAGTGTGTGTAGTGTGTGTGTGTGTGTGTGTAATATGAGCGTGTGGAGTGTGTGTGTGTGTGTGTAATATGAGTGTGTGTAACGTGTGTGTGTGTCTGTGTAATGTAAGTGTGTGTAGTGTGTGTGTGTGTGTGTGTGTTTGTGTAATATGAGTGTGTGTAGTGTGTGTGTGTGTGTTTGTGTAATATGAGTGTGTGTAGTGTGTGTGTGTTTGTGTTATATGAGTGTGTGTAGTGTGTGTGTGTGTGTGTGTGTGTGTTTGTGTAATATGAGTGTGTGTAGTGTGTGTGTGTGTGTGTGTTTGTGTAATATGAGTGTGTGTAGTGTGTGTGTGTGTGTGTGTAATATGAGCGTGTGGAGTGTGTGTGTGTGTGTGTAATATGAGTGTGTGTAACGTGTGTGTGTGTCTGTGTAATGTAAGTGTGTGTAGTGTGTGTGTGTGAGTGTGTAATATGAGTGTGTGGAGTGTGTGTGTGTGTGTGTGTGTGTGTTTGTGTAATATGAGTGTGTGTAATGAGTGTAACGTGTGTGTGTGTGTAGTGTGTGTCTGTGTAATATGAGTGTGTGGAGTGTGTGTGTGTGTGTGTAATATGAGTGTGTGTGAGTGTGTGGAGTGTGTGTGTGTGTAATATGAGTGTGTGTAACGTGTGTGTGTGTGTTTGTGTAATATGAGTGTGTGTAGTGTGTGTAACGTGTGTGTGTGTGTGTAGTGTGAGTGTGTGTGTGTTATATGAGTGTGTGTAGTGTGTGTGTAATATGAGGGTGTGTAACGTGTTTCGTGTGTAACGTGCATGTGTAATATCAGTGTGTGGAACGTGTGTGTCTGTGTAACTTGTATGTGTGTAAGTAACAGTGTGTAATATGAGTGTGTGTAATGTTTGTGTAACGTGTGTGTAATATGAGTGTGTGTAACGTGTGTGTGTGTGTGTGTAATGAGTGTGTGTTCCCGTTTCCACGGGAAATTAACTTGGGGAATTTTGGAAATATTCCAATTTGGAAACTTAACAGGAATTTACGGGAATTTATGAGAATTTATGGGAATTAATTGGAAATTTTGGGAAATTTATATAAATGTATCATATACAAACAATAAAATATAAACATTTTGTTTGGTCATAACATGAAATTTCTTTTTCGCATTCAATTCATTCTAATTTAGTAAATATGTAAAATAAATATTTTTATTGCAGCAATTGTTATGTGTTATTGATCTCAGTGTCACATGATCCTTCAGAAATCATTCTAATATGATGATTTATTATCAATGTTGGAAACAGTTGTGCTGATTAATACTTTTTTGGAACCTGTGATATTTTTCAGGATTCATTGATGAATAAAAAGTTCAGAATTTATTCAAAATATAAATCTTTTCTAACAATATCACTTCAATATCAACATTGATAATTGAGCAGTAAATCATCATATCAGAATGATTTCTGAAGGATCATGTGACACTGAAGACTGGAGTAATGATGCTGAAAATTCAGCTTTGATCACAGGAATAAATTACACTTTAATATATATATTAAAATAGAAAACCATTATTTTTAATTGTAGTTATATTTCACATTACTATTTTTCCTGTATTTTTGATCAGATGTGTATGTTATGGACTGGGGGAATGCACAGCGCATGCAGGGGGTGTGGCCTCAATATCCCTGCAGTTAGTCGTGTGCTGTGTGAATGTCAGGGTAAAAATTCAACTGAAATTGCATTAAATCTGGTTGTTTTAACCAAAATTATGCTGCAAGATGTTTTTTTTTCAACTACATTTAAGTACCCTGTTATAGGCGAACCTGCAATTTTGCAAATTCCCTGTTTATTCCCATTAATTCCCATATATTCCCGTTAATTTCCATGGAAAGTTTCCAGCTTTGAAAATTCCTGGAATTTTGCAACCCTGAATATGAGTGCCTGTAACGTGCTTGTGTATATGAGTGTGTGGAACATGTGTGTGTCTGTGTAACTTGTGTGTGTGTAAGTAAAGTGTGTGTGTTTGTTGTAGGAGCTGCTGGCGAGGAGTCTGACGGACAGCGACATGCGTTGTGCTCCGTACGAGTTTCCTGAAGAGAGTCCCATAGAACAACTGGAGGAGAAACGCCACCGTCTGGAGCGACAGATCAGTCAGGACGTCAAGTAAACACATGCACACACACACACACACACACACACTGCGTCCCAACCTGGTTTAATGCAATTAACTAATTTTTCCATACTCTGTGAGTCTAATCAGAATATATTTGATGTTTAATGTACGTTATGTGAAGTGTGACTGAGATTTATCAATAGCATTAATACATTAATAATTGGTCATAACTGTATAACAAGAAAAAATACTGAGGAATTACAATAGTATTTTTTAATATTTTGCTTTTATTTTTAATAAATACTATATATATATATATATATATATATATATATATATATATATATATATATAAATGAGATATGAATAGTAATAAATATCTTTATAAATTAAATACTAAATTGTAAAATTAGTAACAAATTAATTATTATTAACATTAACAAATATTACTCATATTTAAAAATATCATTTAATATTATTAATACTAGTATTTAATCATATTATAATTTTTTCTCTCTTTTTTTTCTACACAATAACAGACTCAAGTTAAAATTCTGCCATATCATTAGCCAAATAACAAAACCCAATTAATTACATACAATAATAAAGTACATTAATATATTAGACAAAAATATAAAATTAGAACAATAATAATACTACATAAATACATAATAATAAATACATAAAACATCCTAATGATATTTATTAATAATATTTTATATTATTTATTATTATTATTAAGCTATTTTCAATGTATTTATTAAAATAAACTTATAATTTAAGTAAAGTAAATGTATAAATACAGCAACTTTCTCTTCTAAATGTGAAGCTAAAGATCTTTCACCATCACAAGACTGATTCAAACTCATTCAAACTGATTCCATAAAAAGAACCAGTTCAGAAGAGTCATTCATGTGTGAATCAGTAGATCCGTTAGTGGTGTGGGAAAAACTCTGCCAGAGTATTTTAACAGTCTTATATTCACTCAAAATAACATTTAGAGAATGTTTCTGAATGTTGTTTTTCTGAATGTTGCTCACAGAAGCGTTTCTAATCGCGCTGCACCTGCTTAGGCGTGTTGTTTGTGATCTGTGTGAACTCTTTGCTTCGAACACACTGACCCAAAACACCCCGACAAACAGCGCAGACGCTCATAATCACACAGTTTGGCCGCGTTTCATCAGTTTGTGTGGGTGTGTTTGGGTTTGTGTCGCTAACAGATGCTTAAACGCAAACTCTTTCTGCTCGACGGAGAGTTTCAGATTCCCTCTGCTGCATTTTAAGTGAAAGTGTTTTACAGAAATCAATCAGCATCAATCAGAGTGATTTATACTCTCTCTTCTCTCGTGTGTGTGTGTGTGTGTGTGTGTGTGTGTTACTCACCCAAATCTGCTGCTTTGCCTCACGTCCTTCAAGGCTTGAGCCTGAGATTCTGCTGCGAGCCAAACAAGACTTCATGAAAATAGACAGCGCAGCCGACCTGGAGTGAGTCTCTGCCGTCCGTCCGTCCGTCTGTTTGTCTCTCTATCCGTCCGTCCGTCTCTCATGTCATGTGTCCGTCTGCAGGTGTCTGAAGGACAGTCACGAGGACGCGCTCAACCAGTATCATATGGAGCGCGAGATGCTCGTTGAGAAAGAGTTCCAGCGCGTGTCCATCTCGGGAGAGGAGAAGTGTGGGGTGAGAACGAGAGAAACACACTTTACACAGAGCTTCACTTAGTTTGTGTGAAAAATAAACCAAGACATAACAATAAATGATAATTTACAGCTCTTATTAATCTGTGTTAATGTGTGCACAACTTAACAGCAGTTCATATTTTTCATTACTTAATTTAAAATATTAATAAATAATAGTATATAAATGACACTAAAACACTGATTGTAGCATTACAAGTAAATTGAACATGCGATATTAAATTTAGCTAATATTGAAATTACTAATAAAATGTAAAACAAATCTTTATTAGTGTGATTTTTGTACTGGAAAACACAAAACTACTTAAACATTCTTAAAACAAGATCAATTAAAAGTGTTTCATGTAATATTAAAATTTGTTATGAAATATTCAAATATTAAAATCAGCCGTTCACATTTTTTACTTTTAAATTTAGGTTTATGATGGAAATGCAATATTAAATTTAGCAATTATAGAAATGCAATATTAAATTTAGGAAATATATAAATTACTTGTAATATATGTAAAATGTAATATATATAACATATATATGTTATAATATATGTAATATTAAAATTAGTAGAAAAGTTGTTGAAATCAGAGAAGGTTATACATATATTCTGGTTTGCTGATAAATTTTCATGTGATTTTCACTTTAAATTTAGTGAGATTTGAGATTAATACAAGTGACAGTCTGACCATTTTTTTGTTGTTGTTGTTGTTGTTGTTGTTAAAAATATTAAATTCTCAAAATTTTCTCTAAAGTTAAATTCTATTATGTCTACATTAAATTCTATTATCTCAAGATATTCAATTCTTTAAGTTTTTTCTAAGATTTGTTCTTAAATTTATTATCTCAAGATATTCAATTCTATTATATCAATATATTCAATTCTGTTATCTCAAGATATTCAATTCTCTAAGTTTTCTCTAAGATTTGTTCTGAAATGTATTATCTCAAGATATTCAATTCTATTATCTCAAGATATTTAATTCTCTAAGTTTTCTCTTAGGTTAAATTCTATTATCTCAATATATTCACTTTTTGAGTTTTCTCTAAGGTTAAATTCTATTATCTCAAGATATTCAATTCTCTAAGTTTTCTCTATGGTTTGTTATAAAATGTATTATCTCAAGATATTCAATTCTATTATCTCAAGATATTCAATTCTCTAAGTTCTTTCTAAGGTTAAATTCTATTATCCCAAGTATTTTTTTCCTCTCTGAGTTTTCTCTAAGGTTTGTTCCAAAATTTATTATCTCAAGATATTCAATTCTATTATCTTAAGATATTCAATTCTCTAAGTTTTCTCTAAGGTTAAATTCTATTATCAAGATATTCAATTCTCTAAGTTTTCTCTATGGTTTGTTATAAAATGTATTATCTCAAGATATTCAATTCTATTATTTCAAGATATTCAATTCTATTATCTCAAGGTATTCAATTCTCTAAGTTCTTTCTAAGGTTAAATTCTATTATCCCAAGATATTTTTTTCTCTCTGAGTTTTCTCTAAGGTTTGTTCCAAAATTTATTATCTCAAGATATTCAATTCTATTATCTTAAGATATTCAATTCTCTAAGTTTTCTCTAAGGTTAAATTCTATTATCAAGATATTCAATTCTCTAAGTTTTCTCTATGGTTTGTTATAAAATGTATTATCTCAAGATATTCAATTCTATTATTTCAAGATATTCAATTCTATTATCTCAAGGTATTCAATTCTCTAAGTTCTTTCTAAGGTTAAATTCTATTATCTCAAGATATTCAATTCTCTAAGTTTTCTATATGGTTTGTTATAAAATGTATTATCTCAAGATATTCAATTCTATTATCTCAAGATATTCAATTCTCTAAGTTCTTTCTAAGGGTAAATTCTATTATCCCAAGTATTTTTCTCTCTCTGAGTTTTCTCTAAGGTTTGTTCCAAAATGTATTATCTCAAGATATTAAATTCTCTAAGTTCTTTTCTAAGTCCTCTAAGTTTTGTTCTCAAATGTATCTTGTTTTAAGGATGTTTAGATGTTTTCACTGGAAAACACTTCAGATAAACAGATTTGTGTTGATTGAGTGTGTTTGCGTTCAGTGATCAGAGATTTCGTGGCTGTGTTCAGGTGCCGTTCACTGATCTGGTGGATGCAGCGAAGTGTGTGGTGAAGGCCCTGTTCATCAGAGAGAAGTACATCGCTCTGTCACTGCAGACCTTCTGTAAGACCACGGCACGATCCCTGCAGGAGCTCAACCAGAGACCGCTGGACATCAGCGTCTACGAGGACCTTCGCGGGAGCCCCGTCGACTCAGGTGTGTGACACACACACACACACACACGCATGCACACAACACAACACAACCCAGCGCTGACGTCTGTCCGTGTGTCTCTCAGACATGCGCGTCCACATGCCGGTGTCAGAAACGCACCCATATGACATGCAGCACATGAAGAACCTGCCGTCCGACGCCGGATACAGCTGCGCCATGGTGGACGGAGTCTTTCACGTCTACACCACACAAAACCCCATGGACAAGTGAGTTTCAGGGACACACCGACTGAAAACGTCCTCTGAATGAGCTAAATTTAGGTAAACCTCCTTTTGGAGACGTCCTCGAAAGGAAAACTGGATCATGAACACACATGTGTACAGCATACTAACTGAAAGAGAAGCCAACAACTCAATACTCTAAAAAAAAAAAAAAAGAAAAACAAAACATTATTAAATAATGACTTATTTCATCCTCAGAATTCGAGAAAGAAAAAAATCCATTCAGTAGCTTCAGTGACACTGGCCTTCATTTATAGTCTCATACATAGTATCCATTAAAATTAATATTTAAAATATACCATCTTTATGTTGTTTCTACATTCATTTGGAGATTCGATGTGAAGTTATGTATTACATAATAAAAATATATTATATATTTTAATGTTAGGTGCGATTAATTAGGTTTTTTTGATCGACTGACAGCACTAATTTATTTTAATAAATGTTGTAGTGTTATTTTAAAAGTGAATAATAAAAGAATAAAAAATAAATAAATAAATAAATAAATCTGTGTTATTATCGTTAAATAAAAATATTACAAACATTACGTTAATTGAAAAAGTATATATATATAAAAACATAAATTTATTTCATTTAGAATCAGATTATTATCGTCAAATAAAACTGAAACCTTTTCATTTTCATCACTTGAAATAAAATACATGTTAACTGAAATATATTTTTAAAATGAAACTTATTTAATTTGGCAACATTTCTAATTTTCGTTTAGTTTAAGTTGAAGAACTAAAATGACTATAACTAAAACTGAAATAAAAAAGACATTTAAAAAAACTAATATAAACAACAAACACACAACAACGAAAATTAAACGAATTCAAAATATTAATAAATATTATAATACCGAATTAGTGATAGTAAAGCAACACTGAGTAGAATTAAAATGAACTGAAATGTCAAATCAAGTAATAAATGTAGAAAATCAATTGAAAAAATGAAAAAGCCAAAGCAATTAATCATCAACACATGAAGATTCTGTGATTTTACAATAAAAATAATCAAGAATGTACAAAATTGAAAATACTATATTAAATTTGGCTATTAGAAATTACCATAAAACAAAAATAATGCTTTCTACACAATAATTCTGTGTTTTTGAAGAAATAATCTTCAAACAATGACAAAAGAGTATGTTTTAAGTTTAGTTTTAGACTTTAGTATGTAAATGTGTCTTTTAAAAAAGAAGAAAGGTCAGATTCTCTGTGAATGACGGCGTGTGTGTGTTTGTGCAGGAGCTCAGAGCTGGACCTGCCGTATCCAGACCTGAAGGAATACATCGCCGACATGAACGTCATGATGGCGCTCATCATTAACGGCCCCGTGTGAGTGATGGATTACCCAGCATGCACCGGGCTCGCCGTACGTGCGTGCGTCTAATGCGTCCCTGTTTCCACAGGAAGTCGTTCTGTTACCGGCGGCTGCAGTATCTGAGCTCCAAGTTTCAGATGCACGTCCTGCTGAACGAGATGAAGGAGCTTGCCGCGCAGAAACAAGTGCCGCACCGAGACTTCTACAACATACGCAAGGTCAGAGTCTGACATCTCATTCACCGTTAACAGTTCAAGAGCCAATCAGAACACAGAACTGACATTAGAATTTAAGTTTAAAGAAGTAGAACTGAAATTAACTGAAATATCAATAAATAAAGCATTAAATCAACTAAGATATAGATTATCAGTAAACAAATTAAAGAATAAGCACATTAAAATAAATACAAAAATACAATATTATTGTAGAATATTGGAATATAAAATATAAGATTTTAATATGCTAGCTAATAAAATTATGAATAAAATACAAAATAAATAATATAATGTAATATAGTAATTATCAAAATAAAAAGTTAATACTTATAACAAATATAACAGATATAATAAATGGTATAATTATAAATATATTTTAATTCTATATACAGTAAATAAAGAACTATATTAATGTACAACATTAGAATATTAAAATATATTGAATATTGAATGTAATATAATTAATAAATCTACATTTTTAAAGCAATAATATATAAATGATAACTAATATATATATATATGTAGTGCCCCCTATCTGTCTTTATTATTTTTAATATTTATTTAAATATTTTCCTGTCAAAATGTAGCTATTAAAATATTTTATATTCATTAATATTTACGTATAATATTATGTAAATATTACGTCTAATAATATTACATATTATGTATAATATCTAATATTTTCTGAAATAAAGAACTAAATTAATGTACAATTGCAATATATAGACATATTGAATGTAAGATAATTATTAATGAAAATGTAATTAGTAATATAGAAATAATTATCAATTAATTATGTTTAAAAATAATTATATATTTTAAAAATAAAGTATATTTAAATTTTATAAAAAATATGAAATATTATAGAAAATATATTTATCTTAGAAGATTATATTTATAATAATAAATAAAATAATGCATGATTAAAATATTTATAATATTAGAATATAAGATAATTAATAAAAAATTAATTACTAATGTAGAAGTAATTATCAAAATGAAAATAGTTTTACTGTATAATACATTTAAATACTATTATATTATTATTAAATACTATTATAGTAATTATAAATATATTATTATATTTATTATAAAAATTCTATTTATTATTATATTACAAAATATAAATATGTTATTATAGGAAAATAAATAAAGTAAAAATATGTATCTTATAAGATATACATATAAGACATATATATATATATATAGTACATAAATATTAATAAATGTAAGATATTTAAATAAATGCATTTTCACATTGTCTCTTGGTTTTTCTACTGTTTAAGCCAGTTCAATTCAAATTATAGCTCATGATTTAAAGGAAAACTTCTTCAATTCTGAATTTTGGATGAGAAAAACAATATAAAACACACTAACTAGATCTGCTGCAGTGTTTGTACAGAAGTTGATCTGAGGTTTCAGAACAAACGGTCATTCTTGCGTCTGTCAGGTGGACACACACATCCACGCCTCGTCCTGCATGAATCAGAAGCACCTGCTGCGGTTCATCAAGCGCGCGATGAAGAAGTACCCGGACGAGATCGTGCACATGGAGGGCGGCCGCGGGCAGACGCTGATGGAGGTGTTCGAGAACATGAACCTGACGGCCTTCGACCTCAGCGTCGACACGCTCGACATGCACGCGGTAAGATATCATACACAGCGTTCGCCGCGTCAGATCATCGCTGTGTGACGTAACACCTGACACTTCCTCCGCAGGACAGGAACACGTTCCATCGCTTCGACAAGTTCAACTCCAAATACAATCCCATCGGAGAATCCATCCTGAGAGAGATCTTCATCAAAACTGACAACCACATCCACGGGAAATACTTCGGCCACATCATCAAGGTACAGGAGCAAACCAGAGCAAAACCAGAGCAAAAGCAGAGCAAAACCAGAATAAACCAGAACAGAACCAGAGCAAAACCAGAGCAAACCAGAGCAGAACCAGAGCAGAGCAAAACCAGAGCAGAGCAAAACCAGAGCAGAACCAGAGCAGAACCAGAGCAAACCAGAGCAAAACCAGAGCAAACCAGAGCAAACCAGAGCAGAACCAGAGCAAAACCAGAATAAACCAGAACAGAACCAGAGCAAAACCAGAGCAAACCAGAGCAGAACCAGAGCAGAACCAGAGCAAAACCAGAGCAGAGCAGAACCAGAGCAAACCAGAGCAGAACCAGAGCAGAGCAAAACCAGAGCAGAACCAGAGCAGAACCAGAGCAAACCAGAGCAGAACCAGAGCAAAGCAAACCAGAGCAAAACCAGAGCAGAGCAGAGCAGAACCAGAGCAAAACCAGAGCAAAACCAGAGCAGAACCAGAGCAGAGCAAAACCAGAGCAGAACCAGAGCAGAACCAGAGCAAACCAGAGCAGAACCAGAGCAGAACCAGAGTAGATTTTTCAGTAGTCTAATACTGTACATTAATATAATTATATATATAAAATTTAAATGTTTATAATTATGTCATTTATTGTATTCATTATACATATTTATTTAGATTTTCCCCCCCTTTCAAATGTATTTTTAAGAAAAGGGGGAAATTGTTTTATTGATAACGTGTTAAATGAAATAAATTTAGCGCCATTAAATGCGTATTTAATTTAATCTCATAATTTTCCACATTATCTTTGGCAGCCCCAGTTCAAACTAATAATTCTTCACTAAAACCTATTAAAATTAAAACAAGCCCATATAGTTGTGTATATCTCGCTCTGAATGTGCTGCCGTGTGACTTCCTGTGTGTGCAGGAAGTGATGTCAGACCTAGAGGAGAGTAAGTATCAGAACGCTGAGCTGCGTCTGTCCATCTACGGCCGCTCCATGGACGAGTGGGACAATCTGGCGCAGTGGGCCGTTTCTCACTCCGTCTACTCCGATAACGTCCGCTGGCTGATCCAGATCCCTCGACTGTTGTGAGGACACACACACACTGAGTTTTCATGTTTTACGGGGTCTTTCCACGAGTGTGATGTGCCGTGTGTTTGTCCGCAGTGACGTTTACTGCACCAAGAAGCAGCTGAACAACTTCCAGCAGATGCTGGAGAACATCTTCCTGCCTCTGTTTGAGGCGACCATCAATCCCAGCAGCCACCCGCAGCTGCACCTCTTCCTGCAACACGTGAGTCGCATCTCTCGAATGACTCAGTCTGACTGATTTTAAAGAACAAAACTGTGACAAATTTATCAATCACATTTCTTCTTTGCAGTTTTGGTCCTCCATAAACTGTGAATCACTTGAAAGTTCGTCAGTAAAACTGACATGTTGGAATCATAAATAACGCAACAAACACAATCATAAAACTTAATCAAAAACATAACAATAAAAGGTAGGATTTAATAAACATTCCACAAAGATGAAGTCAAATGATGCGCAGGGACTGGAACACTTGAGTTGGGAAATGAATCAGTGAATCATTTATTGAATCTGCACAAATTGATTCACCAATATGAATCGTTTAGTGCGCTCCCATACAACCACATAGTCAAAAACATTAAAGAGTATGTGAATATTAGGGTCCGTTTACACAACATCGATTTCAACTAAAAACAGAAAAAAATGTATGTGTTTCGATCGTTCATTTACACATCATCATTTTGGTGCCTGAAAACGCAAAATTTTAAAAACGGGTTTCAAAGTGCAAGTTTTCGGAAACGATACCGTTATCGTTCCTGTTTAAAGTACAAAAACGCGAATCTGCGAAAATGGTGACGTCAAGCGTATTACATGTTCAGTCTATAGGCGCATAGTGTTATTTTACAAAGCGACATCGCCATCTACTGGCCTGGCAGCAGAATACAGCGCTTTTAGTCATTTTTTTCACAGATCCATGCGAACAGGGATCGTAAAATCACTTGACGAGCGTACTTTCTGTTGAGGCTTAAATAGCCAAGTTATTAGTTTACGTCACGGCCATGAACTTAGTCAGCGTCATTCTCGAGAGCATCTGATTGGACAAAAATCTCTACAGTGCAGGATGATGTCTTTAGGAACATGAACCTGAAACCTGAACATTTTAAATCAAGCCACAAAACTTTAATTTTAATGTGTTGTTCAGGTGGTGGGTTTCGACAGTGTGGACGACGAGTCTAAACCAGAGCATCACATCTTTAACCTGGACAGTCCGTCTCCGGCACGCTGGTGTGACGACAACAACCCACCGTACTCGTACTATCTGTACTACATGTACGCCAACATGACCGTCCTGAACCACCTGCGCAGGTACTGAAACACGCCACAGCACGAGAATATGAATCACTGCGTGAATCACTCTGAATCACTGTGTGTGTGTGTGAGCAGGAAGCGGGGCTTCCACACCTTTGTGCTGCGACCTCACTGCGGGGAGGCGGGGCCTATTCATCACCTGGTGTCTGGATTCATTCTGTCAGAAAACATCTCACATGGACTGCTGCTCAGGAAGGTACATGGATGATAAGAGTGGAAATCAAAAGAGTCATTTGTTCAGGAAAAAGTTAGAGTACACTGACTGTTTGATTCACTAAAAGAACCATCTTCTAAGAATCATTAGTCCTGTGAATCAGACTACACTGGACTACACTATGTAGATTTGTTTTACTAAAAAGAACTGGTTCATAAGAGTCATTCATTCAGGAATGAGACTAGTAACAGTGTAGTCTGATTCCTGAACGAATGACTCTTATGAACCGGTTCTCTTTGTAGTGAGTTGAAAAACATATAGCGCAAACAGTATAGATTCATAACCGTTATTTGCTTGGGAAATCAGTTAGAGTATTATTTTTTTCTCTGCTCATTCATTCTGAATTGGATTTCACTAGTTGCGCTATGTGGCTTTGATTCACTAAAAAGATTTATAAGAGTCATTCATTCGAGTATCTGATCCACTAGTTGTAATATGTGGCTAATTTGAATCAAACACAAATTCCCAAACGAATGACTCCTACTTGATGGATGTTTTTAGTGAATCATGTTGTCCAAACCATGACTTTTGTTGTCTGATTCATGAAGGAATGACTCTTATGAGATGGTTGTTTTTAGTGAATCAGAATCAAAAATCTTGACCGGTGTGGTCTGATTCTCCAACTAACGACTCCTATGAACTTTTTTTTTTTTGTGTGTATGTGAATCAAACACATACAGCGTAACCACCACTCAGCATGAATAATGTAGTTTGATTCCTGAACAAATGACTCTTAACCAGTTCTTTTTAGTGAATCAAACACATTCAACGTGACTAAAGTACCTTGATTCCTAAATGAATGGCTGTTATGAACCGATTCTTTTAAGTGAATCAACTGTGTAACTAGTTTGATTCCTTCACCCACACTTGTTTGACTTCATGTTTTTGATTCACTAAAAGAACCTGTTCATAAGAGTCATTTGTTCAAGAATCGGACTACATTAGCCACTGCGTATGTGTTTGACTCTCTATAAAGATCCGCTTCATAAGAATCATTCTTTAGTTTTCAGTATTTTGAAGAGGTTCTCGTTTCCTAACCATGACAAACACACAGGACTGAATCATCAAACAGGAAGTAGTAATGATTCAGCAGATAAATCCCTGTCTGTGTGTGTCATAGGCTCCGGTCCTGCAGTACCTGTACTATCTGGCTCAGGTGGGCATCGCGATGTCTCCTCTCAGCAACAACAGTCTGTTTCTGAGTTACCACCGCAACCCTCTGCCCGAGTATCTGTCCCGCGGCCTGATGGTGTCGCTGTCCACCGACGACCCGCTGCAGTTCCACTTCACTAAGGTGAGCCGCGGCGCTCGAGATCATCTGGTGTAAAATGTTTCAGGTTAAACGCCTGATGAGCTGAACTACTGTATGTGTGTGTGTGTGTTGCAGGAGCCTCTGATGGAGGAGTACAGCATCGCCGCTCAGGTGTGGAAACTGAGCTCATGTGACATGTGTGAACTGGCCAGAAACAGTGTGTTAATGAGCGGCTTCTCACACAGGGTAACATCACACACACACAAAAATACACACGCATTTGGACATTTCTGTGGAGAGTATAATTTTTTTAGATATGCTCATTTAAAAAACAATTGTTCAGCTAGAAATTGCTCCTTGTTAGTGAAATATTTAATAAGTTCATTTGTCCTCATCTATCATATCTGTGTGTCTCAGGCTAAGGGTTATTGGCTGGGTCCCAACTACAACAAAGAGGGTCCGATCAGTAACGACATCCGCCGCACAAACGTCCCCGACATCCGTGTGTCGTACCGACACGAGACGCTGTGCGAAGAACTTCACCTCATCACGCAGGCCGTCCGAACGCAGGAGCTGGACCGCATCGAGGAGGAGGACATGCTGTCCTTCATGCCCAGCCAATCTACGGCCCCGCCCACACTCTCACCTGTCCAATCAGCACGCTAGAGACAAGCCACAGCCCAATCAACACGCTAGAAATGAGCCATGACCCCACCCACATACTCGCGCCTGTCTAATCAACACGCTAGAGATGAGCCACAGCCCCGCCTACACTCACACCTGTCCAATCAGCACGCTAGAGAAGCCATGACCCCGCCCACGCTATCACCTGTCCAACCAGCACGCTAACATCAGGACCAAAGCGACATTCCCTTCATGTCATTTCAGTGCACGTTTCAGCTATGCATCAATATAATGCAACGAGCGCCAGTGTTTTTCATTATACCTCCGTCACGAGCCTCGTGATGACATCACAGCTCCCTCACGTGCCTTTTACTTTAGCTACTTTTATTTTGAAGGTTTGGCTGCGATTGTATCTTACTGTGAACGTGTCTTTTAGTCTCTGATTCTGTTAATCTTTTAATTTCTAAATCAATTTGAAGGATTTATTTTCTCTGATGGCCAAACTGTTAAGATGTGCATTACGAATCTCCTCCGGTCCTGCAGGAGGCGCCGTTGAGGCCAAAATGAGCAGTATTTTTCTAACCCTAAACCTCCTGTACGCTCGCTAACCACTGTAAAGTTTACACATCTATATGAAGGTAGTTTACGTAGATCTCCTCGTACACTAGATATACATTACGCCTGACAATTCCATGACTGACGTATTTTCAGATCCGGCATGTGTTCGGTACTTTTTAAACTGACTGTTAATCTTCACGCAGGATTGTGATCTTCCCACTAATAAATCGCACAAATCATGAGATCAAAACAGCATGGTTTATAGAAATTAGCATGCTGATAGAGCAGATTCAGAGCAAAGCATGAGGTTCAACATGCTAGAAAGCAAATGATCACAAGTAATAGTATAAAATATATATGTATATCTTTATTTTTTGTGAATGAGATTGTTAGTCTATAGCAGTACTGATCAGAAAAGAGTATTTTATTCATTTCAATAAAGCATGTGTGTATTCAATCTCCTCTGGGTTCTTCTGCATCTTTACATCAAACATAAAAACTGTGATAATATACAAATCAGACACTCCTGATCTTCAAAACCAGCTCTGACTTTGAATAAATATGAATTTAGTGTCCGACGTCCTTCAGCATCCATTAACAGCTTCAGTTGTGTGTGTTTGTTAGTGTCGGTCGACAGGAAGTTTGTGGCCTCAGATCAATGGTCTCACTTCACTGGCCATCTGGAGAGAGTGAATATGATGTTGTGTGAATATGACATCACATACTTCAGTATGACATCATGTGTGTAACGATGACTGACTGTACTCACCGCAAGGGCCGATTTGATGTTCTGCAGCTGGTAGAAAACTCGTCCGCCTTCCTCTGGACAAACAGTCTTGAGCTCGTCACGCGTCATTCCCAGCAGCATGGAGCCGGTGATGCCCCCTAAACACCGGACCGTACTGACACACAAAGAGTTTATTAACACAAACATTTCATTATGTGATGTCTGAGTTCAGATTAACTAACTAGTATGCCAGTGGTTCTAAGCTGGTTTGGTCATGGGACATATAATTTTCCCATGGTCATTAAGCCGTGACTCAAATTTTTAAGAATTTGAACCAAGCAAATTTAGTTATCAAAAATGGTTGACATGCACAAAAGTGCCGTCCTTTTGTACTTAACATAAATTGTAAGGATATCACAAACTCTGATGAGTTGAACTATAAGGTAAGACTATTAAATAGCAGCCCTAAACTGTAGTATTTGTTAAAGTTAGTAAGTTGGTATAAACCTGCACGCTCATCAAAAACTATAGGAAATAGCAAAATATGTGAAAATAAATAGGTATTTTGGAAACTAGTTACCATGGTAAATACAATACTAACATGAACTGAACATATGGACACTGATCCTTATGAACGGAATAAACATCATACCTGCATGCAAATCCTTCCCAGCTAACACACAACGTAATTTCATTTGCTCTTTATTATAGTGAAACAATATACTGCGCGCGCCTCCACATTTGCGCGCGAAATAGAGTGCGCGCCGCGAGCACATCAACGTCTGACAGGACAGGAAAGTTCGTTTTTCTGAGGTGAGAGACTTTATTTCGTTATAAAAATAACGTTAGGATAATGACACTGACACATACCGCAAATACTGAATCAAGACAACGCGTTTTTTTTTCAGGCACTCTTTTAAACTGCGTCTGAAATCATGCCTTGTCAGAAGTGTCAACAGCTTTCGCGCACGCCCTTCAAAATAAAAGTCTCGAATCATAAAAACATTTACAATTACGCTTTTTGTTGTTTCTTTGACTACACACTCCGCGACCCACCGGCTAAGAAACACTATGCAGTGTGTATTCTGTACTTTATTACCCAGAAAATCAACTACATTTTTCTAAAATGCACCGTGCGAGACTATGCCCCAATGACATGCACACGAAAGAACCATTGAGTCATGTCATGTCAGTAGTGATTTTCAAACATTTTTTGATTTTGACTTATTTAATCAGACTGACAAAAGCGAAAACATTTTTTATGCAAAATATGACTAAACATGCAAATCAACTGTATTCTGCAAGATTCAACATAGGTCACTAAATTAAAAAATACACCTTAATGAGGTCATGTGACAATGTAGCACACTACTACTGTTATCGTTTTGTGTACTAGTTTCCCACACTAGTTTTAAAAAAAAAAAAATAGTATGCAGTACATAGTATATTCTGTGCTGTATGCGAACACATTTTCCTTACATTTTACTGAAGCCTTTGTGCTCCAGCCAGGCTCGGACCTCCTCCGGACGGGATTTTTTGGTGAGTCCGGGTGCAGATAGAGTTTCCTGTGGGTCATGAGGTGAAGTTTAGAATTGTGAACACATGTAAATCAGATCAACAGAACTAGACATGTACGTCACTGATACGTACAGGTTTCGCCTCCTGCTGCGGAAGCTGAAGCATGTTGTTGGGGACGTAACCGATCTGCCCCTTCTGATTCTTCACCTTCCACCACTGCTTAGACATGTCCAACAACTACAACACACACACTGAATCTTTAGAGACCATTTTCTCAAAAACAAGTTATTACAGACACTGTGAAAACTCAAAAAACTCAAAATCTCAGGGTCAATTGCTGAACCAGGTCACATATGCATGTGTCTGTGTCTGCAGTCGCTCACCTGTAGTTCTTCACCTTTACTGATGGTGAGTTCACGTGCGTTACGTGCTGTAAAATCAAACACCGCTTTCATGTAGCTCACCGGCAACTCCTCTGAGCTGCAAAACACACTCAGTTACACACTCAAAGTACAGCAGGAGATCTCCTATACTAAAATACTGAAGTATATCAGTACCTTTCCTGATCTTCCTGGAGTAATTTGTTGCTCTACACAAGGAAACAGAAGCAACAAACTATTAAAGCATTTGAATGAAATTCTTCTTATGTAATTAAGTGCTCAGTGTTTGTACGTACCATTTGTTGTGTCATGGATTGTCGTGGTGGTTCTCGGCTGCTGGTGTTTGTGTTGGTCGGCTCAGGGTTTCTAATGGCCGGCGGCTCCCAGCCGTCATCAAACACCGGCGTGAACGTGGGAATATCTTCATCATCCTCCGGCCACTTGGTGCTTCATCAGACACACAGAAACATGATGTCAAACACAGAGAGCAGCCTCTGTCTGACGTGTGTGTGTGTTTGATGGAGTCCAGATGATGAAGAGGTTACTGGTGTTTTACCTGGGGATGTTCCAGGCGTCTCCCAGCGACTGCCACAGATGATCCTCCTCCGCCGTGGCCTCCTCACTGAGGAAGAGAATACACTCCGGCTCAAAGAGAGGAGCCACGACAGACTGTGGGAGATCCTCGTTACAGTGATGCACTATCTACACACACAAACACATGTTAGCTAAAGAACAACGTGTTCATATACAGACAGACAGACAGACAGACAGTCATCTCACCAGGTCCAGTATAGAGAACAGACAGTGTGTGAGTTCAGCAGCACTGGGGTTTTCAATCTTTCCCTTCAGATTGGCCTGATAAACAGATTATTTGACATAATTATTATAATATAATATAATATAATATATAATCTTTGTAATAAATATTAGACAGATAGATAGATAAATACATAGATACAGTGGTGGTCATAATTATTGCGCTCTTGGTAAATATGATCAAAGATGATTATAAAAATAAATCTGCATTGTTTATGCTTTTGATCTTTAATTCATAAAATTAGCAAAAATCTAACCTTTCATTGAGGGAAAGAATTGAAGGTGGGGGAAAAAAAATCACATTATGAAATAAATGTTTTTCTCCAAAACATGTTGGCCACAATTATTGGCACCCCTAGAATTTTTTATGAGTAAAATATCTCTGAAGTATATTCCCATTCATATTTACATTTTTTTTAGCACACCAGGGTGATCATGAACATGAAATTGTCCAGCCATGACTTCCTGTTCCACAGGAGTATAAACATGAGGAAACAGAAAGGCCAAATTCCCTTAATCTTTCATCACAATGAGTAAAACCAAAGAATATAGTTCTGATGTGCAGCAAAAGATTGTTGAGCTTCACAAAATAGAAAGTGGCTGTAAGAAAATAGCTAAAGCATTGAAAATATCCATTTCCACCATCAGGGCAATAATTAAGAAGTTCCAATCAACTAAAGATGTTACAAATCTGCCTGGAAGAGGACGTGTGTCTAAATCGTCCTAATGCGCGGTGAGGAGGAGAGTTTGAGTGGCTAAAGACTCTCCAAGGATCACAGCTGGAGAATTGCAGAGATTAGTTAAGTCTTGAGTCTCAGAAAGCCTAAAAAAATTATTCAGGAGGGTTTCAAGAAAAACCCTCTGCGCTCATCCAGAATCTCCAGCATATTCAGTTGTCAGACACGACTGGAACTTCAAACGGGACCGGCTTCCATGGTCAGATGAAACTAAAAAAAGAGCTTTTTGGCAGCAAACCCACCAGATGGGTTTGGTGCACACATGGATAAAAAGTACCCCATGCCCACAGTTAAATATATTGCTGGATCTTTAATGTTGAGGGCCTATTTTTCTGCTGGAGGTCCTGGACATCTTGTTCAGATACACGGCATCATGGATTCTATCAAATACCAACAGATAAAAAATCAAAACCTGACCGCTTCTGCTAGAAATCCAATAATGGGCCGTGGTTGGATCTTCCATCAGGACAATGATCCAAAACCAACACAAAAATGTGTCACTGAGCAAAAAATGAAGCTTCTGCCATGGCCATCCCAGTCCCCTGACCTGAACCCTATAGAAAATGAGTGGAGTGAACTGAAGAGAAGCAGCACCAACATGGAGCTGGGAATGTGAAGGATCTGGAGAGATTCTGCATGAAGGAATGGTCTCTGATCTCTTGTCAGATGTTCTCCAAACTCATCGGGCATTATAGGTGAAGACTCAGAGCTGTTAACTTGGCAAAAGGAGGTTGCAAAAAGTATTGAATAAAAGGGTGCCAATAATTGTGGCCAACGTGTTTTGGAGAAAAACATACAAGTGATTTTCCCCCCACTTTCAATTCTTTTCCTTCAATGAAAGGTTAGATTTTTGCTAATTTTATGAATTAAAGATCAAAACGGATAAACAATGCAAATTTATTTTTATAGTCATCTTTGATCATATTTACCAAGGGTGCCAATAATTATGACCACCACTGTACATAGTATATAGGTATAAATTATGTAGTATATAATATAAAATGAAACATATGACTTCTGTTCTCCTATTTCACACACCAGCAGGTTAAAGGCCATCTTGACTTTCTGCAGACAGACTGTGAACTCTTCATCTGATGGCATCCCCTTCACAACTTCAGCATACAGATGACAGGAAACATGTCAGGAAAGCATTAGTGTTCATTAACTAAATGAATCATTAATTAAATTAATAATTTTGCTCACCTTTCTGCTTTTTCTTCTTTTTCTTTTTGTCCTTTTTAGGAGCGACGGCTGTCAATCTGTCTGCGAACGCTTCAATGTCATTAATGAGATGATTCAGGATGTCCTGCACACAGACGAGTCGTCTTTAACTCTCATCTACACATCAACACTTAAGGATTTAGTCACAAACACTTACCACGTTCCTCTCTCTCTCTGTGTATGGCCTCTGAGGGGGCGGGGCCGGTTGTGGGGGCTTGTCTTCCACACGAGGGGGCGGAGCCACTACCTTCATATAGGTGGAGTTATTTCTGGAGGCTGGTGGAGTTGGGGCGGGGCTCTCATCTGGACAGCACAAACAAACAGTGTGCTTGTAAGTATATAAAGTATGTACTGCGCCAGTGATGGTAAAGTACATACTTTAAAGTATATAATAACGTGCATTATTGATACCACATGAAAAATTCACATTCTCATCCAAAGTGCAAGAGATTGTGGGTAATACTAGCCAAAAGAGCAAGCAGGGACACATAGGCTGCAACCCGAAATCACATATATAGTAGGTGAAAAACAATATGTGACAAAAGAAGCATGTGTGAATTCACAGTACTCATAAAAGAGTAGGCAAAAAGTTCCCGAATGACCTACTACTACTACCTACTAATTTCAAAATATATAATATCTTTAGATATAACCTAACAAAATATAATATGAAATATACTAGACATGTTCACTTTCTGAAGAAAATCAGAGTAGTGCTTGCCGAGGCAGTTGCTAGGGGGTTCTGCGTAATTGTAAGAGAGCCAACTTCCCAAGCCTGTGCAATGTTCTGAAGCTGAGATATGGTGTGTTTATGTTGCTATATGGTTGCTAGGGTATTCTAAATGGTTGCTAGGGCATGGATACAGTTACCATGGTGATACAGACTAGTTTGCAACTAAAACAAAAGAGGCCAATCCCCATGTCTCTATGATAATGTGGTGCTGAGATATGGCTTATTCATGCTGCCGTACATTTGCTAGGGTGCTGTAAATGGTTGCAAGGGTGTGGCTATACAGTTACCAGGCTGAAACTACTAGACTGAGTGTGTATTTGGATATTTAAGGACCACTTGCCAGTCTGAGTCAAAAGAGGTCATCCACTTGTCTCTACGATGTTCTGATCCAGAGATATCCCTCTCACCTTTTTTCAATGGAAGTCTATGGGGTGGTTGCTAGGGTGCTGTAACTGGTTGCTTGAGCATGGCTATGACATTGTTACCTCACTACTTATTGGCTAGGCGAGTCAAATGAGCCCACCCCCAAGTCTCGATGACATTCTCATGTGGATATATGATCTCATAACAGTTTGTACCAATGTTAAGTGTCATGGCCCGAGAGGTCCTGGGTTAAGATCCCGGACGAGCCCCCATTTACGTGCTTCTTTGAGGACTTTTTCGAGACTTTTTCACCCGCTCGGCTAACATTGTACACCTGATCACTTATAAGCCGCATGATTTGACACCTCATTCATGGGTCTACGACAAACGGTGCGGGACAAGTTAGGTGCCGAAATTTTAAGGTGCCGTAAAAGAAGAAGCATGTGAGACAGTAATAGAGTGCTTCGCTTTGCAAGCACCGATAATTAAAAGTACACAGTTCTAGCATTATCTCACCATAATCCGGAGCGGCCCACTGTTCTGGAGGAGCTCTCTGAAGAATCAGCTCAGGTGGAGGCGAGGTTCTTCGTGAATTTCTCTGCATGGCATTTCCTACACTAGCTTTACTGCAGAATCAAATGACAAATTTACGTCACCGCGACATTTGGAGGTCATTAGTAATTGGTTGGACAGGATTTCATCAGCTAACCTGACGTTGCTCTGTCTTTGATCATCCCTCTTGTTCTGCAGAAGCCGCTCCAGGCCTTTCTTCAGATAATCTGCCTGAATGACAAATGAAAACAGCCGTTTATCATCAGAGACGCTGAGATGCTCCGGCCGTCCTGAGAGAGTCGTGAACTCACCCTGAGAGACTCACTCTGGAACAGGAAGACGCTGACGGCCCGACTGCCTCGGTCCTGGATAGAGACGGTCAGGAGAGAGTCATACGGGTTCTCGTCAAGAATGGCCTTCAGATCCAGAACACTGCTCAGGGGCCACGACTCTAACACCTCCTGAAACATCAACAGCAGCACAAAACCCAGTGAGATCACATTAACGCCTCAATGGTTTCTCCCAGACAGTCTTCTGCTTTTGCTGAGAGTTTCAGAAGAGACTGACCTGGCTCTCGATGTCCAAGAGTAGCAGCGCTCTGTCTCGCACCTCCAGGATCATGTCCTGACCCCACACGAGGCCCGTAGCGTCCATGTACTTCAGCCGCTCCAGACAGTCGTTCACGTCACACACCTGCTGCCCGTCCAGCTCACAGGTGAACAGATGCTGTGGAGGTAAGAGGCGGAATGAGTGATTGGCCATGTATCGGTCATATGATGATGATGATGATGATGATGATCTTCACCTCCACTCGGTGCTGGAACTGATGCATCTGTCTATTAATGGACTCAGCATACTCCTTCCTCTGGTCTACAGAAAACATAAATACACAATCATCATCATCAAACACACAATAACACACACAAACACAATGACAAACACACACAAATACACAATTATCATCATCAAATACACAATAACACATACAAACACAATCATCAAACAGAAATACACAATCATCATATTAAACACACAAGTACGACACAAATAAACAATAATCAAACACAATAACACACAAACACTAACAAAATACACAAAAATACACAATCATCATAAACAAAAACAACAAACACACGATAACACAAAAACAATGACACACAAATACAAAATCATCAAAGAGAAATACACCATCATCATAAACACAAATAAAACACAAATACACAATTATCAAACACACAATAACTCACAAACACAATAATAAACATACAAATACAAAATCATAATAAACACAAATAAACAATAATCAAACACACAATAACACAACAAACACACAAATACAAAATCATCAACACAATAACACACAAATAATAAAACACCAATACACAATGAATAATTGTAAAATTGTAAATATACAATAACAATAACACACCATAAATACACAAGCACACAATAACAACATTACACAATAGCACATAAACAAATGTACAACACACAATAATCATCTCAAGTACACACATTAACATACACAAACATAAACGCACAATAACACACCATATACACACAACTATAGCTAACATACATCATACACACGACACACATATATAAAGCATCAAAAATACACAACACAAACAAACACCTGTTTTATTTTATAATTTTTTTGTTTGTTTTATCAGTTTTATGGTCTTCACTCTAATTCTGTTTCTGTAACAGTTTCTAATTCAGTGGAAAAACATCCATGTCCAGTGTCCAATTATGAACACTTCTATAAATAGCACACAGTTATGTAAAGGTCCAATGACTAATATCAGATTAGCCACTTTAATGATCAACTCGTGACGTCACAGGATCAGTACTCACGGTATATTGATTTAGCGCTGGGTCTGGATAAACCCGACAGCTCCGTGTACGTCTCATCCGCCCCTGTCACGCTACAGGAGATGACAGTGTTAAACACAAACGTCTGATGTTTGATATTAGACAAGAATCAGATTCGATCCTCACCTGGACCGCAGTGACTCTGGGTAACCGCTGGACCAGCCGAACGGACTCGAACCCTGCAGCATGACTACAGCACCTGGGCACAATGTGAATCACCACTATAACATTAACACTTGCAAACAAACGTACTGAGATCGTACTGCATTACCACGATGGATTAAACTTGTAAAACCAGAGTATTTTGATTCATAATATTTACATTGTCTAAGGTACTTCAAAGAATACCATGGTATACTCACAAAAAAGTACCATGGTATTCTTGGAAGTACACTTAAGTACCATGGTATAACTCTCAAAGTAGTATTACCATGTGATACTATCACTGTGCCATGGTAAAGTACCATGGTACTTTCTGTGAGTATCCCAGATGGTTTTCAATGTACATTTTTATGGTAATACCATGGTACATTTGCATGGTGCTGTAAGGTACAAGAATACAATGGTTATTACCATCTCTTCCAAAAACAAAGTACCATGGTATAATACCATTGGATACCATGGTATATTTCAGAGTACCATGATACTAGTACTACTTTGTTCATATACCACAGAATATCATGGTTTTTCAACAAATTTTTATGGTAAAACCATGGTACTTGGGTTCTCTAACACAGCATTTATAAAGTACATCAAATACCATGGTATTTCCAATAATGTTAGGTAAACTTTTATGGTATTACCATGGTATTTTGGTACATTTGTGTAAAGTTAAAGTGAGGAATGAACAGTGTTAAAGTTCAGCTAATCATCTGTGCAGGTTTATGAGCTCATAAACCAAGATCTCTGAAATCTGCTGTGAGGAGCGTCAGGAACATGACACAACACCGTACGACACAAGAGAACACGACAAAACCCTAAACACTGATTCAAACACAAATACATAATGATTCTGATTAATCATTTGATGAAGATCAAATAAACCAGAATAACTTTATGTGTGATATTAGTGTCTGTTTGAGCTCTTTGAGAAGATCTAAACATCTAAAGATTTCTAAACTTCACGTAACTCTTAAAACAGACCTGATTACAGACACCTGAGATCATCAGTTCATGTCCAACTAGTTCTGATAAAAAGTCATCTCATAAATAATAAACACTTCCTGAGTAGAACAGATGTATTTGAGATCTTTCTCACCCGTGCGTCAAGATCTTCTGTGGTTTCTCCAGTTCCTGTGCGTTAGATCATACTGCACTCGCTCATATTCAGAGGTGATGGTCAGAGGAACAGGAAACTCCCGTCAGACAAAGGGTCCAAAGTCTGATGCGAGCTTTGAGACGCTGCGTCTTAAAGGAGCTCAGAGATCAGATGGGTGGAAACATCCACAGAAACACCACCTCACCTACACAATGACGTCTAATACTGATCGGATCAAACCCATAACCCCAACTATATTCCCTCTAGTAATAGTGATACTTGACTAGCAGCACTAGTTATGGGAGTCAGAATGCCACAGCTGTAACAAGTGAATTGTTAAACAATCAGTTTAATCTGTGCTGAATCATCATCATCATCCTGGTTTAACATTAACAACAAGAACAATCATATCAGATTTAAACCTGATTTTATTCCACCAGCCTGAAACAACAAATACACTCACTCTTTTTGTGCATTTTTCATTTTATTTGATAAATCCAAGTAACATTATTACACAAATCTACATGATGGGATGTCAAATACATAATATGGTTAAAAAAAACTAGATGATATTCAACCCCACAAGTGCGAAAAACCACATAAACCTGACATTTTGATTATAAGCGTAACATACGTCAGCAATAAAAACACAATAACATGGTTAAAAGCTCATTATATATGTGAAACTGAAGCGATAAGCAAATGTTAGTTCCCTCTGATAAAAGAACATCTACGTACATCTGTCTAAATATCTGGGCGGACGTTCAGTGTGGCTGATCATTAACACGCTAGACTTTGACCCAGCGACATTTACACACTAAAAGAAGAGCACTGAAACACTACAGTTTCAGAGTCTCTAAAGCGTCTTAAGTACTTCTCATTAAAAACACGGACGGGTGGGAGCGGGTCACTGCGTCTGCAGGGCCTGCGGGAGGTGGAGGGCGGCCCCAGGCGGCAGGGGCCAGTTCTCCTGCCCCTGATGTGTCTGCAGCAGCCGGTAGAGCTGCTTGAGGTGTGTGACGATGTTGTCTTTGATGTCTGGGATGGAGATCTGCAGGCGCACGCTTCCGCTGTCGAACGAGCGCGTGCAGTCGCCCGAAAACATCTCGCTGATCATGCGCGCCACCACCGGGACCACCTGCAAACACATATCAAGGCTTGCTTAGTCATGCTAGCTTCAAAGAATATTTTAGGCTAAAAACCCAATGTTTTGAGAAGCTAATCATGGCTGGACTCTGCATCAGTGTTAATCTAACAAACAAACAAACAGTAGCTACTATAAACACTAAAAGCAATCAAGAAGCTTTAACAAAACAAAAACAAGACGGGCTGAATGAAAATGCAAATTCACTCTCTATGGAACAGCAGAAATACAGCGGTTACCCCAGTAAACAAACACGTTATTAAGCAATATCTGAAAGTAGGACAGAAAGAAAACGCCATCAAAACTTCTCATGACAGTCAGTTTCCTTCAGAGGCACACTGTGTGTCTGAAACACAGATCGGGTGAAATAAAACGGAAAATGGTAAGTTTCCAATCGATGGCTTGGTCGATCGGTGCATCTTTAAAAATAATAATTAAATTGAAACAGTCACTGAAAAACTTTCCCTCCACTACAAATTTTTTCTATTTTATTATTGCTTAAATATAATAATTTATGAATAGTCGTTAAACTTGGCGTTTAATGAAAAGACTTCTTTCTGCTAATTGATTTATTTATATCTGTTAAGTTCATAATTCATTTTCTAATACCTTTTTATACAGTAATAATAGAGTGCAACAGTCAGGTTCTGAAAGTAAAAACACCATTAATTTTCTCCATAGGGAAATGATAAACAGTTTTGAATGATTACTTATAAACAGTTCAAAGATAGTGCTACTATGAGCAACAAAGTTGGTAATCGATAGTATTTGCTTCTGTTGAAGCCATCAGACTGCATTATTTCAAATTATTTTTAAAATAATCACGTTTAACAGAGAATGTGGCGAAAAACTACATTACCCATCATGCTGTATAGAAAATTCCACTAATCGAAACAAGCTAAATGCACCAAAAGATCGTTAGCTCCGCCCATTTCCATCAACCACCAGAAAATGATGTAATCAAGTCACTCTCAAAATACTTTAATATTTGAATATATGCATATTTTGCAATAAACTTAAAATATAGTTTTTATACAGTATATAAATCAAATGTGTAGTTTTACATTTCTCCATTATTTTTAATTTGATTATGCTGTTCGCAATACTTCATGGGATTGCAGTTCTTTCTATCACTGAAGCTGTTAAGTTCACAGTCTTGTACCTTAGTATTTTTGTCTGATTTTCAAATACTTTTTTTGCTTTGTAGTGTTGTGATTCTCCTTGTAGCTGGTTGGTTCGGTTCATGGCTTATAATGCTTTAACAGACTTTTATTAAATCCCCATGGGAAAAACGAACGGGAAAATAATTTTGGAACCTACGACACTGAAAAAGTGGGCTCTCTAGTACAGATAGACTGCCTCCGTGGCCCATAATGCAACACTTCACACGGCTGCGGTCGTAACGTCTCACCTGCACCATGATAAGTTTCCTCTCTCTGGGTCTGCCGTCGGGCCACTCCTCCCCGAAACACAGGTGAATGTCATAGAGAGGGGGCTCAGAAGAGGACTGACCCCTCTGGTGGGTGATGACCCCTACGGATACACCATTACAAACACATAACAGGATCAGAAACACATTCACTTTCTGATACAAATATCCCAGGTTTATAAACGGGCTGACGCAGTCGCTCACCGCTGAGGAAGGACTCCAGGCAGAAGAGCTTGACCTTGTGCTGGCGCTCGATGAGGTTGGGCGTGTTGGGGTTGGGCGCGCAGGGGCCGGACCAGTACACTTTACACTGGCACAGCCGCACGGCGTAAATGTCGTGTCCGCTGACCTCCAGAATGAGGCCGCGGTCCATCACGTCCAGCAGGCGGCTGGTGAAGACACGCTGCTTGTCGTTGGTGATGTGTTCGGTGGAGGGGAAGCGCACCTGCTCCAGACTGATTGGCCCGAACAGCTCCTCCTGATTGACAATCGGCCCCAGATCGCCGTAGAACAGCCGGCAGCCCTGCGGGTTGCTCACGATTACCGGCGGACACACCTCCTTACCGCGGTAATAAAACTGAACCTCCAGATCTGTCACTGCAAACACACAGTGCATTATGGGTGCTGTTATTATTTTCAACTAAAACTATTAAAAACATTTCTGTTTATTGGAACAAAGCTGAAATACAATAAAATGTATATATTACTTGACAAACTTAAAATAAACCAAAATTAGAAATGCTGCCTTGGCAATAAACTGAAATCAGTTTAAGATGAAGCACTCAAATTATTAACTGAAAATAACTAAAACTAAAATAACAATAAATTAAACCGAATTGGTATAACTTAAAAAAATAACACAAAATGACAAAAGCACATAAAAAAAAATTACTAAAAAATAAAATAAAAATAAATGCTAGAAACATCAAACTGTCAAATTTATTTAACTCAATATGCAATAAATAAAGATCTTCTTAATGGTTAATTTACTTACATATTTTTATTTAATAATATTATTTGTTTAACTTAATTTAAACACTTTACATCTATCATATTTAGCATGTTTATCAAATTTAATATTCTTCCTAATGGATACTTTACATATTTATTAATTTTATTTGAATATTTAAAATTAAACTAAAGATGAAACTGTAAATTGCACGTCAACATGAAACATGTCAAATTTATCATAATTACTGTGTTTATATAATTCAAAATGTATCAATGTGTGTAAGGTGTGCGTGTATGTTTGAGTAACGTTTGTGTATGTGGGGGTGTGTAACGTGTGTGTGGGTAATGTGTGTGTATGTGTGTGTGTGTGTGTGGGGGGGGGGGTGTAACGTATGTATGTGTGTATGTAACGTGTGTATGCGTGTATGTAACATGTTTGTGGGGTTGTAACATGTGTGCGTTAACATGTATGTAATGCGCGTGTGTAATGTGTGTGTGTGTGTGTGTGCAGTTTGTTACTGGGCAGAGAGCTGATCCAGGTCTCCGGGGTGGCGAACATGCCATCGAAGGCTGTGGGCGTCTGGAGCTCCATGGGCGGCGGCTGCATCTCCACGTCCAGCGGCTCTTTCTTAGGCCACACCTCCGCAGGGGGAGGGGGAGGAGGGCAGCTGGCCGGCTGCATCGGAGACACGGAGCCCGGAGGAGTCCAAACCGGAGCCAGCGGCGAGGAGCTCATCCCTGCACAGGAGTATATGCCAGTCAAATACTACCCAAAATATGTTGCATTATGTAGAACGTCTCTGAAAGTAACACTTAAACAACATGCTGTACTAAGAGTTTAAGAGACGTTTAACCCGGTTTTATCCCAGTACCGTGAGGTGGATATGGCGGAGGAGGTTCAGGAGTGTCGGGAACATCGTCTTCATCGCCGTCAGTCTCATACGTGGTCACTGAACCTGAGACACAGAGTTTACAGCGGTGTTCAAAATGAAAGATTGCACACTTCATACTTTTTTTTAAATACTATTTGAAATAATCGAGTTTCATGCGGATTGCCACATCGCAGTCACATGACATCATTATGCACATGTTTAATTCAGAAATCATCTTGGGCAATAAAATGATCGCTTTGAAGTGCAAAAATCTCACATAATAAAAATAATTCATAATAATAATTTAAAAAATGATTTCAATTAATTCAAGAATAAAGACAATATTTATAAAAAAAATAAATAAAAATCAAGAAAAAGGTCACAATATTAAAACACTCAAGAATAAAGTAATATATTTAAAAAAAAAAAAAATCAAGAAGAAAGTCGTAAATAAAGTTGTAAATTTTTATTATTAATAATAATAATAGTAATAATAATAATAATAATAGGTCTTTTACAAGCATAACATTTCAAGATTTTACAAGTTTTGTAAAGTATTTTTCACTTCTTTAGGGCATATTTTTCTAACCATCAAAAATTGACTGTGTTTCAGCCTTTAAGACAAATACTTCAAATTAATCAATCAATTCAGATAATTAAATAACAATATTAATGTTTAATCTGAATAATTAAATTACCTGTTACTTGTTTTCCTTAATTCAAACCAACAAAAGCTCATATTATACAAAACATTATATTAAATCTTATTGCTGGTAGAATAATAGGGTGATTTTATAGTGCTACTAAGAATTAATATTCACATTTATGCATTATGATGCATTAAGAGGAATTGTATCAATATTTATAATTTACAATGTCGGGCTAGATCAGGATCTGTGAAATATGAAATTGTATTAAAAACAAATAATTCCAGACCTTCAGAGTTCAGCTGAAATATGATTCACGTGTTTGACGAGAAATCAAGTGTGTGTTTGTTGACTCTGTGTGTGTGTGTGTGTGCGATGTACCTGGGTTACTGAGCGTTTGAGGAATATCACACACGTCGTAGATCTTCAGCGGGTTCATGGGAACCTCTTTGGTCCCGTCATAGATGAGGTTGAACTCGCGGCTCTTGTTCAGAGCACATCTCAGCTGAGCTTTCCATTTGGCCGGATCCGGCTCGTCCACTCCTTCCTGATACTTCCCGGTCTCCACGGCCCAGGCCTGGAAAAACACACACACAGATCAGTCCCGGTCCAGATCCCTGCCGTACTCCGGCCTCAGGATCTCCATCACTCACCTTAAAGATGGTGTTTTCCTCTTCCTGCTGGGGCGTGTGACGCGTGGCGTGTTTCCATGGGATCTGGAAGCGTTTGGCCTCGCGGTCCAGCCAGACCAGACCGGGAAACGTCCCGTTGTCCACCTGAGACACCAGCCAGGGCTTGAGCCGGACACGACGCGGATGAGACGACATGATGAGCTTCTGTAGAGGAGCAAAAAAACACATAAATGACTTTAAAGTTATATTCTCATATACTGCAGAATAAACCACAGATACAAATACAACACAGAAATGGCTTCAGTTCATTTATTTTGTTGCAATTCTACTCTTAAATTTTCATTCATTTTCTTGTTTATTGTATATGTGACTCTTCAAATAGTGTTAAATAGTTTTATATAAATTTTAATAATAATGTTTTTATCATTGTTAGCAGCAGCAGCAGCCTAAACTGCGTTATAATTGATCGATTGAAGTTTTATTGACTACTCAACTTGACTCAAACACAGGTCAGATAAAGCTCATATTAATAATCAGACTTTATTATAACATTTATTCAGCGCATAATCAGAAATAAGCGTCAGATAAACCGATATATTACTGAGTAAATAAAGAGCCGGTGACTTTCGATGATAAAGCACGATGCTAAAGTGACTTCCCGCCGATAAAAACATTGAAATTCCGAGAGTAGAACATATTTAAGCGGATGATATTATTTGAATGAGAGTAAAAGCCTGTAAATATTAAATATAAATGTGATATAAATATTAATGAGTCTCACCTGAGGGTTTCAGGAAGCGTCAAAGCAGGAAAAAACACCAATCCTGAGGCCTTTACCGCCAAAACGAGCTGGTTTATAAATAAACGTGGTTAAAGTCCGTGTGTATCGGTCATAAATCGGTTAATGCGCTCACACACTCGCCGTGTGTCCGTGTGAAACTGTGTGAAGCGTGTTTCATGTGTGTTTGAATCTCTGCTCGAGAGTTTCACCTTCTGCCGAAACTCAGGTAGAGCGGTGACGTCACGCGCATTTCTGTGACTCACGCGCACACACGGGCGCGCGCACACACATGTAAACTCTCTCAAAGGCCTGCGGTCATATCCTGTGGGAATCAGCATTCACATTCATTGTTCTTAGTAAGATCATTGTGTTTATTAAACCATTAAAGACCTGGAATATTTTGGGGCACTTGGTACCGTCCTTGTTTTTCTAACCCATTATAGCATCAAGTGTCATATATAATTTTAAACAGGAGAACTTGAAGTTTCAATCTAGCTCATTTAAAGCCCCAATTTTACATGTACTTTGTCTAAGAATGGATGAATGGATTTTTTTTATTTTTTGTGAACCCAAACAGAACCTGCATTTTTTCCCCCTTTAAATCTTGATAAATGTGAGCTGTTAAAACCTGTTCTTCTCTCTTTCTCTTTACAGTCAAGATGCAGATTGAACTTTGACCCAGCTGTTGAAAAAGCTCTCTGAGAGAACGAACCCATCTGAAGAATCTGTATGTGCAGACTTTGACAGAATGCTGTTTGACTTTCTGTGGAAGCATAAGAGGCATTACATCAAAAAGTCTGTGGTCATTATGTGGTGGTCTAAACTTTCTAGATTTTACTTCCTTAAATAATACTTTCAAGATAAATTGGTTACTTAAACTCTGTTTCATTTTGGAATGCATTTCCTAATCTTGTTTTCTCTAAGGTGTGAATTCTCCCTTTCTTTGTTATGTATTTACAACATCACTAAATTACCCTTTAATTTATCATATTTTCATAAAGAAGTGCTTTTGGCCTGGCACATAATTTTAGTCCTCACAGTTAATTTATTTGGAATGATTATAATATTCTTTATAAAAATAAGTCTTTGTTTTCCCCAGATTGTGTCTATAATAACATTATTTTGGTCTCAGTTAATCAATGCTGATGGACACTTATAATATATAGTTTTTGAGCAGGTATAACTAGGGCTGCACAAGAAATATATGCATGTAAAATATTTACATATAAATATTTTATATATAAATATAATTTTTTTCTTAAATTTATACATGTATGTGCGTGTATTTATATATACATAATTATTATTATACACAGAACACACACATATATTACGTAAACACAGACTTTTATTTTGCAAACGATTAATCGCGATTAATCGTTGTGCGGCCCTAGGTATAACACACCTGTCTGTCACTCCACTCCACAGTAGAGCAGCGCCACCCTCTGGCTGAATTACGCATATGAATGCAATAATAATTTTAAATAATGAACATTTCTTTGTATCTGCTTATTGATCAAAGTTTTTTTTAAAAACGCATCTTCCGTAGCCCATATTTCATTTCTGGTTTAAAAAAGAATAATTAATGGACGGAATAATATAAAATCACATTTTCCCCAACCTCAGCAGGAGTGGCACAGGTGAGTTCTCCTTTTGTCTTTCATCGTTTTTCTTTCGGTTTTGATTTCAGGATGTTGGTGTTGAAATGGCGTCAAGATCGGGTAAGAATCAAATTAAGACACAAATACATCCCATGCAGCAAAGTTTCCTCAATGATTTGTTTAGTGTTTATGAAATATTAACCAAAGTAGACAAAGGTTTACTTCGTTTAGTTATTTTACGCTCTTTTATGTTAAAGGCATTGAACACCAGGAAGAAGCAAACAACAGACGTACAATATCACATAGGCTACATTTTGCACATCCATTCTGTTATCTAGGCAAAGGTTATTATAGTTTGCATTTTTAAATTCGAATTAACAACCAATGCTAGACGTTGATTTAAGCTTCACGCAAACAAGTTTACACCAAAATGAAGCAGTCAAGCCTTTTTACTCCATAAATCTACACAAGCAGTGCTCCGATTGAGGGTCAATGTTCACTTCTGTTGAAGATAACTTGGACAAAATGCGTTCATTTACGACACCCTGCAGAGTCACCAAACACAGACTATGCTTGAATTACAGATCCATTGCAATCCAGAGGCTCATATCAAAGAGCCCCAATGAGAAAAAACATGGTGCTACGCGACTGCAGCACTTTATCTCAGTTATATTAAACAATATTGTCTTATATTTCATTCTTAATAGTCTATTTATATACGTATTCAGTGGCGGGGCTATAAGAAATCATAGCACAAGGATTTCCTAATGATTTTCCTGTATTTTTTTTTTTTTTTACTCTCAGTGTAACTTTCATGAGAATTAAAAACCAAAAAATAAAATAAGGTTTAAAAAATGTTTTAATGTGCCTATATTTATATAAAAACATCTTGATGGGGGAGGGGTTAATTAGGCCACGCCCAGGTATTGAGACAATTAGCGAATATATTAGCACATACGGGTAAATCTCATCATAATGGAGCACTATTCATTTAGCTCACTGTAGTTTTACAGCCCTTGTTATGTGTGGGACTGTCAGTCGGAAGGTTATCAAAGAGCTGACAAGGCTTATATATAAAGCAAAATTGATAACGTGCTCAATAATTGTGCACACTTTACAATGTGACCTTGTAAATGATTATTATTAATGTCAAATGAAGTATGAAATAAAATGCAATAAATGCAGGATATTAAAGTAATTGATGCAGATTCTTAGCACCCCAACTGAACTGTTAACCTCCTTAAAACCGAACCCTGAATGTACCACTATCCACACTTTAACCAGAACTATTGTTATCAAAAACGTTTTGTTCTCAGTTCTAATTAGTTATTGCAAACATTGTGAGATCACAGCTTTCACTGCACAAATGTTGCTGTAATTAATTTATAATGGCTAAACCATGTGTTATCTCTCTCTCTGTGTGTGTCTGTGTCTGTGTGTGTGTGTGTGTGTGTGTGTGTGTGTGTTTTCACTGGCGGCAGCAGGTCGAAGAAGTCCACCATATGATCGCCCTGACAGTAAGTGAATTAAATCACTGTCAGTGATATTAAGATGTGTCAACTTGAAACATTTATGTGTTTATTTTATGAAACAAAATGAGCAAATCTCTTAAATTATATAAAAGTTCTGTGAATAAAATTATAATTGCACAATATTTAGTGTTGTATCAGTTAAAGTACTTGTTCACCCCAAAATGAAAATGGTCCCATCGTTTACTCACTATCAAGTTGTTCTTGTTCAAAAATCGAATGACTTTTTCTTTTGCTGAACACAAAATATCTAAACTTCATATTGCAAAAATGGATGATGAAGTACAGTTAGACTAAATACAGTAGCCTACACTTTTTAGGGGTAGGGGTAAAGCAAAAAATTATTTCCACATATTGCAGATGAAGTTATTTATGTATTTTGTATCATTCAAACACAAGATAACCTGAAGATTTCCAAAATCTTTCGAACTGAAGTTCCAGATTCAGATATTCTGAAAGCAGAGGCTGATTCCAGCAGACAGAATTCCTCTTCCTGTTGGTGATTTCCTGTGAGATCAGTCTGGGCCCATTTCAGTTTCTGTACCTGGACACACAATACGACTGAACACCTAATCACCAATTTTACATTTATTTTGTCTGAGAATGGATGAATTTACCAGAATTAGGAAAAATGCCAGCATTTGACCACATCGCCCTTGATACTACAGCAGATAATAATATATACTCCAACACAATATTTACTGCTAATTAATGTGCTTCATCCATGTAATTCCAAAGTTTGTGTGTGTGTGTGTGCTCTTTTTCAGTGAGAGATCTGAGGATTGTTCTGCTGGGAAAGAATGTATCAGAAAACAGCAGAGTTGGAAACACTATACTGGGAACAGCAGCGTTTGACAGTGAAGTTTATTCATCTTATTTACAGCAGCACAGTATGAGAATCAGTGCATTGGTGGAGGAGAGACACATCGCAGTCATCAACACTCAGCTGCTCCAGCCACATGTCTCCTACCATCAGATCACACAGAGAGTGAGAGAGTGTGTGTCTCTGTCTGCTCCAGGACCTCATGTGTTCATACTCGTACTGCAGTATAATGACTTCAGTGAGGAGGACAGAAACAGAGTGAAAACTGTGCTGAAACTCTTCAGTGAGAAGGCCATTAAACACACTATAGTGGTGACTACTGATGAAGAGACACGCACATTCAAATGGACTTCAATGATAATAAATAACTTGTTTACTAATTTAATAAAGGAATGTGGAGGAGGACATCTTAAGTTTGATAAAAATAATGCCGGATGGCGCTCTGAGATGATCAGCAGGATAGAGGACATACTCAAGGAAGAACAAGAAGAATTCCTCATCTGTATCAAGTTTGGGGATGGAGGTGGTGGAGTATCAGTGGATGAAGATCCGAACAGATCTGGAGGTTTAGTCCGAGGAGACGACAAAGAGAAGGATGGAAAACTCAATGAGAGGACAAGAACAGGAAGTGATGGAGGAGGTTTGTCAAAGTCTTTTTTTCAGGATACCTCTTAGGAATATGCTGATGAACTACCCTTGTTGTCCTTTAATAGTTACAGTGAAGTAGAGACAGAAAATGACAGGGAGAAAAATGAGGAGCACTACTGTGAGACCTGAACTATTATATTTTGATTTTACTAATCTGTTTTGTTAAGGTTGAAAAGCTTCTAAAAAAGTTTATACATAAAAAAACAGACTGAGTTGTTTAACTGAATGATTCTTTTATATTCAACAAAAGTGGAAATTAATTTGTACTGTCAAGGTCCAATTTTTTATGTCAGTTGAATGTGACAGAAAAGTTTTAAGATGAAGAGTTGGGAATGGGATTAGGACAGTATATTTGACACCCTGGTGAACAACAGCTTCTTATACTTTATCATGAACTAATGCACTACCAATTGTGCCTCAGCTCTAATATACATCAAGTCTTCTAAAGCCAGAAATAGCTTTGTATAAAGAACAGATCAAAATTAAACTTTTATTAATCTGTATTTGTGTTTGTTCAAATCATGATATATGTAAGAACTTCACTGTTTGCATATAGCCAGCCGGCCAGCACACTCAACACCATAGTGCCAGGTTGTGTTGAGGGATGAGGTGAGAGAGCAGTAGGGCTTTTATTAAATGACAAACAAAACAAAAACAAACAAATACTTGACATACTGTGAACATCACACAGGCAGGAACATTAGACAATGATCTGGCAGAGGACAGGGAATAAATAGTGAAGGTAATGAGAGAGAGCAGGTGGGGCAAAAGAACTTATGAGCAAGCAAATTTTATTTATATAGCACTTTTCTAAACAAATTAATGTAATTCAAAGTGCTTTACAGACAAGAAGGAACCAATAGATACAGCAATTAACAAAACAAAAAGAACAAAAAAAAAAAAAAAAAAATAGACCCATTAATAAGAATACATAAATAAGAATAAAGTTTATAAAGATTAAAATATGAAATATAAGATACAACATTAAAAGTGAAGCAAAACACATGAAGTATAAAAAGGTTTTATAAGACTTCACAGGAAGGCCAGACTAAAAAGATATGTTTTTAATTTAGATTAATGTTTTCAGCACATCTTATGTTCTCTGGAAGGTTGTTTCAGAGGTGAGGAGCATAACGGCTAAAAGCAGCACCACTGAGTGTTTTAGTTCTACTATGAGGTGCATTTAGAAGAGAAGAATCAGAGGATCTAAGAGTCCTTCTAGGTTCATATACTGTAAGCATTTTTGAAAGATAGTCTGGAGCAAGTCCATGCAATGCCGTATGAACTAAAAGATTTTTAAAATCAATACGAAAACTAACAGGTAACCAGTGTAATGACCTTAATACTGGTTGTAATATGATCTCTCTTTTTGGCTTTTGTCAATATTCGAGCAGCAGTGTTTTGGATTAATTGTAATTGGTTAATTGTATTCTTTGGTAGACCAGTAAGAAGGGCATTACAATAGTCAAGCTGCTAGTTATAAATGCATGCATTAATTTTTTCTGTGTTGCTCAGAGAGAGAAATGTCTTACTTTAGCAATGTTCTTGAGATGATAAAATGCTGTTTTGGTAATATTACGTACATGAGCTTTAAAATTAAGATCAGAATCAAAGACAAGTCCTAAGTTTTTTGCCACTTGGCTTGGGTTTCATCTGAGTACATTTAGTTAAGGGCTCATCAGGAGACAGCTATACAACTGTGTGTCATCTGCATAACTATGAAAAGAAATGCCATGCCTCCTGATGAGGTGACCGAGAGGTAACATATTAAAAAGTAGTGGTCCTAAAACTGATCCCTGAGGAACCCCACATGGTACCTTGTAATATTCAGACAAGGTATTATTAATGGATACTACAAATGTTCTTTCACTAAGATATGATAAAAACAATTTAAAACTGTTCCAGATAGACCAACATAGCCACTTAATCCATTTAAAAGAATCTGGTGATCTATTGTATCAAACACAGCACTCAAGGTTTATGTTTATATCATTTACTACTTTAATAAGAGCGGTCTCTGTACTATAGTATTTTCTAAAACCAGACTGAAACATCTCTAGTTTCGAATTTGCATTTAAGAATGAACTCAACTGATTAAAAACTATTTTCTCTATTATTTTACTTAAAAATAATTACTAGGAGTTAAAATATCTGAGCTCCCTTTTTGGTACACAGGTTTTACTAGGACAGATTTAAGGTCCGAAAGGAAAATGCCAAGCTGCAGGGAGTGATTTACTATCTCAAGGATATCAATAGATATGGAGTCAAAGATACTTTTAAAAAGAGAGGTAGGAATAGGATCAAAGGAACAAGTAGATGGTCTCTGTTCTGTTACAACCTTTCTTAGTGTCTCAACATCAACCAAAGTAAAACTTTCCATTTTGATAGTATTCTCTACAGTTAATAATGAAGGGAGCATAATTGACCAATTTTCATGTATTGAACAGATTCCTGATCTAATGTTTATAACTTTATCTCTGAAGTAGCCAGCAAACTCTTCACATTTCGAATTTGGTAACTCAGAGCTATCAATTTTATGATTTATTAGTGAATCTATTGTATTAAATAATAATCGGGGGTTATTAATGTTTGCATTTATAAGGTTTGAGAAATAAGCTTGCCGCGTTCTATGAATTTAAGAATTTCAATGAGTTTTTTTAAGTGAACTTCTAGTTTAGTTTTGCGCCATCTTCGTTCAGCACTTCTACAGTCTCTTTTAAGTTTCACAGTCTGATGAGATGACAAGAGGGAGAAGTCAAGACATTAGACACGAGAGCACTTTTTGTCCTTTTTGGAGTTTGATATTCCATTTTTGTAGTGTGAAACAGCAGCCTGGACTTTGTGCTAAAAAGCACCTTTTGTATTCAGTGAAAAAAAAAAAGACAATCATATGTGTTTGTAAAATTGTGTGAGTATATGATGTTTTGGGTGAGCTATTCCTTTAAAGGCTGTAGTGTGACTGTTTGTATGTGTCATAGATCCATACATAGAGAGTGGATTCACCCAAACAGTAAGTCAGTAAACAAGGAAGCCTTTAGTGGATAAAACAATGTGTTGCAATTTAATTTGTCTCTAAATATTGTTTCAGTGACTACTTCTGGAAAAACAAAGCTGAACATTGTGCTGTGTGGATATAATACAACACTCAAGTCCTCAGTGTCTAAAATCATTAGAGGGAAAATAAATAGACTTTTCCATCAGAGAGAGATGAGAAAAGTGTGTGTGAAGAAAGAGGAGAAGATTCATGGACAGTTGATCACTGTAATAGAGCTTCCAGCTCTCACTCGGCTCTCAGAGGAGGAAGTGAAGCGGGAGACTCTCAACTGTGTGTCTCTCTGTGATCCTGGAGTTCATCTTTTCATCCTCGTTATTCCCGTCACTCCACTTACTAATGAAGACAAAGCAGAAATGGAGAAGATTACAAGAATATTTTACTCAAAAGAGCACTTCATGGTGCTTTTCACTTCTGAACTCACTATTGATAAAAGTGTGTCAGATTTTGTATCATCCGCAGAATCTCAGAGGTTTGTGAGTCTCTATGGGAGTTGGAACAGTGTGATGGGGTTAAAGGACCAGAGAAACTCTGTACAGATCCCAGACCTGCTGGACTGTGTAGAGAGAATGAAGACTGAACCCTATTCACTTCAGATGTATATGAGAGCTCCAGAGAAGAGAATCAGACATGAACTAGAGGAGAAACTGAGTGAGAGAGAGAATGAAATCAAAGAGTTAGAGGAGAAGATCAAGACACCGGGTGAGTGAATTCTTTTATATTTATGAATGAAGCATCTTTGTGAGATTAAATTAATAAGCTTACAGGTTATTTACAGTACACTTCATCTATACTATGTGAACCATAGATGAATAAATTCCCTTTTTATACATAAGACACCTATTTTTAAAGGTGAAAAAACTGACTAAAAAAAAATCATTTTAAATGTAATTTAATAAAATATTTTGCCTTTATTGACTGGCTAGAGTCTATGATCCCTACACAACACCAGACCCTGAAGGTTGGGATACATTACATTGCCGTTCTGGACAAGTTGATGCTAGTTCCTGAAAGTGAGAGCCAGTCTGCAGATTTGAGCTGACAGATTTCATAGAAAATCATGTAGTGTATGATGATCACAAACTCTCAATTTTTAGCTTTAGACTTTGCTTCCATCCAGTCATCAGAGATCAAACATGTTTGATATTTTGAACCGATATTAGAACACTAGTTAACTCTAGGCCATTGTAAACCCTGGGTAAACGGAATCCTCGATTATTTTGCTTCATGTTTCACACTGCTCTTAATTTACCCGGGGTTAACAATTAATCCTGGGTATTCATAAGATGACGTTTCACACTGTACATTCATAAACCCTGGGTTAACGTTCTTATTTGCATATATTCTGTGTCAGTGTCATTGATTGGATAAAAGCAGCACGTGACCTGTTTACATTGCGCTAGCATTGCGCATCCTAGATTTGTACTATCGAGTTTATACAATGCTCAGTCTTTCCGTTACTATCCAAGGCACATTGATATGAGTACACAATTGGTTTGATTGTTGCTAAGAGTCTAACTGTAACATTCTAACAACACACAAGTTTGGCACCGCAATGTGGAGTTAACACCGCAAAAACAGTGCTAACCCTGCTCCGGAGCAGGGTTTCATAACCCCGGGTAAAAAGCAGTGCTAACCCCACTTCTAAATTACAAGTGTGGAACTCTCCTTTACCCAGGGTTAAAAGTGGTGTTTAGAATGACGATAAGGTATGAGTGTATAAGTGTATGAGCTCCTGAAAAGCTCCCTATTACTTAAGCTATACTTTTTTGTTTTCCATCACTTTGATACATGTTGATACAGTATATGGTTTACTACTGTATATACCACCAACACCACTGCATTGCACTGAGATTCAAAATTCAATGTGCTGGACAACTGAATCAAAGCAACAGAAATTGTGTTACTGTGCAAACACTTACAGTAGCACGCAAAAGTTTGGGCACCCTATGTCAAAATTTCTGTTTCTGTCAATAGCGTGTAAAAGATTACTTTGAAGTAAAAACATCATTGTTAAACTAGTTTATTTCTTTGACAGTTCCAGAGGGTGTGAAGCTGAATCTGGTTGTGTGTGGGAGTGACAGAACATTAAAATCCTTCATATCAGACCTGATCCTGAACCAGAGAGACAGAAGATCAGAGCTCAGCTCAGAGTGTGTGAGGAGAGACGTGAAGGTGTGTGAACATCTGATCTCTCTGGTGGAGCTTCCAGCTCTGATCAAGACTCAGCTCTCAGAGGAGGAAGTGATGCGTCAGACTCTCCGCTGTGTGTCTCTCTGTGATCCTGGAGTTCATCTTTTCCTCCTCATTATTTCTGATGCTCCACTGACTGATGAGGACAAAGCAGAAATGGAGAAGATCCAGAGAATGTTTAGTTCAAGAATCAAGAACTACACCATGGTCCTCATATACCAGAATCCAGAGCATCAGACAGCAGAACTGAATGAAGAAACACAGTCTGTCATTGAGAGTTTTGGAGGACGGCATCATTTCATTGGCCCAAACACACAAGTGTCCATGTTGATGGAGAGACTGATGCAGATGGTTGAGGCAAATAGTGGAGTTTGTTTCTCCACAGAGACATTGTTGGAGGCACAGATGGAAAAACTGCTGAAATTTGAAGAAATGAAGAAGAGAATCCAATCATTAGAGACGTGGTTTCAGTCACAAGGTAATGATCAGAAAATCGGACACTTTTAATGATTGCAAACATCTAAACAGATTTGTGAGATAAAACAATAACGTTACATGTAGAGTTCAGAAGAAATAATATGATTAGCCCATGATGCTTCAGTATAAATTATACACAATATTCTCTGATGACCTTGATGATTGACAATATTTACTTGAAATTCAATATACTGTTTTTAATTTTTATTTATCTATCTTTAGATTCAAGGGACAGTGCAGATGATCTGAGGATTGTGCTGCTGGGAAAAACTGGAGTTGGGAAGAGTTCAACTGGAAACACAATCTTAGGAAGAGGAGCATTTATATCGGGCACATCTCATGAATCAGTTACTAAAGAGTGTCGTAGAGAAAGAGCTGAAATCAACGGCCGACATGTTACTGTGATCGACACTCCAGGACTGTTTGATACTGAACTTACTAATGAGAAGGTCCAGAGAGAAATCACCAACTGCATCTCCATGATTCTGCCTGGACCACATGTGTTCATCATTGTGCTTAGTTTAGGACAACGATTCACTCAAGAAGAAGAAACAACAGTGAAGATCATCCAAGAAATGTTTGGTGAAAACTCTTCAGTGTTCACCATGGTGCTCTTCACCAGAGGAGACGATTTGAAGGACATAACTATTGAACAGTGGCTGGGAAAACCTGGATCTCCTTTAATGAACCTGATTGAAGCATGTGGAAACAGATACCATGTGTTCAATAATAATCAGACTGGAGACCAAACACAGGTGTCTGATCTACTGAAGAAGATAGATGACATGGTGAAAGAAAATGGAGATAGTTACTACTCATGTAAGATGTTCAGAGAGATGGAAAGAGAAATACAAGAACAACAAAAAAAGATTCTGATGGTGAAAGTGGAGCAACTGAACAGAGATAAAGAAGAACTGGTGAACAAACATGAAGAAGAGAAAAAGAGGATGATGGAGGAACAAAGGCAAAATCATGATAAAGAGAGAAAGAGAAGAGAAAAAGAATTTAGAGAGAGAGAAGAACAATATAAAAGGGACATTAAAGAAAGAGAGAAACAAGAGAGAAAGATGCGAGAAGAGATGAAGAGAGAACGAGAGGAATGGGAGAAACAGAAACAACAGGAAAAACAAAGAAGAGATGAAGAGGATGAGAGAAGGAGAAAGAAAGAACAGGCAATGAGGGATGAATATAATCAGAGACTTAAACAAGAGGAAGAAAGAATGAAGATGATGTTTGAGGAAGAAAGACAGAATAATGACAAAGACAGAAAGAGAAGAGAAAAAGAATTTAGAGAGAGAGAAGAACGATATAAAACAGAGTTGAAAAGTGAACGAGAGGAATGGGAGAGACAGAAACAACAGGAACGACTAATAAGAGATGAAGAGAATGAGAGAAGGAGAAAAATAGAAAAGGAAACATGGGATGAATATTATGAGAAACTTAAACGAGAGGTAGAAAGAAGACACAGAATGAAAGAGCTTCTTCAGTCCAAACATGAAGAAGAGAGGGAGAGAATGAAGATGAAGATGGAGGAAGAAAGACTGAAGCGTGAAAAAGAGAGAAGGAGAAGAGAAGAAAGATATATAGAAGAACGATATAAAAGAGACATCAAAGACATAGAAGATCAAGAGAGAAAGATGCGAGAGGAGATGAAGAGAGAACGAGAGGAATGGAACAAACAGAAACAACAGGAAAGATGAAGAGAAGAACAAACACTTAATACAGGCATAAACAGTCAAGGTCAGAATTCTAAATTTGAGCAATGATAAACAAGACAATAAATTTGCATTGTTTATCCTTTTGATCGTTCATTTAAAAAAATACACAAAAATGCATTTAATCTATTTTTATTATTAATGATGTTTTATTAACAAAATTCGGGAGGAGCAGGTTCAGCCTAATTAGCCTAATTTAACCTAATTAGCACAGGTGGAGAGCATTCAGTTAATCAACTCAACCAATGTCAAGAGGTATAAATTCAGCAGATTTACTTCTGTTCATCTGAGAGTTTATCAGCATTAGGCCCCGCCCGACGTTCACAACATGTCCAAAATCGAGCTCTCGCCGTCTGATGAAAAATCCTTCGTCCTCGAGGAATCTTACCTCAGTAACTGTTAAGTTTGAGGGTTCCTCCTAATGATGGGAGAAACAAAGCTTTTGAATCAATTGAACCAATCACTTCGAAAAAATGATTCATAGTTTCGCTCGGAACGTCACACTGGTGATGTCTACTGGTCAGAAGGGTGTAAATGCACCGTAGTCAGTTCAAGCATGCATGGAAAAACATTTTACCAACCAGTTGCAACTGGTACTACCAATACAATGGCATTGCCAGTATTTTGAAGCTATAGTATCACAATACTACTGTAGTATCGGTACACCGTGCAACCCTAATATGAAGTGTTGGTATTATGTTTTATTTTATTAAATTGTTGTTACAATTATCTTGTTTTGTTTGCTTTATGGAGGTCGCCAGCAAGATCAGAGCACAGATTTGATCTGAAATTTAGGCCGCTGGCTCCAAAGGTGGACCCTGACCCAACCTATTCACTTTTCCAATAATTTTTGTTACGCATAGGAACAGCAACCAAATCAAATCAAGTCACCTTTATAGAGCTTTACATGTAGGCTGTGTCGGGGCAGCTTTACAGTGGTAGCAGAAAATAATTTTGGCTTCACAGCAGCTCTAGAAGTAAACGGTGCCATTGTCCAGCTTAAGTAAGTTCAGTATTGATTCATTCCATCATAAAACCATTAGTTATTCATATAGTTCATTTATCTACACAACAGCTCTGGAGGAAAAGTGATGTCATCATCCAGGACAGTTCAGTTTGCATACAATTGTGTGCAGTGAAGACAATGAAGTCAGATCAAAACATTGTTGAATATCAAGTGTCCCCAACTAAGCAAGCCAGAAGCAACAGTGGCAAAGAACCTCAGCTGCCCCAAAAGGCCTCTCCAAGCATCAGATTCAAACACTCTAGTCGCTGTCCATCAGAGACTTTAAAGATCTATATCCTATCCAGTCCAATCGCTTCCATGTTAAAGAAGCTCAACGAACCCTTACCAGCCAAATTCTTTAGCTTCAGCTTGTTCTCTCGCTCAATCCTACAAGCTCACCATATCCACCTCAATTAACACCATCAATCCACTAAAATAGTGAAAATATTCTACCTCACTGCTGCAGCAGCATCTTCTCACCCGATCCCGCAGGAGCCCACTCTGTTCTTACACTGCAGTAGCAGTGTTGTCTCCTCCACTCCCGCAGGAGCTCCATCTCTGGCAAACCTTGCCTTCACAGCCGCAGCAGTGTTATCTCCATGCTCTCGCAGGAGCTCAGTTTGTCTGGCTGACCCTTCCACTGCAGCAGCAATGATGTCCCCTCCGCTCCCATAGGAACCCAGTTCTATAGCTACATTTGTCCACTGCAGCAGCAGTAATGTCCCCTCTGCTTCTGCTGAAACTCAGTTTTCTGGGGAGGAAAAAAAAAAAAACTTTCTCTCCACCGCTGACAAGGCTTACCTGTCCGAGTCTTGATTTCCCATCAGATGCTGCGAGAGCCCTCCTGGTCAGTTTCTATCTTTTCTCCTTCCTCATCCGGCGAGGCTTACCCATCTGATGCCATGAGTATTGATCTCCCGTCGAATGCAGCGAGAGCCCTCCCGGTCAGTTTCCATCTTTTTACCTTTTTCCGTCCGGCGAGGCTTACCCGTCTGATGCCACAAGCATTGGTCTCCTGGAGCCTTGGTCTCCCATTGAACGCCGCGAGAGCCTCCCGGTCGAGCCTCTGCTCTTTACTTTCCACTTGTGTGCTAGTGAGGCTTACCCATCTGAGGCTTTGAGCACTGGTCTCCTGGAGCCTTGGTCTCCTGGAGCCTTGGTCTCCCATCGGACACTGCGAGAGCTCTCCTGGCCGGGCATTCCAATTTCTTTCATCCCGCCATCAGCCAGTGGGACCCACTCACCTGTTGCCGGGAGCCACTCCTGGCGGAAGCTGAGTGGGCCCCTTTTGGCTGGTCATTCCTAAACCACGCTGCCCCTCGTCTTTCGGTCGGTAGGGCTCACCAGTTCGACACCGTGAGCATTGGTCTCTTGTCGGATGTAACCAGAGCCCTCCCAATCAGGCGCTCCAAATCACGCGCTCCCTGTCAATCAGCTGGTAGGGCCCGTCCACCTGATGATGCACGGACCCCCCCCCCGGTCGGACGGTTTAACTCATACTGCTCCTCATTTATCGGCCGGTAGGGCTTTACGCATCCGATACAACGAGCATTGCTCTCCTGGAGCCTTGGTCTCCTATCAGATGTCACAAGAGCCCTCCCGATCGGTCGTTCCAAATTTCAGCTACCCGTAGTTTGTCGGCTAGTAGGGCCCGTCCGCCTGGTACAGTGATACGCTCCTGTCAGTGGCAACATGGGCTCTCCTGGTCAAGCAACCAGGCTTCTTGAAATGCCAGTCTGCCAATTCTCTGTGTCTTTTGGGGGTCTTTAGTCTGGCGGCTGTCCTTTGCTCTTTTGGTTTTTGGGGGGATTACTATGGGTTCGGGCCAAAATTCTGAGCTCAGAGCCCTCTCCCCAGACAGCACGCCAAATACGCATAACTTTACTCTATTTAATTATATGGATATGTGAACTCGTGAGATGATGTTTTATTAACGAAGTTCGGGAGAAGCAAGTTCAGATAATTAATCAATTAGCACAGGTGGAGAGCATTCAGTTAATCAACTCAACCAGTGTCAAGAGGTATAAATTCAGCAGACTTACCTCTGTTCATCTGAGAGTTTATCAGCATCCCTCCTCCACCCCATCTCCTCACTTTTAGTTCTATCTACTTTTACCACACTGGGGGGAGTACTCTGGGTTCGGGACAAAATTCCGAGCTCGGAGCCCTCTCCCTGGACAGCACGCCAAACATGCATAACTTTAGTCTATTTAATTATATGGATATGTGAACTCGTGAACTATTATGATAAACACTGAGAATATTCAGGAAAGAGAGTTAACCTACACTTTAATGGTGGGTGGTAAGTGACCTGGATAATGGATCAGGTGGTGACCCAAAAAATATTGAGAACCACTGAGAGGGACTGTTATAAAGTGAAACACTTGTTGCTCAAGGTTCCAAATTTAATGAGTTGTTGTTAATCTCTAAACTCTGTTATTGTCATTTTCAGATGAAGATTCACCGTCGGATTCAGGATATTTGCGAATCTTGCTGTTTGGGAGAACAGGAAATGGAAAGAGTGCGACAGGAAACACTATCCTTGGAATAAATGAGTTTAACAGTGAAGACAGGTCACAGTTGGTGACCACTACTTGTCAGAAGGGAGTTGTTGACGTTGATGGTAAATCAGTAGCTGTTATTGATACTCCGGGACTCTTTGACATGACAGTGTCAAAAGAACAAGTGGTGAAAGAAATAATGAAATGTATTTCACTGTCCGCACCTGGACCTCATGTGTTCATTATTGTGTTGAGTTTGGGAAGAATCACTCAAGAGAAGCAAGACACTCTAGAGATCATAAAGAAGATCTTTGGCCCAAAAGCAGCAGAGTTCAGCATTGTTCTCTTCACTAAAAAAGATGATCTGAAAGAACAAACAATAGAACAATATATAGAGAAGAGTAAAAACGATGAACTCAAGAAACTGATCAGTGACTGTGGAAACAGATTCCTGGCTTTTAACAACACAGAAACACAAGATCGGACACAAGTTACTGAGTTATTAAACATGATAGAAGAGCTGAAGGAATCTAATGAGGGACAATACTTCACTAATGAGATGTTTGAGGAGGCAGCGATCTCTATTGAACAGAGAAGGGAAAATCTAAAAGAGAAAGAAAGAAAAAATCAGGATAAAGTTGAAGAATTAAAAGCCAAATATGACATAGGAATCAAAAGCATGAAAGAGAGACTGGAGGAAAAGAAACGAAAGACAGATGAGGAAAGAGAGAGGCTGAAGAACAAGTTCAGAGAAAAAGAGGAAACACTCAGAAGAGAGTTTGAGGAGAAAGAAAGATCAGAGCAGGAGAAACTAGAGAAGGAAGATCAGAAACAATTTGAAGAGGAAGAACAGCGAAGAGCTGAATATGATCAAACAATAGACAAGATGAAGAGAGAGATGGAAAATGAGAAACTACAATATGAAAAACTGCAAAAAGAAAGAGAAGAAGAAGATAGAAAGAGAGAAGAGAAATATAAACAAGATCAAGAAAAGATAAAAAATGAGCAGGAGCGCATCCTGTCAGAGTTAAGAAAAAAACAGGAAGAGGAAATAAAAAAGAGAGATCTAGATGAACAAAAGAGGAAAAAACAAGAAGAAAAAGAGACAGAAGAATGGAAGAGAAAAATAAAAGAGGCTGAAAATGACAAAGAGATTCAAGAGGAAATTAAACAACAGCAGAGAGAATGGGAGGAAGAGAAGAAAAAACAGATGAAAGAACAAGAGGAAGAGGAAAGAAAGATAAAAGACAGACACAAGGAACAATTGAGAGAAAAACAGGAAGAACTGGAGAACATGAGAGAGAGATTTGAAAGAGACAGAGAAGAAGATAGACAGATGATCAAAGAGGATAAACATCAACAGGCAAGAGAGAGAAAAGAAAAAGAGAGAGAATATGAAGACAAGAGAAATGAAATGAAAAGACGTTATGAGCAGCTGGAGCAAGAGAGAAAAGAGGAGTGGGAGAGAAGAAAACGAGAGGATGAAGAGAGAAGAAGGGAGAAGAGAAAGAGATGGGAGAAAATTATGGAAGACCTGAAACGAGAGCAAGAAGAAGAGATCGAGAGAAGAGAAAGAGAGGAGAGAGAAATAATTAGAAGAAAAGAAAAAGAGTGTGATGAAATTAAACAAAAATATGACGATGGAATACAGAAGATGAAGAATAAATATCAAGAAGAAGCTGGAAAATATAGAGAAAAATTGAATGATTTCAGAAAGAGAAAAGAGCAGCTTGATCATGAGTTCAAGGAGAGTCTTACACAACTATATGAACTGAAAGAGAAACAAGAATTATCAATGTTCTGGCGTTTGGTGAAACGGGTAAGGCTAGGCTGACCTAAAACATAGAGCTGACACCATAACACATTCATGATGGAGAAGATGCTGAACACACACATACAGAAATGAAAGGGTTAAAGAATAATACTTAATACTCTTAGCATGTTTACACACACATGCACACACATTTTTTGTAGTTACAGATATTTAAAGTAAATAATAGGTATTAAAATCGTGTAACTCTCCTCTTTATAACACAATTGTCAGCTTTCCCATTAATAATAATGTGGCACAGTTGTCAAAACTGATGCTTTAAACAGGAAGTCAGATATTTTGAATTTTCTCTGCAAAATTCTTTCAGTTTTTGCTATTTCCACACATTGTGCTCCTCCTAGAGCTTTAATCAGATCAACATCATATTTGGTCAGTTTAATTTAAAGGCCTTTGAGACACTAAATTGCAAAGATCTAGAGTTTTCACTGAAGGATGTGTCCGTAGCGGCCTGACAAAGTTTGATGTTTCGCCATGAAACAGACCGTTGTTGTAACTCGGGCATACAATGTCTGATCTGCCTCAAACTTCACACGATTGATAAAAGTCCTGCCCTAAACGCATTTTCATGGCAATATTCAGTTACAGTCATAGCGCCACCTGCTGGCAGCAGGAAGTGTGTCACTCTCCTATATTTACCTGCTTAAATGAATGTCGTCAACTGTTCACTGTTTTCCTAAGGTGTGTTTTCCCTGGGTGTGAGGGACCTTTCAATGCTGCTTACAGCTTAAATTTTCTGTTTTTGTTATTTATTTAATCATATAATCATTTTTCATTTCATTATTCAATTTAATCATAATCACTAAATTTTACCCATTTCATAATTTATTACATAACTAATTTTTCTAGCTCTTCTTGTTTTTGTGTATTGTTAATTGTTGTTCAATCATATGATTGTGTGGTCTCATGGTATGTTGCTCTTCATAAGTAAGAGATAAGGGAATGTCTCCATTTTAAGGTTTTTAACATCACAGGACGATGTTGTGAAGCAGCTTTTGCTTTGGTATAATAACACTTGATTTATGTGTATCACAACAGACATGGCCATCTGACCAATCAGAGGAGAGTAGACTTGTGTGTGGGAATGTACTATTCTATCTCTCTATTTTATCTTTCTGTATCTTACTAAAGGGCTAGGGTCCCTTTTCAGAAAATGCAATTTGCAAGAACTGTTTCCTGTTTTGCTGTCAGAGGTGAAGAACTGGAAACAAGAACTGTCTGCTTGCTTAAACACCCACTTACTATAAAGATTGAGAGACTTAAGGCCTGTACACACTGGGACGAATATCACACGCGTTTATAGCCAGTGTTTTTCAAGACGTTTTTTGTGTTCATACCCAAGTGATTTTCACTGGCAATGTGCAGAGTGAATGTGCAAATTCACTCCCTGACAGTATGTGCCGCTTGTGCAACGGTAGTGCAAATAAACATATTTATGATATTAATAAAGTTAAAGAAGATAAAAATGCAGATATAAAATAGCATATATATGACATATGAGAGATGGTAGTCAGAAACAGTAGTGCAAATAAACATATTTATGAAATAGACATTCTGAACTATATTTCTTGTATGTAAAAGAAAAAAAACAAGCAGTAAAAATACAGAAATAATACACATCTATTGGTGTGGCCAAGAACTGGCAGAGCACCCATAGCGTGCATCTCAATCAGCTCTCCCTAGTTCACTAGTCAGGGCACTGATCAGGGAGTCGGCCACATTCATTTACACAGTATACTGATACACGACCTAGGAAGCTAGGGAGCTGTTTGAGACGCAGGGATGGTTTGTAGGGGTCTTCCTCGTCTACTTACTTCCTCTTCATCGTCTTGGTATCAATGTGTGCTGGACAAGACCATTTTGTGCTTGAGCGCCACCAAGTCATGTTTTACGTGTTTTAACGTAAAAAATTTTTTTTAACACGTGAACAAAAGCGCCACTCTCATTGGTCTGCCAGTTTTTAACGCGCCGCGTCAAACCAAAAAAACGAACCCGAGGCGTTTTTTAAAAAATGACGCTTTTACGCCTGCCGTTTTTCGTGTCGGTGTATACACTCACATTGGCGCGCTTTGTTTAGTCATGAGGCGTTAAACGTCGGCGATAGTCACGTGCGATATTCGTCCCGGTGTGTACAGGCCTTTAGACTCTCTCAGCTTCTTCTTCTTCCACTCTGTTCTCTGTACTGATCAACAATAAAGAACATTGATATTCTCCACCTCAGGCTTTTGTCTCTTCCTTCGAACTGGTCCAACACGTGGAAAGACATGCCTAGCCTACATATTAATTTGTGAAGAAAAAGTTCATACTTTAAAGTGTGCAGCAGAAGAGTAGAGAAGCTTTGGGACATACTATCATGTTTTAAATTGCTTAATGCACATCATGTCACCATAAACTGACCTGTTGTCACAGTTAACATCCTCCATATTACATTTATTTTCCTACCATATTGGAGAGAAAAGATGTAGCACGTTGTTCGGCCAGTTTTGGGTGTTTCATGTGAAGAACTCTTATATTTTTGCATAATGATGTTAATGGCCAAATGGATCATTATAAAAGTTCACGTTGTTGCAGATGAAATATAACAGATAACATTAAATTTATTTTCATCAGGTTAATTGTTCATTATTTTTCATTCAAACCACTTTATCTAAACCTCTCTACTTAACTGTTGGTCACACACATCTGCCATGTTTGTAGTTTTTATTATACTGACCATGTAGACTTGAAAACTTGTCAAACTGTGGCAGAAGAACACTTTAGTGCTTCAGCTCTGTGTGTGTCAGACACAGACTGGAACAAGAGGGTAAGTATACAACAGGTTGTTTATTGAAAGACAGAGGCACGAACACAGGAACAACACAGATGTATGGGAAGCAGATATGAGCACGTTGAGCAAAGTCACTTAGCTGAATAGATCACAGAATTCTTTCTTATAGAAGCAGGTAGATGAGGGATCACAGGACAAGATGACGGAGTGGAGACACGGGGACAACAGGAGAGAATCGAGGTAAGGAGTCCAGGTATGTGTGAACAAGACCAGACACTGAAGTGCAGGGAGTGAGTGTTCATATAGTGGTGGTGTGATGAGGTGCAGGTGGCGCCGATCAGTAATCTGGTGATTGGGAACGAGTGGGTGGAGCGTGGAGATCCGGTGACGATGTGTTGTTGTTGGTGGTGGGACTGACTCCATGACACCTACATTAAGTTTTGTTAATAGACAAACACTTGTTGCTGTTATAAATTAAACAATTACTCTAAAAAAATGCAAAAACGCAATCATGTATTATGCTGTAATAATTTATTATGGATACAATCATATATTAAAAGCTAACATAAACAACAGTAGTATTTACGAATAACAGTGCATCAAAAAAAGTATGACACAACTACAAACAAAAATACATACCATTCTGAGACATTCTGTAAGAGCTGTTAGGGATGTAACGATGCATCCGGAACCATGACACAATCGTAAATGAATTGTGATACATTTTGGGGCATGTGTATAAATGAATGTATAGCTGAGGGGAACTGACTGTGTTCAGAAAAGTTTAGATGGTATTTTCTTTTCATCTTACTTCAGTACAATGCATTTTAAAGTAGTTTTAGTGCACAGTGCTGCTTTGTTTACAGCGGTAACCATGGAAGCGCTGTATTGCCACTTTTCTGAAGTGCCACCTGCTGTCAAGACAGTGAATTTGCTTTCTCATGCAGCCTGTCTGCTGTTATGAAGTTTTATGTAGCATAATTTTTACACAGCTAAAGTCTGAACATTCTGTTTTTGCTTCAATGTTAAAAATTATACAATCTAATTTAAATTAAAAACTGCTCATGCTGCATGTGTGTAGCATTTTTGTTTGATTAAAATGCAGTGGTTGCCTCTAATTTTAAATGGCTACAGATAGTTCAGCCAGTAATAGAGCAAATAAACATTTTGTTCATGTACTCATATGAAGAGATTTCTTTTATTAGTATTATTTATTTGATTTAGGATCTGTTTTAAAATTTCAATTTAGTTTTGTTACAAAGATATTTCATTTTCACAAAGAAATATGCAGCATTTTGTCTGAGAAATAATAAAAAGACTCTTTCTCATTTAAATCTCATTTTGTTTAAAAAAAAAAAAAATCGAATCGTGAAACCAGTATCATGAATTGTATTGAATCGTGAGTTGAGTGAAAGTGTACAGTGAAATATAACAGTGTACTGTTAAATCTGGGTAAGCAACACTATAATTGCTGGAGGACTGTTAATAAGAAATAAAATGATGTTTTTGAAGAATGCAATCAATTAGGATTACTTTTTAAAAGTAAGTGTCAGGTTCTTTTTAAGGAACAGAAGCACTTCTGGCATGTTCAGCTATAAGCCTGCTTTCATTGCCTGTTGTTCTGCTTTCATTCAGAATGTGTGACACACATTTTTAACAGTCTTTCACTTTCCACACTACTGCAAGGGACTGACAGATATTTTTGTGCAATTTGAGCCAAAGCTAGAAATTGCAGATTATTAACTGCCCAGAACTTGAAGGGTTTGTCTGAACGATGCACAGTGTCTTGGAATCTTTTAATGGGCTGACCGAGCTGTATCTGGATGTCCTGTAACAGAGAGTATGCCAGGCTAGAATGCTTAAAGTGACCGACTATTTTGCCCCCGATTCTCACAGCCTCCGCAGTGCTGCGCTGTGATAGCAGACCCTCCATGACAGCCACACACAGAAGGCTATGAACTCCAGCCTCCTCCATGCCCTTTATCATGTTTTTGGCATTGTCACGGACCACAACATGTACAGAACTTTTCGGTATTGCCCAAGTCGCAAGCATTTCCTCAAATATGCTCGCTATCACTTGACCCGTGTGCGAGCCCCGAAATTGCTTTGCGTGGAGCATGATTTGTTGTAGATTGAAATTGCAATCAATCCATTATGCTGTTAAGCTTATGAGAGACAATGGACTTACACTACAACTTCAGATGTCAGTGGTAAAGCTGAGTGCTTTTATGTACATTTACATTACATTTTACATTTAGTCATTTAGCAGATGCTTTTCTCCAAAGCGACTTACAAATGAGAGTAGTAGAAGCAATCAAATCAACAACAGTATGTAAGTGCTGTGTGAAGTCATAGTTACGTTAGTTTTTTTAAATAAATACACCAATAGATGGAAAAAGAATGGAAATCAAAGTAAGTGCTACTATTACTGGGTCAAGTGCTGACTAAAAAGATACGTATTTAGCATTTTTTTGAAAATGGCTAAAGACTCAGCTGCTCAGATAGAGCGTGGTAGGTCATTCCAGCAGCCAGGAACAGACCCGGAGAAGGTCCGTGAGAGTGATTTTGTGCCCCTTTGGGATGGCACCACAAGCCGCCGTTCACTTGCAGAACGCAAGCTTCTGGAGGGCGTATAAGTCTGAAGTAGTGAGTTCAGGTATAGCGGTGCAGAGCCAGCGGTCGTTCTGTAGGCAAACATCAGAGCCTTGAATATGTCATGCAATAAGCTGACGATGTGCTTTTTTTAACAGTGTCATTTATCTGTGGTTATACAACCTCTGTTACATGGCAATGACTGGGGATCTCGTACTTTAGCTCCTAGACATTAATGAGGCAACGAAAACCAACATTATCAACCACTGACAGTGGTCAACAATAATGAATTGGGTAAGCACCTCATATTTTTATAGCTTTTATAGCTCTTGGGTTTTCTCTTGACATTTTCTCTCGTCTTGCAAGGGTTTGCAGCAGCGTTTGTTGCCGAGTGCTACTACTGCTAGCTGCAAATTTCTCTGTGCACATTTCTGTGTTTCAATTTCAGATGTTTTATCAGGTTACTTGTTTTATATGTACTGGGTATTATGCCTCCTCTTGATATTATTGCAGAACAAAGCATGCAGTGTGTGGTGTCATCATTAATGTTGAAATATTTTGAAACCCCTCTGCTGCTGCCGCCAGTGTCTCTGTGCACGGACAATTCTGTCAGATACGTCACGTGAATGCTGAACACAATTGAATAAATTCAAGGTGCACATTTTTATTATGCAAAGCTCTTCTTCTTTTACCACAAGCGAGTCTCTTTGAACTTCATTAAATGAATGTGCATGTGCCACACAAACAAGCAACAGATAAAGGAACAAACTATCATATAAATCAGACTGATGATCATCCAACATCAAACAATGATTATAGTATCATACTGAAGTGTCAGAGATGAATATGCGCGGGTTATAGCACGTTTTAGGCTTCTCATCATGTAAGCGTATGTTATCACCTTCAGGAAACTTAAATTAAAAAATAAGAATATTAAAAAAACGTTTAATAATCGATCTATCAGCCTGCATGGATTCCAATTGCCTAGGTTAAAAACATGGGTCCAGCCACATCCATCGAATTCTGGGCATTAACTTGGATATAGCTCACCGATAGGATATTTCTGGTCTCGTCCACTTTCCTAGACACCTTTTCCTATAAATGTGAACTACTATCTTTGCTCAGCCACTTAAACTTCATTTCATGTATTTAATCCTGCAAGTCTGCCCTTTCATCTTGCATCTCCTCTCCCTTGCGTCTTTGATTTGCGCACTAGAAGACGAGCGTTGGCCCACCACGCCCCACTCTCCTACTCCCTCCGCTCAGCCACACACCATGGCTGCATCCGAAATCCTAGGCAAATCCTCGCTGCCCTATCAGGCAATGACTTATAAGGCAGCGTTTGTGCATGAAGGCACCTCACAAAACTGATTTTGGACAGACTTCTGAGGCAGAATAACAGGTTAGTGATCTACCGCAAAATAGCGCAAGCTTTGGTGATAACTAAACAAATATTTAATTACTACAGTAGTAATTTCTCACTAGAAATGACATCAAATGTGGAAAATGTTGGTCAAAAATGTACATTTACACACAAATTGACCAGCAAATGCAAATTTCGGATGCCATCTTTGTTTTTCTAGCTCAACTGTCACAGAATGTAAAGCACAGGATTGTGGGATATCAAAGGCTTATGCTGCCTTCAAAAATTGATCAGATGAAGGTATCTCAGGAAACAGGAAGTGAAGCTAACTTTGGATTCCGACTTGCCTTGATACCTTCCTACCTTGAAATGTGTCCTTCGAAGGCAGCATTTTCCAGTTTTTGGACACAGCCCATGGTTCCTGGCACTGCTCCCCACACAACAATGCCCTCCCCTCTCAACGAATGCCTTCCTCCTAGCGTGAGGTTGCCTTTGCAGCGGAGCAAGATAGCACTTCTTTCTCCTTCCACTGCCTTTTCCCCCACCAGTGGCCTACAGCTTTTTCAGCAGATCCTAGCGTGAGTCTGCCTATGCTAGTGGCACAGGCCCAGATGGACAATTTTCCATCCCAGCTTTCCTCTTTCTTTACCTTCCCCATTACAACCCAAGCCCCAGGGGCTGACCCAAGTGTGAGGCTGCCTCTGCAAACAACTTTGCCCCCAGAGCATTCCCCTCCTACATTCCCCTCTCTCCTCTGCAACACAGATGCTCATACAATCGAATGCCATTGCTTTGGAATCGCACCCTGTCGTCAGCAACATCAGAGCAGAGATTTTATTAGAAATTCAGGCTACTGGCTCCAAGGCGGACCCAACCCTAGTTCCTCACTACTCAGAGCTGATCTTCCCATAAATCACCCACTAAAACCCCTGCTTGACGCTTCTCTCAGTTCCATTCTTCAAGCCATTTCTCCTAGAACCCTCCAATCCTTTCTAACGCATAGAAGTGTTTTAAGACTTTCCACTCCACATACAACCTGCTTTTCCCAAATTTTCTCTGCTTACCATCACCTTATTCATATCTCATCTCAATAGCATCAAGAACCTACAAGCCATCTCCATCAAGGGTTACCTAAGCAAAATCCAATTTTTCAACTCATTTTCAGTTCACCCTTCTCAGCAATAGTCAATTCACAGACACCTCTGCTCATCAAAGGTATCCAAAGAATCCAACCTTTGTACAGGCAAACAAATGAACACAGAATATTAATGCAACACAAGGTTTCTCGTTAAGCATTTTTTCCATCGAAAACCATTATAAAGAAAAAGCGTTGCGTTCATATTCTGGGCTCATCTGCTCTCCTGTATAGTATGCATCATCAAAAAGGGATAAACTGAATTTGATCTTTTAATATCACTGTTTTAGTACATTAAGGCACTTTAAGGGTGGGTTACACTAAGGATTCTTTAGCCTGGCGTCGGTTCACCCTCCGAATATGCTGCTTGATCAGCCCTTTAATTCTAATGGTCTTTCTGCAGTTAATCTGAGTTTAAAATTAAGTGGTGCAACACAACTTGATTTCAAATAAAACCCAGATCAACAAATCCTTGATTAGTGTTAAATTTTGCTTCATTTAGTCCTTATGGGTGCAACCCACCCTATAGTGTTTTTCACGTTAGCTTTTTAAAAAATCATCCTGCTGTTTTTAGTGATTGAAATCACTGCAGGTGCTGTAAGTGTTGCAACACACAACTTGCATCTTTTTGAATAATGAAGATGAGTTTGTATGAGATGAGTTTGTAGAACAATTAAAGAGAAGCTTTAACAAAGGAAAAAATTAGCATAATGGACATATGTATGTATGTAATGAATCGTCACTCAGGCTGGGATCCATTTGCAGGCTTTTATTAGAGGATAGCGTGGTACAACAGGCAAGGTCGAACAGGGGCAAACAGGAGTGGCAAGAGACAGACAGAATCGTAGTCAGGGTACAGGCAAATGGTCGGGGCAGGCATATAACACTCACAGTCCAGATAACAGTCAATGGGTAATAAGGGCAGGCAGCAGAGAATCGTAGATGAGAGGCAAAACAAGATCAGTAACAGGCAGGCAAACAATACAAGAAAACGCTCAGAAAAGTACACCGTGGCAATACAAGACTTCGCAATGATGAGAAGCGCAAGAGAGTCCTTTATAGTCCATGTGATTGGCAACAGCTGAGAGGTGATTGGTCCAAGGTACGGGCTGCTGGGTAATGTAGTGTGTGGTGAAGCGTGTGTGTGTTAGTATTCGGGAGAGGGCTCCCTCCGATGGTCAATAGCATTTTTTTATTTGTTTATTTGATTTTTAAATGTTTTTGATGACTTTTGGACTTCAAGCCTTCATTTGAAGATGGATTTATAAAATGTGAAATAAAGGTCAACAAACATAAACATGGACTCTTAATGATGATGAACATGAAAAATAGCATATAAAATTATATCAAAGTATGAAATAACTTGTGCAATACAGTAAATATGCTTACACTACTCTAAATCAATGGAAAGATGTGCTGTCCCAATCACCCAAATGTTACCCAAAAAAAAAAAAAAAAAAAAAAAAAATATTTATTTATTTTTTGCTCAGCTTACAGAAAAGTGTATGTCACGCATCCTTTCATTATAATATAACATTGTTTCCTCCTCAAATGGATAGTTAACATCTTCACAGAAATGTATCATGTGTTGAGCTGATATTTTTCATTTATGGCAAGAAACCTTGCACAATCCAAATCCAAAAACTGTCCCACTCACCCTATTTCAAGCTTAATTCTTAATTTACTCAAATAAATTCAGAATCACTTTTTTTCCCCCAACCTCTGCGGGCGTGGCTCGTCTTTAAGCTTTTTCTTTCGATTTTTGATTTCAAGGCGTTGGTGTTGAAATGGCGTCCAGTTCAGGTAAGAATCAAATTAGATATAAATATATGCAGCAACGTTTATTCAATTATTCATTAAGTATTTATGAAATAATAGCCAGGTGAAATATTAACATCACGTTTACTTCGTTTAGATTAGTTTCACTGCGCTCTTACATGTTTTAAAGTAGCTTTGAACACCAGGAAGAAAATATAACCGATGTAAAAGGTCACTCTCATATACATTTGTATGCATTTAAACATTTATATTAAATTTAATACGCATACAATCTATATATACCATGCAAGGCTATAGTTTGGCTTTTTATAAATTCGTTTTTATTTTAATATCGTTTTCAAATTTGCTATAGGGAACTTTCAGCCTTATTTTTATTAGTTTCGTTAGCCCGGGTTAGTTTACTTTTATATTTTGTGAACACATTTTACACATTTAGTTTTTATATATTTTAGTTTTAGTAGCCTTATTTAAAGTTTTAAAGCAGAATTATCAGAACACTTTCAGAGTGCAAACCAAATCAAATCATTTTAACTTGAGCTTGACGCAAACGTAGCGACATATAAACTTTAAGCATAACTTCAGATTGTAAAATAATGCAAATATACGCTAAAATGAGGTAGTCAAGACCAGGGATTCAAGGAACGAAAACAAACCGGAATCGAATGTTTTAGCCTTGGTCAATACTCAGCCCTCTCAAAAAATCTACACAAGCTGCGCTCCGATCCCTATCAGGCGCCTGCAGGATTTTTATCTCAGGGTGCGCACAGAACTAGTTCTCCCACCCCTTCTCTAAGTCAATTTTGCAGTCCACAAATAGCAATTAAATCAATTATTAATTTGGTACCGTAGGCTACTTCTTGTGTTCTTGGTGGGAACGATCTAATGATGTACAATCTACTCTTTCCTGTACAGAGTACACACACTTGAAAATCTGATGCACGTAACTGAGCACTCTGATGTGCTTGAGTAGATAAAAAAAAAAAAAAGTCACGAGGCATTTAAGTTACTCCAGTCACTGAGCTGCTTTGTCTCGGAGCGCATCCTCTTTTTTCCAGTCACGTGAATGCTTTACTTTGCATGTCGGCAGGGCCGTGCACAGACATTTTGGAGGGCAGGGGCTCAAGTGGAAAAAAGGGCAATTCTCATAATTATTTATTTAAAAAAAAAATAATAATAAACCCTTAAATATATTAACACAACTCTGACTTCCTTACCATTTTATTTTAATTCCCTCACGCAAATGTTTCATACTCCACAGATTTCAACAAAATAGTCAGTTCACAGAGAGACCATGATCTTTAGTATTCACTAGGCTTATCACAAGAGCAGACAACAGCAAAGGAAACTGTGCCTAAATGTGCATGTTTTCTACACTATTTTCAAGTAGTTATAAATATTTAGAATAAATGACTGCACCAAGTAGAGGTACATCTTTTCACAATAATTTGTTTATTGTGCACAAATCAATAAATCGTTTTAATTCTTTTGGCGTTATTGGAATACTTCTTTCATGTTGTGGACAATTTTAAGATTTTGGTCCATTTTTGCTTCCATGTCTTTTACTCTAATGGAAAGAAAACTTAACCCTAACCCTACACTTTTTTTCTAAATTAACCAAAACAAGCTAATCTGCATATTTAAACACATCAAGAGTGTTTTCCCCTGAAAGTACATAATATATAGGCCTATATTATAAAAAAAATGCCTGCAGAGGGCGCCAAAAGCCTGCTGCTTTTTGTTGTTACACAGCACAGCACAATCAAATCCACGATCAAAGCCAACCACCATAATTAAAAATATATTATTAGTTAAATGATAGCCTAATTTTCGGCCAACTTTGATAGAAATGCTACAGCCACTGTAATTTCTTCAACAAGAATATATGGACATCAAACATGCAAAGACAGAGCGAGGGTTTAAACTTTTATTGATGTATTCTCCTGTGTAAGCATAGATTTAAGAATAGCATTATGTAATGCTGTATTATGATTTTTAAATAGTTTTAATAAATCGTGGATCCTTAGAAAACGGTCTAATAATGCGGTTCATGGATGCTCGTCTGGTATTGCATTAGTATCAAATCAGGCAGAGGCGTTGATGGTGGTCAAATTATTAACGCGGCGTTAAACGTATAAATAATCTCACCCTTAAATAGCCAAACATTTCACGTTTGTGAACATACATAGGCTACTTCAAAGAAATGCACGGGATGGATCTTTTTTTTTTTCAGTAAATATATTTGTTTGACAGGGAAGCTGTGCGCAAACAGGCTTATATATTCATTTTTTTTAAAAAGCACCCCAGACAAAAGGTATCTTTCTCTTGAGGAAGAAAACAGTAGCCCCTCACTGCAGAACATTCGACATCCAGGGGCGGAGTCGGGTAGGTTTTTTATATATATATAATATTCCCGGTTTCTGAATGGACGGTTGGCTTGATTGACATGTCTCTACGAACCCTAAGTTTCGGGCATGATTTATATACCATCGACATGTCTTCAGAAAACGTTAGCACGCTTTGATCGATGGCTTGGAGATTATTGACGAAAGAAAGCTCACAGAAACGTGAAAATGGTCTCATTAGAAAGAAAATATCCTAATCTAAAAGGTGATATAGAGTTTGTAGCTTTTTTGAAGCAGCCCTTATCAAAACTGCGGGTGTCAATTTCTGCCTTTTTAAAACTGCGGGGGTCCTGATCCCCCTGTCCCCCGTGTCAACAGCGCCCCTGCCACTACTCTACAAGTTTATCAGAATCGGAATCAGAAGGAGCTTTATTGTCAAGTCTACTGAAGCTTCCAGTGCACACATAAAAATGCACTATGCATACATTCAATAATAAAATAGAAATTATATAAAAGTATAAAGACACAATTAGGTTTAGTCATAATAAACATTTACAGATTATGAACTGAATCTCATGAGATTATGAAAAAAAATATGGTAACCCATACTTGGAATTTGCCCGCTGCTTTTAATCCATCCAGTTAGTGCACACAGATTAGGAGTAGTGAGTAGTGAACACAAACACACACTACAAACCGTAGCAGACACACACACCCGGAGCAGTGGGCAGCCATATACTGTGGCACCCGGGGAGCGATTGGGGGTTAGGTGACTCTCTAACCATTAGGCCACGACTGCCTCTATGGAAGTCCATTTACTAACATTTTTTATATAAGCCTATAGCTTATATAACATCATATTCTGCCATATAAACAGTATAAAAACATTCAAATAATTTACTTAATATTATTAAATTAAAATTTCTGTCATTAATTACTCACCCTCATGTCATTAATTACTCACCCTCATCTTCAGAACACAAATGAAGATATCTTTGATGAAATCCGAGATATATATACACTATTTTTGTTGCAGCGCTTCCAGGCTCTATATCAGAACGCCGACTCAGTATTGGCTGAGGCTCATCATGTGAGCAGCACGTTGTATGCGTGTGATACTGACGCAGGAGCTGGCCAATAACTGTGTTGACGTTCTGACATAAACATGGAAGCGCTGAACTGCATTCACTGCTTCAACTGTGTAGGAGTCTAACAGGGAAGAGACAAATACACACAGTGATTATTTTGGAGTTAATAAGCTACTTAAAATGCAAATTAGCATTCTGCAAAACAAAAAAAACAAAAAAACAGAAAGCACAAGCTTTTGTGTCAGATTGTTATGTTGTAATGCTAAATATAATGGCAGAATTGTGTGTATTACAACCCACCAATCAGAGATCCACCAATCAGAGAGGTTCTTGAATCTCAAATGATTTTTTTTAATTGGTCTAGGCCTGGTGATTTACTCTTTTACTTTCTCAAAATAACCGATTCATTTTGTCAAAATATTAGCCATGGGAGATCCTCTGCTCTGTCAAAGAAGCTTTTGTTTGTATGCTAGTTGTTGGACATTTATTGGTGTTTTTTTTCTGTTGCTGGCATTCTTTTGTAGAAGAGATAGTTTGTGAGGCTTCTTTTATTATTCTGATTCCTTTGCATTAATATTTGTTGATTTGTGGTAGTAGCCAATTAATGAATTTCTGAGTGTAGTGTTGAAGTGTAGGGGAGCACGGGGCACAAACTAACGCGGGGTTAGTTGTAACAGGCATGGTTTAAATACTTCCGCACACGCTAGCATGAAGAAACTTAGTGTATTTACTAGTTGCCATATTTAGAGAACAATGTTTGGCGAAATTCAGAAATCTTTGGAAGATATCCCTGAACATTTATTTTAATCTATATATATTTTTATTTTTTATTTTTATTTATTTATTTATTTATTTTTTAAAATTAGAGAAATCTGATATTATTTTAATCTCCAATCTGTTGTTTAGCAGTCTGGGTTGTTTTTAAAAATGTTTCACTATCTATCAGAAGACACTAATCAGGTTTAAATTCCAGTTGCGCAGATTAGGGTTCGTTGTAACACTGCGTTACAATGTGCCCCACTATTAGAACTATACTATTCTATACAGTTACAATATAATTATGCATAATCAACTTTTATGAATTTCTGCTTGACATGAACTTTTTTGCTCACCAGCCACTGTGGCTTGTGGTTTCCCAAAGTTACTAGCCTCAGCATTTTCACTGGCTACAATTTTGACATTAATTCCATAGGGGAAACCTGTCAGATATCTTTAATATCATCTTATGATTTGCCAGCAGGTTTATTAGGCTGCTGTCACTTTAAGACCAGCTGCACAGATCCATTATTCTGTTACATATGCGTTAAAACATAACTGACTGTGTTTACGTGAATACTCACCTAGACCGACATTTTGACATTAATGTTTGTGTTTTTGACTGTTTAAGTGCAATACGCAGTAAAAAACAAATCAGTTTAGTTTCTGAGAGGGCGGCTTTATGTGGCACACTTTGGGTGTGAGCATCAGTACACTGTTCTGTACTCAACTAGTTCTAATTAGTTTAGTTATTGCAAATATTATGAAGTCACAGATTTCAGTGCAGAGATGTGGTTGTAATTCATTTATAATGGCTAAACCATTTGTTCTCTCTCTATCTCTCTGTGATTTTTTTCACCTAGCAGCAGCAGGTGGAAGGAGTCCAATCTTTGAACACCCTGATAGTAAGTAAATTAAACCACTGGCAGTGATATTAAAGATACACTACGTAACGTTTGGCGCTCTAGAAGTTAATAAACAAAACTGCATGCATCTTGCAAAAAAAACACTTTAGTTACCCAGATAGCAACATTGTGTCAGCCCAGATCTGGATCATGGCAGTCAGCCTAATGGTATAGAGCTTATAAAGGATCATGTTTTGATTATTATTGTTTATTTTTTTGATGTATTTGTTCGTTAAAAGTACCATTCCGGCAGCGAGAACGATGCTGACCTAAATGAAGATAAATGTCTTGGCATCTGGTGTGTTTATTGAACCAATCAGAATAGAGTAAATCGAGAGTCAGCGAGAAGCTCAATTGATTGGCTACAAGAAGAAGGACCCGCCTTCCTCCTCACGCTTGCAAAACTCAGTGAGTGAGAGAATCGTGCCAAAACTGTAAGTGCAGCTAAAAGAAAGACGGAACTGTACAAATCAGGATATTTCGGGACCTTCGTACTCGACAAGTCATTTAGACATTTGCAACAGTTTGTTTTTACACATACAGATTCGTTTTTCAATTCTTTAAACTGTTGTTTTCGCTTGCAAATTACTGTTCACAGTCTTGCAATGCTTTTGGCTGAATTTCGGCTAAAAAAACGTGCCAAGTGCGGAAAAATGGAAGTCAGAAGAATACAGATCTTATTTATTTTGCCGTAATATGAAACTGCAGTTTTACAATTCATGAACTGCAGTTACGAAAAACAGTAAAATGCTGCAAATAATTTTTTCTTGTGCTTGAAACGCGATTTACACCTTTACAAATCTAAGCTTGCACATGCAAATTTAATTTACGCTTACAATCTTGCGTACACTTCCATAAATCTTTCTTTGCACATGTGATTCCTTATGGCATCATTTTACCTTCATATTACTACCTCCTGATACTGATACAGACATGACTTGTCCAGGCAATAATAAAAATGTATATACATAAACATACCTCTAGGGGGCATCGTTGGGCTTTCATACACAACCCAAATTTGAGCCGAAAGCACTGAAAAATATTCAGATATTTAAGATTCACAAGGCAAATCTTCAATAACATTGTTATGTTGATAATGGAAAAAAGAGGTGGGAACCTGCGACGTTCAACACTTTAATCATATAAAATAAACAAACAAAAAACTAAAGTAAAACGGTATGGACGACTGCCGCACACACGTAAATGAAACATACCATAAATCCAGGCCTGGTCCTCTCTCATCTGTCATGGTTGTCGCTCCTCCTTTTATGCTTCCGAGGCTCCCCCTTGAGGGGGAACTGTAAATCAGAATGTTGGCTCAGAAGTTTATGCCACAACAATCAGAATTTTAAAAAAGTTGATTACTCTAGAGTATTAAACAAATGTACATCTTTTATAGATTTTCTTAAATCTTCTAAAAGGGTTATGTGGCAAGCAGGACGGGGCCAAAAGCCATGAGAATGGAAAGATAAAATAAGGAGTGACAACACTGAAGGATGAGAGATGACCAGGCCTGGACTGTTTATGTTGTTGTTCTATTATGTACTTACAGTATGTAGAATTTCTAATATAAAATTCTTCAGTGATGACTGTGCACTGCTTTTTTTATTCTAATTTGTGTGGGAATTTGTGTGTGTGCTCTTTTTCAGCAAGGATTGTTCTGCTAGGAAAGAATGTAACAGAAAACTGTACAGTGGGAAACATTATACTGGGTGCAGCAGCATTTGACAGTGAAGCTCGTTCATCTTATTTACAGCAGCACAGTGAGATAATCAGTGGAGAGGTGGAGAAGAGACACATCACAGTCATCAACTCTTCTCACCTGTTCCAGCCACATCTCTCCCACCATCAGATCACACAGAGAGTAAGAGAGTGTGTGTCTCTGTCTGCTCCAGGACCTCATGTGATCTTACTTGTACTGCAGTATAATGACTTCAGTGAGGAGGACAGAAACAGAGTGAAAACTGTGCTGAAACTCTTCAGTGAGAAGGCCATTAAACACACTATAGTGGTGACTACTGATGAAGAGACACGCACATTTGTGTATTATAAGAACACAAATAATGCTATTCATGATTTAATTAAAGAGTGTGAAGGAAGACATCTTCAGTTTGATTCAAGAAACACAGGATGGCGCTCTGAGATGCTGAGAAGGACAGAGGAGATACTGAAGAAAGAACATGAAGAATTTCTCATCTGTAACATGTATGAGGATATAGATTATGGATCATCAGTGGATGAAGATCCGAGCAGATCTGGAGGTTCAGTCCAAGGAGACGACAAAGAAGAGGAGGATTCTGATCTCAATGAGAGCATAAAAACAGGAAATGATGGAGGAGGTTTGTCAAAGTCTTCTTCTTTTTTTCCAGCAAAATACATAAGAATATGATCATGAACTACTATTTTGTCCTTTAACTCTTCCTCCACCATTGACAGCATTCTCTGGGTTTCCATGTTTTCACTGTTGCGGCAGGAGGCACTGTTATGAATCTCCTAACTTTTTGATATATTGCATGTTCAGATATTCATACAACAACATATTCTGGGGGCCATGAAAGTTTTGTGAAAATAATCAAAAAGGCTGGCAACTTTTTTAAAACACGCTGCTGGGGAAAGAGTTAATAGATATAGTGTAGTAGATACAGAAAATGACAGGGAGAAAAATGAGGAGCACTACTGTGTGACAAACTATTATTTATTATTTTTACTAATCTATTTTGTTTTGGTTGAAAATCTAAAAAGGTTTGTACAAAACAAGGAAATTTTTGTAAAAGAGTATCATTGACAGATGTGGATCATCATTGTATTTATTGAATTTTTTTTACTTAAAGCATTATTTATTTTAAAAAAAAAAAAGTATTTATAAAGGTAAAAAATGCACTAGAAAAATCGACACTCTAAAAAGTTTGAGAACCACTGAAAAGAGATACGTAGAATTGCACAAGTGCTACTGCTAAGAATGCAATGTCAGTACAGCCTGTTACCTTGATTCAAATTTTTATAAGCTTAATTGAGTTGGATAACAAAATTATAATGACTATTTTGTTTAAAGACTACATATAGCTACCAAAATTAATGTTGGTAACTGCGGTATGACTAAAAGTAATAACTACAAGTTGACAAAAATGCAATGACTTTTCATAGACTAAAACTAGACTAACATATCAAAGACAAAAATGACAAAAATGTGACTAAGACTAATAAGCATTTTTGTCTAAAGATGAAGACTAAGAATAAATCAAAAATGGTTGCCAAATTTAACACTGCCCTGTTCACACAGATCTGTGAAAACAACTAAAAATAAAAACGCTGCATTACGCATGCCAGAAAAGTAGTTTGCGATGTCATTTTGTAAAAAAAGACTATGCACCTGCGCACATAAACATTCTTTTACAGAGCACTCACCCCATGCATGCCTATTCACCTTTTTTTTTTTTTTTTTTTTTTTACAGTTTACAGCACTAAGATATTCTTCTCATTATTTCCCTATAGTCAGACTTGCACATTCACTCACATTCCCTTACCTCCGCATTGAAAAATAAAGTGGATAGACTGAACACATAATACTAGGGATGGGTATCATCAAGGTTTTAACTCTTACCGATACTGCTTATCGATCTGGTACTTTAACAGTATTTTTTTTTTTTTTTTTTTTACTAAAAACAGAAATAAATTAAGAACATAATTAACATTGCTTTATATTCTGAAATGTAAAACAAATAGGCTATCTATTGCAAAAGAAACAGCAATGTTTGAACAAAACAAATATAAAACATCTGTTTACATGAAATAAACAGTGCTTAAATTTCAGGAAGGTCGACTAACATTACTGTTCAGGTAAGTAGCCTAATAGGGCCTACAAAAGAAATCTAATAAAGTAATCAAATGTAAAATAACACTGCATATATTTCACTGTATAAACTGATAGATTAATGCTTATTGTAGCCCTGCGTGAGAGAGATCTCTCTTCTGGATTGAGAACAGCAAAAATGCATCACAGACAATTATTACTGTATATAGAAATGGCTGGCAAGATAGAATTTGCAAGATAATGTCTAAATAGCAGTAATAAATAGTAGGCCTACGTGTATTTTATTAATTTCTCCAGTACTGATAGCAGAACCGTTAACGTCGGAGCTTAGCGATACAGCGGTCTGCCATAATTTAGCCCTGGGGTTCATTTAATACCAGGTTTCTGTACCCATCCCAATACGTAATATGTATGTGCATAACGTCACTGTTTTAACTCATTAGCGTTTTTGCAGTATATACAGAGATAATAACGGTATTGTTTTTGAAAACTTATTTTCAATAGTTTTCATTTTCAGGCTAAAACACCATTGTCGAACGGCCAAAACACATAAAAAGTTTTAAGTTGTTAGTTGTGTGTCATGTAAACAGCCCCTCATATGTCTTTAGCCGAAGTGTCATACCGTATGTGAAGCAAGAAATTGATTCAGAAGAAGTTGAAGAGTGAATTGTACAGGCTCATCTACAAGTCGATGTATAAGAATGTTAATACGTTTTATGTATCGCTCTTCACAACGTCAGACACATAACGGTCATTGATATGATTAGCCTTTTGCTTGAGTATGTTTTCAAACAGTTAATAATGTGTTGCTAATGTTACACAAACCATGTTCCCGTTCACCATCTCAGAGTCAGACCGCTGCCTTCCAAATATCAATATCCCTAGAAGCGTCTCGCTTACATATGTAACCCTCGTTCCCTGAAGGAGGGAATGAAAAAGTCACGTCGGAACTGGACCGATGAATTGGGATCTCTCGCTAGAGAGACCAATCTACTTTGAGTGTAACTAAAACGAGCCAATGGACATTGGCATGTGAGATTCGCATTAGCTGCGCTACCCCGCAGTGCGGGTATTTAATGAGTAGCAGGTGCATCACATACTTCAGGTTTTCACTGAGGAGCCGAGCCAGGGACCCGGCCGCTCAGCAGTGGCACAGCAACTGTGGGATCCTGTCAGTGAAGACAGTTCTCCTGTTTGCATTGGCTTCTATTAAGAGGGTAGGGGACCTGCAGGGCCAGCAACTGTGGCTGGAAGGGCCAACTACAGTTCCGTTTTATTAGGGATCCCAATTAGTCGGTTCATTTCCGATGTGATGTCTCCGTTCCCTCCTTCAGGTAACGAGGGTTACATACGTAACCGAGACGTTCCCTTTTAGTTGGTTACGTTTAACTTCATGTCGGAACTGAACCATCAAATTGGGATCCCTAATAAAACGAACGTCACTGTTGCTGGCCCTTCCAGCACCCTGCATAAGCCTCCTGTGTCCCCCGCACTTATTAGAGTGAAAGACGGAAGGGCTTTTGCAGAGAGCATTGATCACTGCAGTTTCACATGGCCCATGCAGTGAGACTGTTGGATAACACTGGGAAAGTGTGCCCTTTCTATTGGAAAGGAATGCTGTAGAAGCCACATCCTGCTAGTAGAGAGATACCATGTGGACTGGCCAAAATGGGGCAGTGCAACAAATGGAATGTCTCTGGAGTGGCTCCTGCCTTACTAGGGAGGAGACTACACAGGCAGAGAAGGCAGAGCAGGCTCTCAGGCTTACAGGTTCACTACTACCTTGGGTGCATATCCTGGCCGGGGTCTCAGGACAATGTGAGAGTTAACCAGACTGAATTCCAAGCACGCTTGGTTGACCAGGATCTTTAACTCAGCTGACTGAAGAGGTTCGAAGGGGGGTTTCTGAAGTGCCGTGAGCACCAAGGACAAGTCCCAAGAGGGTACAGAGTAAGGCGAGGAGGAATTAACCTTCTCGCTCCCCTTAAGAACCTGACGATCAGGTTGTGCTTTCCAAGGGACAACTGCATTGTGATATGCAGCAATGGCAGCAACATACACTTTAAGGGTGGAGGGAGACAGCCTTCGCTCCAACCTTTCTTGCATGAAGGAAAGCACAGCTCTTATTGGGCATCCCCCGAGGTGAGAACACCAGTCAATGAATAGGCTCCAATTCAACCCATAGAGGCGCCTTGTAGAGGGGGCTCTAGCAGAAGTAATGGTGTCTAAAACAACTGCCATTGCAATGTGTCCAGAGAGGTAAACAGGTCTACTTGAGCAGCTCCAAAGCTTCTCTAAATCAGCTGGATCACATGGGGAAGCGACCTCAGATGCTTCTGATTCCAAAGGAGGAGATGGTGGGTGAGTTGCGACATGCAGCGGGAGCGTAGACCACCCTGAAGGTTGATGTATACAACGTCGCAGTGACCTGACTCAGGAGGCACTGAGGTAGGCCGAAGTGGGGTCTGAGTGTGTGATGCAACACTTACCTGGTTCCACAAAACAAAGGATTCTCCACCCGGCCCTCCACCTAACCTTACCGCCCTCAGAAACAAACAGGAAAAACATGTTTGGAAAAACACGTTGGCAACAGAACTGTTGGGCGAAATTCTTGACCGCATCGCCGAATAGACAGACCTGGGAGATGGGGGCGTTGAGGAAACGAAATTCGTCGGCCTCACGCATATCTGCCAGGTTCAGCCAGATATGGAGTTCCTGGACCACCATGGTGGACATCACCCAACCCAGGAAGCGCACAGTGACTTTTGTCGCTCAAGGTCTGTCACTGTGCACAATTCCTGCATATCACCCGGGTCGGAACTACCCTTGTGCAGTTCTTTTAAGTTCGTAGACCTGCAGGAGCATCATGGCATGCAGGGCAGAGGCAGCCTCTCCACAAGTTCTGTAAGCCTTGGCCCCAAGCAAGGACGAGAACTTACAGACCCGGGAGGGGAGACATGGATAATCCCGCCAGGAAGTAGTGATCTTTGGACACAGTTGCAACAGACCGCTCCACCGGAGGAATCTCCACGTACCCCTTGACCACCCTGCCACTGAGGGTAGTGAGGGCGGAAGAGGCACCAGACTGGCTTCGGGCAGAAAAAGGTGCCATCCACGATCTGGGAACCTCTTCATGCACTTCTGGAAAGAAATGAGCGGGAGTGTCCTGCACTGGTTCTCAGCGCCCCGAAACTAATCGCCCAGTTTTGAGGGTTCGGGACACGGACAAGCATGGCGCTCTCGGCGGCCCGGGAAGGCATAGCTGTCATCCCCGGGTCGGGTTTCGGCAATGTTATGGTCCCAGAAGGGGGTAATGCAGCCAAATCTTCATCCCCAGGGGAACCAAGCTCACCCTCTGGTGCAGCAATTGACATCCGGTCATCCACAAGAGCGCTAAAAGAAACGACTGGTACCTCATGAGAGGGACCAGTGTGCTCCTGAGGAAGCTCCACAGCTTACGGATTGCTAGAGGAGTAGCGCGGAGGGACCCACAGAGAATGGTTACCTTGCGGGGAAGCCCTCACTGCTGTGATTCTCAGCTCACCTAGGCTATTAGGCTATCTGGTGTCCACCAGAATAGGAACTAGATCAGGGAACAGGCGACTCCACCTTGTTTGAGGTATTGGAGTTTCAACCGCAAAACCACGATGGTCATCTTCCTGCAGTGGGTGCATGACTTATCCATGAAAGCTTGCTCAGCGTGCCTAATGCCCAGACACGAGACAGTTCTTGTGACTGTCAGACAGAGCCAGGTAACGGCCACATCCAGAAACACACGAGCGGAATGCCAACTCTCTGAAAAAAGTTGTGAAAACAACTGTTTGTTTAAATGAAGATATCACAACCACTGCTGTGAGCACCGTCACACCAACACTGACAAAGGGGCTGCTTTCCAAAAAGAAGACTCGTTGAAGAGCTGGAACAACAGAACTCCAAAGTGAAAAGCTGAAGTATGTGATGCACTTGCTCATTAAATACCCGCGCTGTGGGGTAGCGTAGCTGAGGGGAATCTTGCATGCCAATGTCCATTGGCTCGTTTTAGTTACACTCAAAAGAGATTGGTCTCTCTAGCGAGATCCCAATTCGTCAGTGCAGTTCTGACGTGATGTTAAACGTGACCGACTGAAGGGGAAGGTCTTGGTTACGTATACAACCCTCATTCCCTAAAGGAGGGAACAGAGATGTCAGGTCCTGTCGCCACAGTTGCTGTGCCACCACTGAGTGGCCGGGTCCCTGGCTTGGCTCCTCAGCGAAAACCTGAAGTATGTGATGCACCTGCTACTCATTAAACACCCGCACTGCGGGGTAGCGCGGCTAATGCGAATCTCACATGCCAATGTCCATTGGCTCATTTTAGTTACACTCAAAGTAGATTGGTCGCATTCAGAAACACCACTGTGTCCAGTTTGCACAAATATTTCATTTGAAGAATACTTGTGTGGATACACCATGCTGGTTCATGTTTGGTGAAGAGCAATGTGTGAAATACATCTACAAAAACTTTAAACACAGATACTTTATACTGTATAATCTTTGATCCACATAGTTAGTGTTGTTAAACTCATCACAGAGCTCCGCGCTGAAACCATTCATATGCGCGCTCCGTGTGCATGAATAACAATTGTATTTTTCATGTGTTTGTATTCACACTCCAGTTCTGACCGCATCGCAGGCAAAATACAAACAACACTCATGTGCTAGCTGTGCTGGGGGAAACATACACACGGCTCGTGTGTCCGAATGCAGAGGTGACATTTGAATTCTCTGCTGTAATGTGATCTCATTTGAACATATTTTCCATTTGTGCTGGCGGACAACAGCAAAACAAACCGCCCGCACCCAAACTTCAGCTCTGGTCACGTCGCAAGAAAACACATTTTTGTGTTGTAGCACTGAGGAAATGAGCACCTATACAACCCATGTCTCTGAATGACAAGAGACGAGAGAAGTGACACTTCCTCATGCATAATACCGCAATTATAATCGTATGCATTCTACAGGGCAGTGAATGGATTGAATGTGCTTTAAGTCATGAATAATTGCAGAAACGGTTGACGTCAGCATATTCGACCAGCCCATACTGGAGCCAACCAGCACTTCTGATCTTGCCGGTAGTACACGATGACGTCAGATTTTGTGACGTTATTCCGGCTTTGCTTTTCAAACTGGAAGACAGAAATCGCTCTGAAAAATGCAAAAATAACTAATTTCAACTTATAAATATAATTAATGAGTACCTTTAGTGTTTTCAATGATGTGCAGCCTATACATATCTGTTCAAAAAATGTGTTCTGGGGTTTCATGACCCTTTAAATCATATTAAAAACACCACATAGACAAAATAAAAAACAGTAAAAACTTGATTTTCACCACAGGGGGTCTTGAACTAAGTCTACTGTCTCTAAATATTGTTTCAGTGACTACTTCTGGAAAATCAAAGCTGAACTTTGTGCTGTGTGGATATAATACAACACTCAAGACCTCAGTGTCTAAAATGTTTAGAGGGACAATAAATAAAAAAATTAATAAATATTTACATCAGAAAGAGAAGAGAAATGTGTGTGTGAAGATAGAGGAGAAGATTCATGGACGGCAGATCACTGTAATAGAGCTTCCAGCTCTCACTCGGCTCTCAGAGGAGGAAGTGATGCGGGAGACTCTCCGGTGTTTGATTCTCGGTGATCCTGGAGTTCATGTTTTTGTCCTTGTTATTCCCAGCAGTCCACTTACTAAAGAAGACAAAGCAGAATTGGAGAAGATCAACAGAATATTTTACTCAAAAGAGCACTTCATGGTGCTTTTCATGGCTGAACACACTGTTAACAAAAATGTGACAGATTTTGTAGCATCTGCAGAATCTCAGAAGGTCGTGAGTCTCTATGGGAGTGGGCACAATGTGATGGGGTTAAAGGACAATAAAAACTCGGGACAGATCTCAGACTTGCTAGATTGTATAGAGAGAATGAAGACTGAACCCTATTCATTTCAGACGTATATGAGAGCTCAAGAGAAGAGAATCAGGCATGAACTAGAGGAGAAACTGAGTGCGAGAGAGAATGAAATCAAAGAGTTACAGGAGAAGATCAAGACACTGGGTGAGTGAATTCTTTTATTTTCTAAATAATACATCTACACTGGGTGAACCATACAAACGCTTTACATAAGCTACCTATTTCAAGTGTGTGTGTGTGTGTGTGTGTGTGTGTGTGTGTGGGGGGGGGGGGGGGGGGGGGGGGGGGGGATTGTTGAATGAATGACTAAATGACTCACTCATTAAGACAGTGACATAATGTCATCTTTTGGTGGTTTTAGTTTCAAATTTAGACAGTATAATTTCATTTTTTTTTCACTTTTATTTTTGGAAAAATATTTTCATATTTCAATATTCATTTTAAACCCATTAATATACAATTCCCATTACTTTTAAGTATTATTTATGCTATTCTAATTGCTGTGTAAATACATCTAAATGCTACTTCAGATGTAACTTCTGAAATAAATGTTATGGCCACATTATAGTCAAGTCAAGTCACCCTTATTTATATAGCTCTTTTCACAATACAGATTGTTTCAAAGCAGCTTCACTGTGATCATAGGAAAATTAATTGTCAGAGATTGTTTTGGCTTTACAGCAGCTCTAGGATAAAGTTATTATTGAGCTAAAATAAGTTTTTGATTGAATACCTTCCTTTGTAAAAATTGTTAATTATTAACTTAGGGGCCGCTTAAAATGGCACCTTTTTTTCTAGAGACTTAAAGTGCTTAGATTGATTATGTTATGCTGACACTTCAGGGCTGCGTTGTGGTCGTGTCAAGGCGCAGGTCCTCCATCTGATCTGGATACGGCCCGGATCTGGCTGACTACAGTAAACCTCGGGATAGACAGAGAAACTAATATTAGCGTAGATGCCATTCTTCTTCTGATGTAACGAGTACATCTGGTGTTATAGGAAGTGTTCCCGGTTCCGACTGACCTAATTTATGCATCCTAATAATCCTTTAAAGGATTTGAAAATATAAAGTGATAATGTGTTATGTGTATGCCAGGTTAAAGAGATGCATTTTTAGTCTAGATTTAAACTGACAGAGTGTGTCTGCTTCCCGATGTAGGAAATTTTTTCCTCGTCGAAGCAGAGACCAGGAGACGTTGGGATATCTTTCAAGCAGAAGTTACTCTTTACTGAGAAACGCGCTGTGCGTCGCTGTAGTCATCCAAGTCCAACTAAGGCAGTGTACTTGGTAGTTCATATACATTAAAGGGGGCAATCTAAACAAAGCATGCAAATGCAGTGCAGGAATCAGCCCATTCCCTACATTTCCCAGCCATGATCTAATCAGCATAACGGTGTCATTCAAAGGCATAGGTGCTAATCCACTCAGTCTGACAGTATCGCCCATACCTTTACATTATCATAGAGACAAAGGCACCGCTGTATCTTGAGCTTGTCCTGCCAAATGGTCAGGAAGTGCATGAAGACAAAAGGTTAATGTTACAGACACCTGGGCTGCCTGCCTTGATCTCCTTAAATTGTCATTATCTTTACCTCAAAATGGTAAATACAATATACTTCACCTTAGTATTTCATGTGAGGTTATGTCAGGATGTAGGATCAGCAGATCTTAAACAGATTCTTAAATTGGTAATCCTACACCGAACAATGCTAGGAAGATTGTTCCAGAGTTTAGGTGCCAAATAGGAGGTATTAGCTGGGCAAATAGGTATTATCAGCTGGCCTGAATTCTGAGATCGCAATAGACGTGAAGGACTATAATGAATTAGGAGCTCGCTCAGGTATTGGGGAGCTAAACCATTTAGTGCTTTGTAAGTAATTAGCAAGATTTTAAAATCTATACGATGTTTAACAGGAAGCCAATGCAGTGTTGACAGAACTGGGCTAATATGGTCATACTTCCTAGTTCTAGTAAGAACTCTAGCTGCTGCGTTTTGGACCAGCTGTAGTTTATTTATCAGGCGAGCAGAACAACCACCCAGTAGAGCGTTACAGTAATCTAGCCTTGAGGTCATGAACGCTTGAACTAACTGTTCTGCATTTTTCATTGAGAGCATATGTCGTAGTTTAGATATTTTTTAAGATGAAAGAATGCGGTTTTACAGATGCTAGGAACATGGTTTTCAAATGAAAGATTGGTATCAAAGAGCACACCCAGGTTCCTAAGAGACGACGAAGACTTAACAGAGCAGCCATCAAGTGTTAGACAGTATTCTAGGTTATTACATGAAGAAGTTTTTGGTCCAAAAATTAGAATCTCTGTTTTTTCTGAATTTAGTAGTAGGAAATGACTGGTCATCCAATTTTTTTATATCAGCTATGCATTCCGTTAATTTTGTGAATTGGTATCATCAGCGTAACAGTGAAAACTAATGCCATGCTTCCTAATGATATCTCCCAAGGGTAGCATGTACAGAGTGAAAAGCAATGGTCCTAGTACTGAGCCTTGCAGTACTCCATATTGAACTTGTGTTGAACAGTATATGTTTTAGTGCCTTGCAAGGATCTCACAACACCAATTCTCTTAAATCATTAGACATTCATTCAATCGTGGACTGAAAACACCCTGAGGATTTACATAGAATTATTAATTTCTCAACAGGCGGGCAATATTCATTTAATAGTAATTTCTTACCTGCCGGAGAAATCCCAAATGAAGCTGTTACATTTTCATGTGCCATCATTTTCTGTCCATCAACAGTTGAAAGAATAGTCATAATTTTCAATCCAATCTGAGATTTCTGCCAAAATGCTATCACAATATTTTCTTTTAATTTCTTTATAAATTGGACTCTTCCTGTCATCAGATGTACATTTTTGTTTGCGGTTTCAGACCCCATATTCTCTGTGTCACTGAACCTCGGCACGTCCCTTTTTCCTCACCCTGCAGTGTGTCTTTGCACAGACTCGGCAAAGAAACCCTCTCCTTTGAGTCAGTACTTTGACTCAAATCAACTTATTTCTAGTGCTTTAGAAATATTCACCCTCACAGACTCACTGGGCAAATATGCCTTTTTCTTCCTTGTTGAGGATTCTTGTTGAGATTCCGGCGGTGAAAGTCTGGGCCCTCAGATGTTTGTCCCTCTTCCCTGAAGACTTTTAGGTAGGGAGTCAGTCTTTGGAGACCAGGGTGATCAACCTCAAGCGTTTTCAATTCCAGACGAATCACACGTGGAATCCGTACTTCTGACACCAAACTGTTGTGGAAAAATTATTTTATTCCTTTAGTGGTGAGAATGTAATGAAACAAACACTCAGGAAATGTCTTTGTTGATTTTATTCTTGCAAGAAGTTTGTTCGATGCAAATAGAGTTCTACAGAGAAGAACACCCTCACACAGTTCTGGCTGTCTTATACAGTGGGTACGGAAAGTATTCAGACCCCCTTAAATGTTTCACTCTTTGTTATATTGCAGCCATTTGCTAAAATCATTTAAGCTCATTTTTTTTCCTCATTAATGTACACACAGCACCCCATATTGACTGAAAAACACAGTATTATTGACATTTTTGCAGATTTATTAAAAAAGAAAAACTGAAATATCACATGGTCCTAAGTATTCAGACCCTTTGCTGTGACACGCATATATTTAACTCAGGTGCTGTCCATTTCTTCTGATCATCCTTGAGACGGTTCTACACCTTCATTTGAGTCCACCTGTGTTTGATTATACTGATTGGACTTGATTAGGAAAGCCACACACCTGTCTATATAAGACCTTACAGCTCACAGTGCATGTCAGAGCAAATGAGAATCATGAGGTCAAAGGAACTGCCTGAAGAGCTCAGAGACAGAATTGTGGCAAGGCACAGATCTGGCCAAGGCTACAAAAAAATTTCTGCTGCACTTAAGGTTCCTAAGAGCACAGTGGCCTCCATAATCCTTAAATGGAAGACGTTTGGGACGACCAGAACCCTTCCTAGAGCTGGCCGTCCGGCCAAACTGAGCTATCGGGGGAGAAGAGCCTTGGTGAGAGAGGTAAAGAAGAACCCAAAGATCACTGTGGCTGAGCTCCAGAGATGCAGTCGGGAGATGGGAGAAAGTTGTAGAAAGTCAACCATCACTGCAGCCCTCCACCAGTCGGGGCTTTATGGCAGAGTGGCCCGACGGAAGCCTCTCCTCAGTGCAAGACACATGAAAAAACACCTGAAGGACTCCAAGATGGTGAGAAATAAGATTCTCTGGTCTGATGAGACCAAGATAGAACTTTTTGGCCTTAATTCTAAGCGGTATGTGTGGAGAAAACCAGGCACTGCTCATCACCTGTCCAATACAGTCCCAACAGTGAAGCATGGTGGTGGCAGCATCATGCTGTGGGCGTGTTTTTCAGCTGCAGGGACAGGACGACCGGTTGCAATCGAGGGAAAGATGAATGCAGCCAAGTACAGGGATATCCTGGACGAAAACCTTCTCCAGAGTGCTTAGGACCTCAGACTGGGCCGAAGGTTTACCTTCCAACAAGACAATGACCCTAAGCACACAGCTAAAATAATGAAGGAGTGGCTTCACAACAACTCCGTGACTGTTCTTGAATGGCCCAGCCAGAGCCCTGACTTAAACCCAATTGAGCATCTCTGGAGAGACCTAAAAATGGCTGTCCACCAAAGTTTACCATCCAACCTGACAGAACTGGAGAGGATCTGCAAGGAGGAATGGCAGAGGATCCCCAAATCCAGGTGTGAAAAACTTGTTGCATCTTTCCCAAAAAGACTCATGGCTGTATTAGATCAAAAGGGTGCTTCTACTAAATACTGAGCAAAGGGTCTGAATACTTAGGACCATGTGATATTTCAGTTTTTCTTTTTTAATAAATCTGCAAAAATGTCAACAATTCTGTGTTTTTCTGTCAATATGGGGTGCTGTGTGTACATTAATGAGGAAAAAAAATGAACTTAAATGATTTTAGCAAATGGCTGCAATATAACAAAGAGTGAAAAATTTAAGGGGGTCTGAATACTTTCCATACCCACTGTATAGCTGATTTGCACCTTTGCCTCAATTCCTTTGTTAATTTCAGAAGTGCTTCTTAAAAAAACAACAGCATAAGCAGTAATTTTCCACTGAACAAGCTGTTTTAAATGTCACATAAGACAGAGAGAAAGCAAATATCAATGCATCATTTTATAAATCAAGAAAATAAATGAAAAGCAATAAAAAAAATTAAATACAAAAATACAAATGCAACCAACAGATCAGTGATATAAAAAAAGAGATAATCACATCTAAAAAGACGGGGCTTCTGGACCATGTTCACATATGGCTTCCTTTTTGCATGATAGAACTTTAGTTGGCATCTGCAGATGACACGGCGGATTGTGTTTACCTACAGTGGTTTCTGGAAGTATTCCAGGGCCCATTTAGTAATGTCACTGCGTCACCCATCAGCATGATTGTGTCAATGTTGTCTGAGAGCCCGAAGACCACAAGAATCCAATAAAGGTCTTTGACTTTGTACCTTACGCACAGAGATTTCTCCAGTTTCTCTGAATCTTTTGATGTTATGCACTGCAGATGATGACTTAACATTGAGGAACACTGTTTTTAAAGTATTCCACAATCTTTTTACGCACTCTTTCACAGCTCTGCCCATCTTTACTTCTGAGAGATCTTTACTTCTAAGACATCCCTTTTATAGCTAATCATGTTACAGACCTGATATCTGTAACGTATGGGACGGGACAACAGAGTTGGAGATCCACGAGCAGGCTTTATTAATAGGATGAGCGTAGTCATACAAACAGAGGGTCAAACACCAGCAAACAGATACAAGAAGGCAAGGCAAAAGAGTAATCCAAACACAGGCAAAGGTCTAGGCAGGCAGCAAACGATCATAAACAAGGAAACAGTCCAGGGTCAAAAACACAGACAAGGCAAGGAACAAGGAACACGGAGACAAGGTCGGATACAAGGTTAAACAATACTCAGCAAAGTGTGTGTGAAGGAGTGCAGCTTATAAAGGGAACCTGATGGGAAACAGGTGTGAGTGTGATCAGTGCCTAGCTGAGGGATTGTGGGAAATGTAGTCCAGAGTGAAGTGACAGCGTGTGTGCAATGAAAAAGTCTTAATGTTGAAACGAAGACCTCTGGTGGGGAGTGGAAGGAAGCAGCAGTCGACAGAAACGTGACAGAACCCGTCCACCCCCCCGGTGATGTACGTGGCCCAGATACACCATAAGGCTACCCCCACAACAAGACGTGACTCTGGGGTGTCAGACATAATGTTGCAAGGCTCTGAAAGATCAGCAGAGACGTGACGTGACTCTGGACAATTGGCTCAGGAAGATCAACAGTGACTTGACTTGGTTCAGGAAGGTCAACTGTGACTTGACTTGGCTCAGGAATGGCTGCAAATACAGGAACGGACTCCAATGCAGCCATCACGTGAACAGGCTCTGGTGAGGGAATTACTGGGTTTGGAAGTGCAGAGAGTATCGGGGTTGCGATAAAAAAAGAGTGGAAGGCCAAGAACTCTGCATTGGTACAAGCTCCGCTGCCACCGGAGCTTGCTGAAGTTGGCCCTCCGACAAAAAAATCTTTGGACTCTTTAACTTCTCTTCTTCCCCCACAGTGAATGAAGAACCACTCAAAATTAGGGCATAGTCCATAAAGTCTCTTAGACTGCAATTAAACTTCCCCTCTGGAAACCAGGATTTTATGGGCTCATTTAGTCCAAAACGGAAAATGCCACATCATCAAATGGAACTTGAAATGACAACTCACAGAATTGGTGAACATATTCCTCAATTGATAAGTCTCTTTGCCGAAGACGTAGTGGCTGGTTGACTGGATCCATGGTTGGACTGGAAATGCTCAAAAGCCGCTGGATTTTGGTAGGGCTGAGTATTCTGTAACGTATGGGACGGGACAACAGAGTTGGAGATCCACGAGCAGGCCTTATTAATAGGATGAGCGTAGTCGTACAGGCAGAGGGTCAAACACCAGCAAACAGATACAAGAAGGCAAGGTAAAAGAGTAATCCAAACACAGGCAAAGGTCTAGGCAGGCAGCAAACGATCATAAACAAGGAAACAGTCCAGGGTCAAAAACACAGGCAAAGCAAGGAACAAGGAACACGGCGACAAGGTCAGCTACAAGGCTAAACAATACTCAGCAAAGTGTGTGTGAAGGAGTGCAGCTTATAAAGGGAACCTGATGTGAAACAGGTGTGAGTGTGATCAGTGCCTAGCTGAGGGATTGTGGGAAATGTGGTCCAGAGTGAAGTGACAGCGTGTGTGCAATGAAAAAGTCTTAATGTTGAAACGGAGACCTCTGGTGGGGAGTGGAAGGAAGCAGCAGTTGACAGAAACGTGACAATATCAATTAACTTAATTAGTTGTTAGATGTTCTCCCTGCTGAATCTTTTCAAAATTTAGCCATTTGTTGCCCCCGTGCCAACTGTAGCAGGCATCAAATTTGAAATGAGCTGATTTAGTGGATAAAAGTGTAAAATTTCTGTTTAAACATTTGTTATGTAATCTATGTTCTATTGTTTATAAAATATTGGCTCATGTGATTTGAAAGTCTTTTAGTTTTCATTTTATTCAAATTTAAAAAACATCCCAACATTTCCAGAATTCGAGTTGTATTTCATGTCCATTTATTTATATATTTGGTAAGTAGCTGCATAATAAGCAGAATAATGTACATTCAGAATAATTTACACCAGATTCCTGATCATCCTGTTTTTACAATGATCAAGTAGGGGAGGTCAGCGCTTTGTAAAATCTCATTGTTTCCACATGAGTAGTCGTTCAGCAAAGACATTTTTTTTTAAAAGTTAAAAGCACAATGTTAAATTTGTTTATTCCTTTGACAGCTCCGGAAGGTGTGAAGCTGAATCTGGTTGTATGTGGGAGTGACAAAAGATTAAAATCCATCATATCAAACCTGATCCTGAACCAGAGTGAGAGAGGATCAGAGCTCAGCTCAGAGTGTGTGAGGAGAGACGTGAAGGTGTGTGAACATCTGATCTCTCTGGTGGAGCTTCCAGCTCTGATCAAGACTCAGCTCTCAGAGGAGGAAGTGATGCGTCAGACTCTCCGCTGTGTGTCTCTCTGTGATCCTGGAGTTCATGTGTTCCTCATTATTATTCCTGATGGTCCACTTAATAATGAAGACAGAGCAGAAATGGAGAAGATCCAGAAGATATTCAGCTCAAGAATTGACAAACACATCTTGATCCTCATACACCAGAATCCAGAGCATCAGACAGCAGAACTGAATGAAGAAACACAGTCTGTCATTGAGAGTTTTGGAGGACGGCATCATTTCATTGGCCCAAACACACAAGTGTCCATGTTGATGGAGAGACTGATGCAGATGGTTGAGGCAAATAGTGGTGTTTGTTTCTCCACAGAGACATTGTTGGAGGCACAGATGGAAAAACTGCTGAAATTTGAAGAAATGAACAAGAGAATCCAATCATTAGAGACGTGGTTTCAGTCACAAGGTAATGATCAGAAAATCTGCATGGATTAAACACTTTTCATGAACACAAAAGTTTACAGATTTGTGAGATAAAACAATAACGTTATATGTAGAGTTCAGAGGAAATAATATGATTAGCCCATGATCATCAGTATAAATTATACACAATATTCTCTGATGACCTTGATGATTGACAAACTTTACTTGAAATTCAGTATACTGTTTTTAATTTTTATTTGATCTATCTTTAGATTCAAGGGACAGTGCAGATGATCTGAGGATTGTGCTGCTGGGAAAAACTGGAGTTGGGAAGAGTGCAACTGGAAACACAATCTTAGGAACAGAAGAAGCATTTATATCAGACACATGTCAAAAGTCTATTACTAAAGAGTGTCAGAAAGAGACAGCTGAAATCAATGGCAGACACATTACTGTGATTGACACTCCAGGACTGTTTGATACTGAACTTACTAATGAAGAGATCCAGAAGGAAATTACTAACTCCATCTCCATGATTCTGCCTGGACCACATGTGTTTCTCTTACTGATACCAGTGGGACGATTCACTCGAGAAGAAGCAACAGCAGTGAAGATCATCCAAGAGACGTTCGGTGAAAACTCTTTAATGTACACCATGGTACTCTTCACCAGAGGAGATGATCTGAAGAAAAAGACAATTGAACAGTGGCTGGAAAATCCTGAACCTGCCCTTAAAAACCTGATTAAAGCATGTGGAAACAGATACCATGTGTTCAATAATAATCATATTGGAGACCGAACACAGGTGTCTGAACTACTGAAGAAGATAGATGACATGGTGAAAGAAAACGGAGATAGTTACTACTCATGTGGGATGTTTAGAAAGATGGAAAGAAAAATACAAGAACAACAAATGATGATTCAGATGGAGAGAGTGGAACAACTGAACAGAGAAAAAAAAGAACTGATGAACAAACATGAAGAAGAGAAAAAGAGTATCAAGATGATGATGGAGGAAGACATACAAAATCAAAGAAAGAGAAGAGAAGAAGAATTTAGAGAGAGAGAAGAACGATATAAACAAGACATTAAAGACATAGAGGATCAAGAGAGAAAGATGCGAGAGGAGATGAAGAGAGAACGAGAGGAATGGGAGAGACAGAAACAAGAGGAAAGACGAAGAAGAGAAGAAGAGGACGAGAGAAGGAGAAAGAAAGAACAGGCAATGTGGGATGAATATAATCAGAGACTTAAACAAGCGATAGAAAGAAGACACGGAGAGAGAGAGGTTCTTCAGTCCAAATATGAAGAAGAGAGAGAGAGAATGAAGTTGATGATGGAGGAAGAAAGACAGAATCATGATAAAGAGAGAAAGAGAAGGGAAGAGGAATTTAGAGAGAGAGAAGAACGATATAAAAAAGACATTAAAGACATAGAGGATCAAGAGAGAAAGATGCGAGAGGAGATGAAGAGAGAACGAGAGGAATGGGAGAGACAGAAACAAGAGGAAAGACAAAGAGAAGAAGAAACACATAATACAGACATATACAGTCAAGGTCAGAAAAATATTCACAAAATGTATTTAATCTATATAATCTATTTATTATTATTATTATTATTATTATTATTTGGGATGCACCAAAATTTCTTGCATTTTGGTTTATGGGCAGAAGAGAAAAGGAAAATATTTGCTGTGCCGCTCCTCAGTGTTCAGTGCTCAGGTTTCACTCTCGAGCAGCATTTTTTGTAACTTTGGGTGCTGCACTACTTCCAAAGATGCACAAAAAAAAACACAGATCATTAACAGAGGGTCCTTGTGGTAATTACAGTAGGAGGAAATCCAAAAAGTTCACCTGTCATCCAATGGCCTCAAATATGGCTTATCATTTGAAACATTTAAGTAACTTGGCCACTTGCTCTAACGTTAACCTAGATAAATGTGCGCTATTATTATGCACATATCCAAGTGTGGAGTATGGAAGCTGAAGTATACTGTGCTTCATGACATGGAGGTGGCAGCATGATCACTTGCATTTTTTCAACTTAAAATACTTTGTCATTTTTGGTCATACAAATAAGAGTAAAGGCCCGTTCACACCAAGGACAATAACATCTTGGGTTACGAGTCTAACCCTGGTTTCCTGAGAACAGGGAACGAGACACTGCGTCCTGAGACACTTTAGGGAATGCCTCCACATGATTGGTGTCTGAAGCAACTGTAAAATCACGGCAATCCTATTGGCCGGCGACAGCCTATGATGTCATACTAGTGCAACCAGGAATAAATATAAGGGGTGCCCTCATCCACTTCTTCGTCTGAAGGGACTGAACAGGCAGCCCGGAGGGATGGCTATGAGATGCAGTGTCTCATTCCCTGCTCTCAGGGAACCAGGATTACAGTCGTAACCGGAAACGTTCCCTTTTGAAAGTGAACTCACACTGCATCCTGAGACACTTTGGGAAACTAAATACCCACGCTGCCATGCTGAGGGGAGTGCATGCTGAAATGGATGTGACTAAGCACAATAATGGCAGTTCCAAATGCCAGAACCACTCCCCCTTCTGGTCACACACTACACAGCAAAACCCCCAGTGTTAAATTAACACTCAAAGTGTACATATGAGTCCATCTTGCCGGGTGTTAAAAAGTAACACTGAAGCAGTGTTAAAGTTAATGAGATAATTGATTGATGATTGAGTGATGATTGACAATCAGTAGTGACACCTGATGTTAATAAGCAGAATCACTGAAGAAACAACAAGAGAAAAAGAGAGAGACACGACAACTACAACTGACTTCCAGCCATTAAACATTATTACACTTATTATTAACCAGTTTGATTTTATTTCTGTAATACATCAACAAAAGTTCTTACTGAGAATTAACAGATGTTTAGATGTTAATGTTTTAATGAAAGTTTAGTTTGAAGTCACCATGATGGTGAAAAGCATTTCCTTTAGTTGGGCTCTTGACTCTTTATTTATTAACATTCATTTTTCTCTGGTTGTTCCAACTTTGTGTTTGTAGAGCACATTTGTAATGGCCTGAGAAACTGTGATCTGGGCTGCATTTCCCACAAGTGTTGTAAGCCAAAGTTGATCAGTTTAGGTTTATGATGCTTTGGGAAGCACAGTCATAACAGTTGTGTTTTGATGATGACATTCTCATTGTGAAATGGCCTGATTCATTGGTGACATCCAGTATTTTTAAACGGTCATGCAGATGTTCTATTATTTCTTTATAGTAAATCTGTTACCTCTTGAGATCCAGCAGAGCTTTTATAATCTGAAGGGTTTTTTTGAAACACAGACATCAAGAATCAGCATATGACCCGCAACAATGGTGACAATCAAACAAAGTGCTTCATGTTGCAGTGCATGATGGGAGCCACCAATCAAAACTCATCCATGGCTCCCATCATGCATTGCTGCATGAATAAATTATGCAGCTGAATTGTCCTGTAATTTTCGTAGATTGTTCATGTTTGCTTTTATTTTTCTGTTGTTTTGTTGTGACAGTAGCTTGTTTTGTGATGTTCAGAGTTGATGTTTGTCAGTATTTTGTATTTATTTATTGTCACCATTCTTGAGAATCATATGCTGATTCTTGATGTCTGTGTGTGTCTAAACACAGAAGACTCTGTGCATAATGTATTTTTCTTAAAAAAAAAAAATTGTTCATACTGCTGTTGGATCTCAAGCTGTAAAATCACAGGACTACAATCATTAACACTAAAGCTACACATCAAGCATACAGTCAGAGATTTAGACTCTAAATGCATGATGATAATATCATCATCAAAACAAATTGTGACCAGATCATATTTTCTCTGGCCATAACAAATGTGCTTTACAAACACAAAGTTGGAGCAGCCAGAGAAAAACTAATAATAAAAGGTAAAGAGTCAAGAGCCCAACTAAAGCAAACGCTGACCTCTTTCATGGTGACTTGAAATTAAACATTCCATAAAACATTAATTAACACCTTTTTTTCTCTCTTTCCTTCAATGATTCTGCTCATTTAACATCAGGTGTCACCACTAATTGTCAATCATCAATCAATTATTTCATTAACTTTAACACTGCTTCAGTGTTACTTTTTAACACCTGGTAAGATGGACTCATATGTACACTTTGGGTGTTAATTTAACACTGGGGATTTTGCTGTGTAGGCTATAAGAGTGACATTATTCCCTACGGCCACTGCCTGAGCTACACGCATCAATGAAAAAGTGCCTTCGTAAAGTACCGCAAGGACTTGTCAAAGGCTGCTCAAGGGCTTTGAACCAGCATCTTCATTGGGAAGGGGTTCCTTTAAGGGCATATGACTTGTGACCTAGTTTAGCCAACAATCTGTCTGTTTCCTAAACAGAGTCTCTTACCATACTTGCCTCATGAGAGGCAACCAGATGAGAGGGACTGCTGAAGAGGCAGTAACTAGCTCACACGGGCATCCTGGGGAGCAGGACTCTGCATAGTGTTTTCCAAACCCTTACAAACAAGGGAAGTTACTCTGCTTGACCCTGGACCTACAAAGTGGTTCTTTTTCAAAGCACTGTGGAGGCTGGGTACTCTACATAGGGTCAGGGAGCGAGGCTCTTTACAGGATGATCCTCAACTGAGTAGAGCATCAACCAAACTCTGGAGCTAGAATCAGGGAGGCTCCTGTGGAGCCTGCAACGTGAACTCAATCTATGTACTCCGGAGACCTAGGACACTCAAAACTAACTAGAAGTGCTAGGAATGTAGCTTGACCCAGAGGATCGCCAGCAAGGTGGCCTGAGGAGGGCCAACTACTTGGAAATGAGTAGCAGAGATAGCCACCAGGGGTTTGTAGGCTTGTAATACTTATAATACTCATTATACTCATCACGACTGGCACAATATTTATTTATTTTTTATTTTTTTTGGTATACAAGATTTGAAAGACTTTGTCCAGTCTTTCAGCAGGTTGCTTGATAAACCTGCTTGCTTAACCCTCTGGGGTCTGGCGATTTTTGGGGCCCTGGAGAAGTTTTGACATGCCCTGACATTTGTGCTTTTTTAGTTGCTTATAAACATATTAATGACAAATGTGTCATTACACTGTATTCAGCACGAACTAGGCTACCATAATACGTGAGCAACATGTACAGTACATGTTTGTATTTTTAAGAGAATAACGCTTATGCGTAGTTATTGAAAAAACAAAATTTAGGTCACTGAAAGAAGGCCACAAAACACATACTGAATATGTGTCCACAAGACTTCTGGGTATCGGAGGTTGTAGACTAGAGTTTTTTTCTTCAAAATGATGTGAAAATTATCCTGACTACTCATTCACATAAAACAATATATTGATTGAAATTTTGTAAGACACTTTTTGTTTAGAAAGACAGTATGCATGGAGGCATGAATAATCCTGAATAATGCTGTGATTCACACCTGTGAAGACAAAGACCCGCATAATGAGCCGCATAATGAGCCTTTTAGTCAGGTCTGTGAGAGGGAACTACAAGAAAGAGCATGAGGACAAAGTTGTATATTTTGAAGTTTATTTAGAATATAGTTAGCAATATAAATGAGAGTCAAAGGCACATTTTGAGTACACAGTTTTACCTGGAAATAAATCCTGTTCAAAGATATAAGTGAATATCACTTACCTGGCATTCCAAGGTGTTTGGTGTTTCTATGCACTGGAGAAAGAAAAACTTTACTGCTTCCAGTTAGTGATCTCACTATAACGCAGTCTAATGTAGGTCAATATCTGGTCACTATGATTCTCAAATCTGTGAGATAAAAGAAAAAAACATCTGTGAGCATGATGATAACTAATCATATCAACTATTGTATTAACATTAATATAATGTCCACTCTTAACAGGAAACATGATTTTTGTGATCTCATGCATGCACATATTATTGCGCATCATGTGAAGAAAATTTTGTATAGGCCTATTATATTTTAAATTATATACAGTTCCGGTCACAAGATTGGACAAATGACTATTTTTAATAAATAATAATAATAGTTTTTGAAAGTCTCATGCTTATCAAGACTGCATTTATTTGATCAACAATACAGAAAAAAACAGCAATATTGTGAAATATTATTACAATTTAAAATAATGGTTTTCTATTTGAATATACTTTAAAATATAATTTATTTCTGTAATGCAAAGCTGAATTTTCATCATTCATTGCGAACAAAAGCTTCATTGATATGGCATTAGGCTATTTCACAGTAAACACTTCATAATCTGTCCAAAACAGGCCAAAGAAACATTCATATTACCTCTATGACATTTTATGTATCATATTTGTTATATTATAGAGCAGGGGTGGCTAACCTCGGTCCTGGAGAGCCACAGTCCTGCAGAGTTCAGCTCCAACCCTAATCAAACACACCTGAACAAACTAATTAAGGTTTGAAAGGTTGCTAGAAAGCTATTGGCAGGTGAGTTTTTATCAGGGTTGGAGCTAAACTCTGCAGGACTGAGGTTCTCCTGGACTGGAGTTCGCCACCCCTGTTATAGAGTCTATAAATGTTAATGTGCAGATTAATATGTTGCTAACACATTTCAGTATTTATTATGTATTTCAGTTGATTTCACTTATTTCAGTATAGTAATATAGTTTGGGAAAAGCTAATATGGCATGTTTACTACTGTAAGTTATGTGTAGTACTAAACGAAACCACGCATCTGCGCCATTCATTCACACGGAGACACACACTACATGCAGGATTCATATTTAAACAGTCTTTTGACATAAACAGTCTGGTTGTCATATGTTTCATGTTTGTGTGATAAGTATTCACTAAGTTACAGTTCATTTTCTGAGCAGTATCAGAATGGACTTCATTCAGAGAGAGACAACAGATTGCATGTTAGTTTTCTTTATTTTGCAAAAGCACAAGATTTTGTTTTTGCTGTGAGTGCACACAAATAAAAGTAGACGTTCTGTCATTTCAATTGATGTATTTTATCTGTATGACAAAAAATGAAAATCCAGCAAAACACGCCGGTGTGTTTGCCGACCCCAGAGTGCTAAAGTGTGCAGCACTGCATGACCTGCTACCGCATATGTCCTGCCATATAAGGGGAGGGTCGGAGCTTTCAAAGTCAATGTTTTTTTCAAGATAGTTCGCAAACGTCTCAAGAGCTCACGGAAGCTGGGGGTTATGGCTGGAAAGAAACCTTTTGTGTTTCCAATCTTACAGGAGTGGTCTCTACACTAACACGCTCTCATGGCAGCTGACAGCTGCATGGCGCATGCTCCATAACACCCAACAACTTGAGAGTGGAGCTTCCTCAGCGGGAAACTCTCACAGTGAATGCCAACTGCTCACTCAAAAACTGAGCGTGCATGCTCTAACAAAGTACGCACAAATCATGTGTGCTCTCGAGTGTCAAATATTTATGACACAGATCATGCATACAGCTTGAAACATTTGCTTTAACAAGTCATTTTTACGTAGATTTGCAGCCGAAACTAACTTAGAAAACACTAGTTTACTCACAAACAATTAAAATGTATCCTTGCTATTTTTCCCGACACATTCATAATCATTATTTTTGCCAGTGCTTTGTGGCAAGCTTTATGCATGCGCTTGAGCATGGAATGAGCATTAAATATTATTAATATTATTATAAACAGAGAATATTCAGAGAAAAGAGTTAAAGGGTTAGTTCACCCAAAAATGAAAATTCTGTCATTTATTACTCACCCTCATGCCGTTCCAGACCCGTAAGACCTTCGTTAATCTTCGGAACGCAAATTGAGATATTTTTGTTTAAATCCGATGGCTCAGAATCATGATTCGACACGCTGATTCATAACGCTCCGAATCTTTCTGAAGCAGTGTTTTGAAATCGGCCATCACTATATAAGTCGTTATTTAGTTTTTTTTGGTGCACCAAAAATATTCTCGTCACTTTATAATATTAATATTGAACCACTGTACTCACATGAACTGATTTAAATATGTTTTTAGTAAATTAATGGATCTTGAGAGAGGAAATGTCATTGCTCCCTATGTAGGCCTCACGGAGCCATCAGATTTAAACAAAAATATCTTAATTTTTGTTTTCCGAAGATTAACGAAGGTCTTACGGGTGTAAAACGGCACGAGGGTGAGTAATTAATGACAGAATTTTCATTTTTGGGTGAACTAACCCTTTAACCTACACTTTATTTAATGGAGAGTGGTAAGAGACTTGGATATTGGATTGGGGGTGGTGACCCAAAAAACTTTGAGAACCACTGAGATGGACTGATATACTGTAAATAGTTTAAATTTTAGGTTTGAGTTTAACACTTGATGCTCAGGGTCCCAAATTTAATCAATTGTTGTTAAATCTCTAAACTCAACTACTGTCATTTTCAGATGATGAAGATTCAGGATGTTTGAGAATCTTGCTGTTTGGGAGGACAGGAAATGGAAAAAGTGCCACAGGAAACACTATCCTCGGAATAGATGCGTTTCGCAGTGAAGATAATAAAAATTTGGTGACCACTACTTGTAAAGAGGAAGTTGTTGAAGTTGATGGTAAAGCAGTAGCTGTTGTTGATACTCCAGGACTCTTTGACATGACAGTGTCAAAAGAAAAAGTGGTAAAAGAAATAATGAATTGTGTTTCACTGTCTGCACCTGGACCTCATGTGTTCATTATTGTGTTGAGTTTGGGAAGAATCACTCAAGAGAAGCAAGACACTTTAGAGATGATAAAGAAGATCTTTGGCCCAAAAGCAGCAGAGTTCAGCATTGTTCTCTTCACAAGAGCAGACGCTCTGCAAGAACAAACAATAGATCAATATATAGAGAAGAGTAACAATGATGAACTCAAGAAACTGATCAGTGACTGTGGAAACAGATTCCTGGCTTTTAACAACAGAGAAACACAAGATCGGACACAAGTTACTGAGTTATTAAACATGATAGAAGAGCTGAAGGAATCTAATGAGGGACGATACTTCACTAATGAGATGTTTGAAGCAGCGATCTCCATTGAAAAAAAAATGGAAATGCTAGAAGAGAATAAAAGAAAAAATCAGGCTCAAGTTGAACAATTAGAAACCAAATATGACACAGAAATCAAAAACATGAGAAAAAAACTGGAGGAGAAGAAACAAAAGACAGACGAGGAAAGAGTGAGGCTGGAGAATAAGTTCAGAGAAAAAGAGGAAACACTGAGGAGAGAGTTTGAGGAGAAAGAAAGATCAGAGCGGGTGAAACAAGAGGAGGAAGATCAGAAACGATCAGAAGAGGAAGAACAGCGAAGAGCTGAATATGATCAAAGAATAGATGAGATGGAGAGAGAGACTGAAAATCAGAGATTACAGTATGAAAAACTGCAAAAAGAAAGAGAAGAGGAAGACAGAAAGAGAGAAGAAGAATACAAACAAGATCAAGAAAAGATGAAAAATGAGCAAGAGCGCATCCTGGCAGAGTTAAGAAAAAAACAAGAAGAGGAAATGATAGAGGAGGAAAGAGAAAAACAGAAAAGAGAGAGAGAAGAAAAAGAGGAAGAGAGAAATGAAATGAAAAGACGTTATGAGCAGCTGGAGCGAGAGAGGAAAGAGGAGTGGGAGAGAAGAAAACAAGAGGATGAAGAGAGAAGAAGGGAGAAGAGAAAGAGATGGGAGAAAATGATGGAAGACCTGAAACAAGATCAAGAAGAAGAGATTGAAAGAAGAGAAAGAGAGGAGAGAGAAAGAATGGAAAGAGAAGAAAAAGAGTTTCAAAGAATTGAACAGAAACATGAAGAGGAAATAGAGGAGATGAAGAAGAAACATCAAGATGAGGCCAGAAAACAAGAAGAAGAACTGAATGATTTCATTAAGAGAGAAGAGTTCAAGAAGAGACTTGTACAACTATATGAAGAGAAAAAGAAACAAGAAAAACGGTGTCATGTCATGTGAAACAGATTTAAATATTATTGATGAGCCAAAAAATTAGCCCTTGTCTTCTGTAGTATATGTGAAGTGGTTTCTGCATTTCTCTTTCTCTCTATTCACTTGATCATGGCTCTTCACGTCAGCTCCTGTCCTGCAGAGTTTAATCGTAAACCTGCACCTACACACCTGCTGCTCATTAAGTGATCCTGAAGACTGTCATGAAGGTGCTTGATTAGAATTGGAGCTCTACAGGACTCATGTCTCATCTAACAGTTGTCCTAACTAACACTTTTTATTTCACTTAATGCACAACAATTTGTTGATTTTAATTGTAAAACGTGTAATCTGTACTATCTGCGTACTAAAACCCAAGTCAAAATAAATTAATTATATTAAGCAGAAATTTCAATGAGTTACAGCAGATTTCTAGTTCCTGAATGCTTTGCTCCAGACTCTAGGAGTAAAGGTTGAAACGAACTGTTATTTTATGTGTTTTTGCACAATATTAACATGGGGTAGATCTGTTAGTGTTTAATGTTCTGTTATGTTTGGTTTTAAACGGGTTTCTGTGATGTCTGCATTTTGGGGAGGTTACCATGGTGCTGAAGAGTAGAGTAGAGTAGATAGAATAGAATAGATTAGAGTAGAATAGAGTAGAATAGAATAGAGTAGGGTAGAGTAGAGTAGAATAGAATAGAGTAGGGTAGAGTAGAGTAGAATAGAATAGAGTAGAATAGAGTAGAGTAGAATAGAATAGAGTAGAGTAGAGTAGAGTAGAATAGAATAGAGTAGAATAGAGTAGAGTAGAATAGAGTAGAACAGAGTAGAAGAGAATAGATTAGAGTAGAGTAGAATAGAGTAGAATAGAATAGAGTAGGGTAGAGTAGAGTAGAATAGAATAGAGTAGAAGAGAGCAGAGTAGAATAGAATAGAGTAGAGTAGAATAGAGTAGAGTATAATATAATAGAATAGAGTAGAATAGAATAGAGTAGAATAGAGTCGAGTAGAGTAGAATAGAATAGAATAGAGTAGAATAGAGTAGAGTAGACTAGAGTAGAGTAGAATAGAATAGAGTAGGGTAGAGTAGGGTAGAGTAGAGTAGAACAGAATAGAATAGAGTAGAGTAGAATAGAGTGGAGTCGAATAGAATAGAGTAGAATAGAGTAGAGTAGAATAGAGTAGGGTAGAGTAGAGTAGAATAGAATAGAGTAGAAGAGAGCAGAGTAGAATAGAATAGAGTAGAGTAGAATAGAGTAGAGTAGAATAGAATAGAATAGAATAGAGTAGAATAGAGTCGAGTAGAGTAGAATAGAATAGAATAGAGTAGAATAGAGTAGACTAGACTAGAGTAGAATAGAATAGAGTAGGGTAGAGTAGAGTAGAACAGAATAGAATAGAGTAGAGTAGAATAGAGTGGAGTCGAATAGAATAGAGTAGAATAGAGTAGAGTAGAATAGAGTAGAGTAGAGTAGAATAGAATAGAGAAGAGAGTAGAATAGAATAGAGTAGGGTAGAGTAGAGTAGAATAGAATAAAGTAGAGTAGAGTAGAATAGAATAGAGTAGAATAGAATAGAGTAGAAGAGAGTAGAGTAGAATAGAATAGAGTAGAATAGAGTGGAGTCGAATAGAATAGAGTAGAATAGAATAGAATAGAGTCGAATAGAGTAGAGTAGAAGAGAGTAGAGGAGAATAGAGTAGAAGAGAGTAGAGGAAAAGAGAGTAGAGGAGAATAGAGTAGAATAGAGTAGAGTAGAATAGAATAGAGTAGAGAAGGATAGAGTAGAATAGAATAGAATAAAATAGAGTAGAGTAGAATAGAGTAGAGAAGAATAGAATAGAATAGTGTAGAGTAGTAGTTAGGCCGAGGAACATTAAGAGTATATACTGCTCTATTTAAAAAGCAGTAACTATTTGTTGATACAATCAGTTTGCATGGCTGTAACATGTAATTCAGATCACTGTTCAAGTAAATAGAACTGAAAAATTACAAGTTGCAGGAAATGTTACATTAGTTAACTTAAATGAGTTAACAACATGAATGAATACAAATCCAGCATATTTAACTTAAAATGTAGTATTTGTTGTAACTAAAAAAGTTAAGGCAATCAGTTTGTGTGTTTTTTTAAAGGTTAAACTAATTAGATTCTACAATAAAGTAATCATAAAAATGAATTATCTCTTGGTAGATTTTAAAACGTGATGAAACATTAATTATAGCAGACCTTAAAAGATAAAAAAAAAAAGAAACCAACTCAAAGAGTGCAAGAAATAACTGAACTAAGAAACTAAAAATGCCTGATTCTGCTATTCTTTTAATGCATAATCTGAATTCTTAATCCATTTTACTGTTTTAAGATGTCTTTTCCTTTGTTTTCTCTGTTTATTCGGTATATTTGATCATATCAGTTATTACTGAAAGAAAATATTGTCAAAGTTAGTAGTGGACTTCCATAAAGAAACACAAGAGTTATCTGAGGAGGATTCTTAATAGTAACAAGTGTGTGTGTGTGTGTGTGTGTGTGTGTGTGAGTAGCTTCAAGAGAGCAACCATACATCTGTGTTGTTTTATTTTCTTTGATTTGATTTTATTCATTTAATCATTTATAATCATTTAATCATATGATCATTTTTCATGTCATTACTCAATTTAATCATATGATCACAAATTGTAACCATTTAATCATTGTGCTACTATTTTTCCAGCTCTTGCATTGCTTGCTATTGTTGTTTAATCATGATTGTGTTCTCAAGGGATGTTGGTCTTCATGAGTAAGAGATAAGAGAATGTCTCCATATCAAGGTTTTAACGTCACAGGATGATGTTGTGAAGCAGTTATTTTCTATAGCTTTTGCTTTGATATAACACTTGATGTATGTGTGTCACAACAGACTGGGCCGTCTGACCAATCAGAGCAGAGATGTGTGAGAATGTACTATATTCTATCTCTCTATTTTATCTTTCTGTATCTTACTAAAGGGCTAGGGTCCCTTTTCAGAAAATGCAATTTGCAAGACCTGTTTCCTGTTTTGCTGTCAGAGGTGAAGAACTGGAAACAAGAACTGTCTGCTTGCTTAAACACCCACTTACTATAAAGATTGAGAGACTCAGACTCTCTCAGCTTCTTCTTCTTCCACTCTGTTCTCTCTACTGATCCACAATAAAGAACATTGATATTCTCCACCTCAGGCTTTTGTCTCTTCCTTCGAAGACGTGCCTACTGAAACTATGCCCTAAAAATATGTACTCTATTTGTGAAGAAAAAGTACATACTTTAAAGTGTGCAGCAGAAGAGTAGAGAAGCTTTGGGACATACTATCATGTTATAAATTGCTTAATGCACATCATGTCACCATGAACTGACCTGTTGTCACAGTTAATATCCTCCATATTTCATTATTTTCCTACCATATTGGAGAGAAAAGATGTAGCACGTTGTTCGGCCAGTTTTGAGTGTTTCATGTGAAGAACTCTCGAAGAACTCTTATATTTTTGCATAATGATGCATTTTAAAGTTAATGGCCAAATGGATCATTATAAAAGTTCACATTGTTGTTGCAGATGAAATGTAACATGGATAACATTAAATTAATTTTTTATCAGGTTAATTGTTAATTATTGGTCACTCAAACCCCTTTATCTAAACCTCTCTACTTAACCATCGGTCACACACATCTGCCATGTTTGTAGTTTTTAACACTTTTTATTTGAGTTTGTAGTTCTGAACAGAATCCTCCTCCAAAGCGCAATGGGTTGTGGGCAATATTAGCCATTATAGTGCGGATCCACACTTCAAAAATCCAACAACCATAATGAAATGATCTTCACAATAGATAAAGCTTTACAATGAACGCTGTTAGAGAGCTACATATGTCAATTTATCTGTTCAATAAAACACATTAGTCACCTGTTGAGTCATAAAAACACCATCATCATTTCAAATCCCTCAGTTCTCGCCATATCCAAAAAGCTAATCTTGATTCTTGTTTTATTACGAGCTCTGGTTTTTATTGGAAATGTGCATACATACGTCACTAGCCTGTGTGTGTCTCATCATATCCGTAAATAGAGAAAGTTGCTCCGCCTACTTTGACGCGTGTCTGGTGTGGGAGTGGCAGAGGTTAGTTGTCACAAAGGTTGACATGGAGCCGCTAAATCTCTAATCTCTGGGGAATCACACGTTTTAAATAAATGCCAAACAGAGGAGAGTCTGCTGGAGAAAAGGAAACACTTTACACGTTATGCTATCCTTTTTTATCACAATTGCATTATATAATAGGGAGAATATAAAAAGGAAAGTATACATAGAGCAAGAAAATACACAAGAGAAGGAGAAAATAAAGCGGTGTGGGTAGAGGAAGGGCTGTAATGAGAAGGAAAGGAAGTAGAACATATAGAAGGAGATCACATATAAGGAGAGAGGAGGAAGTAAAAAAAGAGGAGAAGAGCTGAGTATAGTGGAGGACACTGGTGTAGTGGAAAGAGCAAGAGGAGAAACTATAAGACGACATGGACATAGACAGCAGGGTGGAAGGGGTGGGAAGAGAGGTGGATTTGAAATGAAATCAGAATTACCCTAATTCAGTGCTTCTTAATCCTGGACCTGAGGAGCCCTATCTGAGGGTATGGGGGATTCTGGATTCAGCCCCCATAAACTTCTTTGGCATATTGTTATGTTTTAATATACATACAAACAAATTTTTATAAAAATCTGTAGTAGGGTGGCCCTTATGTTTGGACTGTTGAAATCTTCTGCTCTCACCCACCCATTCAACTCTCCTTCATGAGAAATGGAAACAAACCAAATTTCGCTGAGATTGGAGTATGTTTAGGGTGTGCTCAACAAAATTGAAACTCCATCTTAATGACCATAACAGCACATAATTAATAATTATACAAAACCATTTGTAAACGGTGAATTACGTTAAAAACAAGAACACAGAACAGTGTTGTTAGTCTTAAAATGTTAAATTACAATGCTGCTGAGGAGAACTGATCTTTGAAAAATTGCGATCTGATCTAGATCACGATGACAGTCTGACGTATCCATCAGCCACAAAGTTCAAACCTTCACTAATATCACCAATCAGATATCAAGTACCTGTTGATAAAAAGATGCATGCTTTGAGCATACCCTAAATGACAAATTATCTGGATGAAATTTTGCATACATTACAAATGAGGCGGTGAGAGGTTAACATTTCCAAAACAAAAAAAAAGTTTACCCCCAATAAGGGCCACCCTAATCTGTAGTTTTAATGCTGTTGAGATAATTAAAACATTTTGCCCATCAATTTGTATATTCTCAAATGTCAGGGTGGCACAACTGCAAATGTTTTATTATAAGCTGAGAAGGTAATAACGTTAAACCTGATACTGTAATAAAACATCCAGAGGAACCCAATAGATCATTGTGTCAGAGAGAAAAGGGTTGTAGATATCTCTCAAATACTGATAAAAACAGCTCATTTCATGTGTGGGTAGATATATATTTACAGATATTTGGTTGTACCACCTGAATTTAAAGACTTTGAAATGTTATGTAACAACTGAAACTTGTTTAAACACATTGTTCATGACTCAAAAATATACATTACACCAGTTTTAAAAAGTTTTTTTTTTTTTTTGAAAATACAATTTTTGAAGCATTATTTGCTCAGTGACCCATATAACAAATCCTGTTGGAAAAACATTACAATAAACATGTATTTTCGTTAGTGTATTTGTACATCTACAGCTGAAAGTGTCCTAAAATCATTAGAGAATACACCTGCAGTTTTGATGTTAGTATTAACTTTTAATAAATGCATTCCTACAAAAAAGTGCTTCATTTTGCAGTAAAGTTGAACTGTTTGGCTAAAGTAAGAGTGTGTTTAGATCACTGTTTTGACAGCAGTTACATTTTTTAGTTTTAATAAAACTATGGAGAATGTTAGTTTATGGTTACAAAAAGAATCTTTCTATTCAAATAATGTCCTGATAGATAGATAGATAGATAGATAGATGTCATGATCTTAGGTCACTGGGTCATGCTGACACACTCAGCTCGGATTCCCTGTAAGCAGGTAGTAATTCACGGTATTTTCCAGAGCGGAAAAGAACAGCCCAAGGAGTGACGTCAGTGGTAATTGGTCGGGACACACTCTCCCTGTCCTGCACGCCGAGCTCCTGTCTCAGTGTGTGTTGGCGTGGGGAGCTGATGAGCGATCTCTCCTGAAGCTCCGGCACTGCAGCACGGCATCATGGGGAACTCGCCCAGCATGACTGTGGAGGAGCTGACCGCATGCCACTCTCACAAGTGGTACCGGAAATTCATGACCGAGTGTCCGTCCGGTCAGCTCACGTTCTACGAGTTCAAGAAGTTCTTCGGGCTGAAGAATCTGTCAGAGTCCTCAAACGAGTACGTCGAGACCATGTTCAAGACGTTCGACATAAACGACGTAAGACAGTCTGTTATTATTCTATGTATTGTTTACTGTTCTGCTAAATGTTCTCATCGTTGTTGATATTATATTATTCTTTTTCTGAAGTGTGTTATCAGCTTGTTGATGATCAGTTCTCATGAAATGAGGAAGTTTCATTAAGTATAAACCTGATATATAGAGATGTGAGTGTTGAATGAACTCATTGGTCAGTGATTGCCTCGCATCCCTTCTGCTTCATTTCAGCTGAGGATTGTGGGTAATTGGATCTGTGTTAATACAGTAAACTCAGATCAAACAGCAGCACTGCAGAAGGTCAGAGATCTTTACTAAGACCCATCAAAGCCTGTAATCTGGTTAACAGAGGAGTGTGTGTGTGTATACTCCTCATTGACTGCTCTACTTTATTTCTGATCCCGGCTTTCATTCACGTCACCACACTTTCCATGAACGTCTATAACATTACGTCATGGATTAATGTCTCTATTACAGCTTGATTTTTTTGTGTGGTTTTTTTGTGTTTTTTGTTGTGGATTCCCTCTAATCATGTTTAAACACACTGAAATCAACTTTCTAATTATGTTGGCTTGACAAAGTTCTAGCTATGACCACCAAACTCGGGTCAGATCTTCAGACTGCTGACTCGGGTTGCTATATCTTTTCGAACTGATCTGGTGATCAAAATACAAAAAATCTCATTGTCGTTGAGGGGGTCAAAACTTTCAAACATGAACTCTTGCTGAGTATTTGCTGAGAATATGTAACATTTTATTGACTTCACTGAGTAAAATCTTCAAACTTAAAGCTTTTTAAAGGTTTTTAAAACTTTCACACAAGGCTTTCTCAAGCCAACATCAAAGTTTGTCATCAAACTTCACTCATCTGGTCTCTTCTGCTCTATTTCTGTGGGCGTGACATAACAGATAATATCATGCAAGTGATACAACATATATTATATCATAACTATGATAATTGTCTATGGTGCTATGTTGTTGAAGTGTATTGTGTTGATGTTGTCAGGACGGCTGTATAGATTTCATGGAGTACGTCGCTGCTCTGAGTTTGGTTCTGAAGGGCGGCGTTCAGCAGAAGCTGCGCTGGTACTTCAAACTTTTCGACATGGACGGCAGCGGATGCATCGACCGTGACGAGCTGCTGCTGATCTTCAAGGTGTCATGTTTAATTCAGTTTCTCTTCAGCGCCACCTGCTGGTGTCACCAAACGTCTGCTCACTTTCATCTCTTCTTGTTTTTCTGCTCCAGGCCGTTCAAGCCATTAACGGATTAGAGCAGGAGATTTCTGCTGAGGACTTGGCTGACATGGTGTTTAACAAGATTGATGTTAATGGAGACGGTAATCTTTTTATTCATCTATGCTATTTAAATATGTAAATGAAACAATCTGATTTACATATGTAACTGTGTGTGTTTAGGCGAGCTGTCTCTGGATGAGTTCATGGAGGGCATCGAGGCGGACGAGGTTCTCACTGTGATGTTGACCCAGAGCTTGGATCTGACTCATATCGTCAGTAATATCCACAGCGAGACTGACTCTGAACAGCAGGTCAACTGACCCCAGACCAGCCTGAGATCAGGGTGCCAAACATGATGATGAAAGGAAGGGAATCTGGACCGTTTCTGAACTCTGTTGATTCAGCACTGACTGAAGAGGTTTAAACTCTTAACACATCAGATAGTAACAGTATTATTAACAGAATAGTGTTCATCTTAGCTGCACCACAGTTCAAAAGCCAGCAGAATAATTATTTCCCTGTAATCTCACAGAATAACTGTGACTAGAGCAAATGCTTTATTTAAGTGCACTTCTGTCCAATTAAAATGTAATTTTTATTAAATAAAACCTGTAAAATGCAACATTTCTTCGGTTCTATCCACCTTATTTTGCTATGTGGACGTAAATACAATGACGTACCTCTTTCTAATGTAATAGACTTCCGTTTCGCAAGCCGATAGGTAAGGAGCGATGTAGTGGGAGCATGCGCAAAACACAATTAAACACCATGATAACACAGTGGGAGGATGAAATGAAGAAGTGGCCTGACGTAAGGACATTTTCATTTATTTCGTGTTGTCGCTCGGAGACGGGTCTTTAGCAGCTCGGTTAACAAACGCCATCTCTGCATCTGCTGAGTTTGAGTTGCTTATAACGTTCATCTGGGAATGCAATGTGTGTCATTTCACCAGATTTGTAACATAAATCATTTATAAACCGATGCCAACACAGGAGAACGCATATGTTTCTAAATATGCAAATTGTTCATCACGATTCCAAAATAAAAGTTTAAAGCCTCGCTCTGAGTCTTTGATTCACTATGGTAAATCTGTTATTAGTGTTTATATTTTAGACCTGTCGGGATGGTTTTCACAGGAAATCGGTGTTACAGCAGTGTTATTTACTTGTCTGATTTTAGGGAAGAGTTATGGGTAAGGTTAGGTAGGGATTAGTCTTGCATAACCAGAGCTTCACAGCTATCACAGCTTTCATTGGCCAAGCACCACCCAAGAGGACATTTGACTGACATGTAACGCAACCGATCACAGTTCATTTCATTCCGCGTCATGTTTAGGGACGTGAAAATGTCAAGTCCATGTCCCTACAATAACAGACCGGCATGCATCTATAAATTATTTATTCAAAAACATGCAAGTTTACTACAAGAATGGAGCTGCGAACTTCACAAACTTTTGAAAATCCAGCATTTAGTTGATCCTGGTAAGCGCTCATATTGTCACAGTTGTAAACACGATGACATTCTTGGCGTCATGGCATTTGTTTCCAGGCAGACTGTTAAAGAACGTGACACACACGTCTCCAGCACATCCTGTAGAATTCAACCAATCAGAAGACGACTTTGAAAATCCTGAAGTGTTTCCAGTTAAGTGTGCCATATGCATCAGACTTTCAGCCTGCGGTCTGTGGCCGTGACGTCTGAGGCTGAGGTAGGGATAGGGTTAGGTAGGGATAGGGTTAGGACTACATTTTCAGACAGGAATGTTGATCCAGGAACATGTCTTACTTGGCAAAATCACAGTGACCCACAACAAGCAAGAAAGGTTGAAATGGAGCTGCTAAATCTCCAAACTCCGGGGAATCACCCGTTTTAAACAAACACCAAACAGAGGAGAGTCTGCTGGCAAAAAGAGAATGCAACAGAGCTCGTAATAAAACAAGAATCAACATCGGCTTGGCTTTTTGGAGATGGCGAGAACTGAGGGATTTGAAATGTTGTAAAAGTGACGCAGAGATGATGGTGTTTTTATGACTCAACAGGTGAGTAAGGTGTTTTATTGAACAGATAAACTGCCTTGTGCAGCTCTCAAACTGAGCTCATTGTAGTGTTATCTATTGTTCATAGTGACTCTTAATTTTATAATGCGTATGAAACCAGTGTTTGATTCTTTTTTTTTTCCCGCAAAAAAGCTCTTGTCCGTAAACGCCTTGGTAAGTCCACTAGTCAGGAATGTGAAATATAAGCGTTTGATGTTTGTCTATTGTTGTTAATACAAAATCACTTGTTTTAGATTGAGCCTGATTTGTGAAAACTTTCACAATTGCATTTTATCGTGTTTCAGTGTTTCTCACTGCTCTGTCCTCTTTTTCTTGTGTATTAATAAGAAACAGTCTGCACCAATCCAAGCCATTAGACAAATCAGTTTAAGTTTAAAAATGGTCTAGTCGTGTCATACTTGGCTCAAATAGACTATTCTGATTTGTGAAATGTTTCACAGTACAGTTTTGGTCAGTTAACCCTTCCCTGAGTCCCTAACTTCTCTATTCTGATTTGTAAAAGGTTTCACAGTAAAGTTTTTATAAATTTTTCAGTTTCTTCGGTTTTTTGAGCATGCTTACCCCTTATTGGTGTCGTCACCCATCGTCCACCTCTACGGCTCCACTGGGCTCCTCCTTCCCTCTGGCTCCGCCTCGGTCTCCTGGTCCTTTGGTGTTGCCTGGTCTCTCAGCCCATCGGACTCCGCCAAGACCTTCATCGATCACGCCATCACCTCGGTCGGTTCACTCTGTTCATGGACTTTGCTGATTGTCGCTACCACACTTTCATTTTCATTTTCCTTCTTTTTTTTTTCTTCTAGATTTGTATTTAGTTATTTTGTTTGAAACAAATTAAATTATTAAATAAATTAATAAATGTTTTACTCAAATAGATCCTAACTGATCTTCTTTCTCCACATTGCCCATCATGCTCATTAAGGTCACAAAAAAGAATAGCTAAATCCACTAGAGGAGGAAGAAAATTTTTACTTTTTACATGAAAATGTAAGAGCGGTAACATATGTATAACTTAACATTAAAATTAAATAATTCTGAACAGGTGTTCATTTTCAGCTCATATTAAATAATGCCAACAAATACAACCTTATTGTAAAGCAAGCCCTCTTCATACATTGGCTGTTGCTCATTCTCTCGCAATCTCATTGGTTGTACACTTGCTAGCCAGGGCAGGGTGAACACTGGACAACTAGACATGTAGACATTAAACAGGTTTTAAGTCTGTCATAGTGTCTGTGACTAGTCAGAGCTGTGGCATGAGACATCTTGTTGCCGACAACCAGAGTTGTGGACTTGGACTTGTACTTGACATGATCAAAGAAGACAACTCGACTTGCAACATAGTGTCAGTCCAGATCCAGCCCACATCTGGTCCACATGTAATCTGTATGTACCAAATGTGGGCCGGATGTGGGCCACACTATGTTGCTGTCTGGATTGTGTTGAATCTGGATGGCCTGTTACTTTACAGAGATTATGTATTTATCAGGCTACTCAGATAAAAACAATGAGATATAAATGTCCTTTGTGAAGCAATGTGTTTGGTGATGGGAGAACAGACAACGGGATAAATGAACCCAAGGCTTTTATTGAGGTGAACTTCACCAACAGACAACACAGGAATGTAAGACATTGTATGGAATTCAGGCAGGTAACTAAGCTTCATAAAATAGTCCCTTGCTTTAGCCAAAGCAGCTGGACTGAAGAGAATGGTTATGGTCAGAAGACAGGAACACAAGTAAGGAGTCAGGCAAGTCTTGTGTGATGGTCTTGCGTGGGCGGTCTTTCTGCCGAGTGAAGCTGCACAATGGAGATACAAAACGTGGAAATAAGGGTGTAAGATAGAAAATATCCAAAGATATTTTGAAATGAACGAAGACACTCGCTTTGCTGTTTCAACCCCCTATATCTTGCTACTAGCGCCATTTGGAAGGCACAAAGGTGCTGATAGTGATCAAGGCAACCATTGTATGCGAACCGAACTGAGCTGGATGATGACATAACTGTTTTCTCCAGAGCTGTTGAATAGATAATTTAACTAAATTAATAACTAATGATTTTTACAATGAATCAATACTGAACTTACTTATGCTGGACAATGACACCATTGAGGGGTGCAAGTAGAACTGGAGGGGTTACATTGGTGCCATGACCCAGATGGGAGTGAGGTTTAAGGGGGGTGAGTGTAATGGAGGCCTGCTAGTAAGAGCTGTTCAGGTAAACCTCACTTCTTTGGCCACACTAGAGGCTGCGGTCTGTAGCATCCTTGTTATCATGCCTGCCTCCCATGATGGAAATGCTGGTTCAAATCCTGCTCGGAGTGGTGTGATTAAAACCATAGGGGTTACACTCTGGATAAGCAGCATGGTTTAGAGGTCTGCTACCTGACCTGAGCCCAACAGGTCCTGAAGAACCCGCAGGGTTTTGGTCAGGCTCAGGTTAAGGTTTCATGAATAGCTTGGGTTTTGTGTCGGGTTTGGGTTTGTAACTAAGAAAAACTATATAGGCTATATAAGGTTTGCGTACTGTCTGCTGTGTTGTGGCCGAAAGAGTGTGGGAGCACATTTATATATAATTTATATATTAACAGACCTGTTTTGCGCATGTACTCCCGCTCTCTTGTGCTCTTTCGGTCACAACGCACACGGCACTCAAACCTTTAGCTATGAGTGCGATAAGACAAAAAAATACTGAGGGAAAATGTATTACAGTGCCAAATGCAGGGAAAGCTGCACTACAAGTTCTACCAAATAATAGGGAAAATATTCAGTCACTCCTCATGTTTGCTGCATAACAGATGAGCCAGGCTATAGCACAAAATTATACACAAACGTACTACGCAATAATGTGTGTGTGAAGTGAATGAGTGTAAACTGAGCACAGAGCAAATCAAATAGTCGCACTGTTGTCTCTGTCCCTCAGAAATCAGAGCTTTATCAAGTACTATCAACTAAAGTACTACATCATACACATTTTCTACTATTTGATATATTTAAATGTTTTAAACCTTGTATGATATGATACATATGATATGATACAAAAAAAAACTATATCAAAACTATATTAAAAGGAGCACAGCGTGTTCGTAAATCAAAAAGACGCGTTTCTCTTGTGTCTCTCAGAAATCAGCTTTGTCAAGAGCATGGCTACTATCATCTAAAACACTACCTACATCATACACCTTTTTGTATTATTTGATATGTGTATTTAAAGGTGAGTAGATTTTGAACAACGCTGTTGGACATTGTTGATATTTGAAATCAACCCAAACAAATCCACTCCTCTCTTCATTGCTCCGGCTCCAACAAACAAGAGTTTGTTGTTAGTCGCAAACAGCACAGCAGCTCCAGACACTCAAACCCAGTGTTACTCACATGTTAAGGAAACAAAGCAGTTTTCAGGCCTTCCCGCTTAGCTCTCTCCAGCGCTGGAAAGCTTTTCTAATATAAACGCGGGTCCTAAAGCGCTTGCCCAGGCATAAACCTTCATTCCAGTGATACTCTTTTGTATTGTATCCCATCTCTCGTTCTGCAGTTGTTTTTCTTATTTTCAAATCTCCCTCTTGCTCGTTCTCTCTCCTCGACCGTCATACGCCTCCTAATGCTGATTGGTTACACGTTTTTTGTTGGTGTCGGTCTGACGAACTTCCAAACAGTGTAGTTGAAAAAATACATACCCCACCTTTAAATGTTTAATACATTGTACGATATGATATATGATTGAGTGCAAACTATATGAATGAAATGAAGCGTGACAGCAAGTCAGATAGCTGTGTCGCCATCTCTGTGCATCTCTTTTCTGCTACTTGATGTGTCTGTCTATTTAAACGTTGTATATGATCTTGTCATTTTAACCAATAAATAGCTCAGTGGTTATGTGCAGTATAGGTTTTTCTTGGATTATGATAGTAATAATGCAGGTACATCTCTACAGCGATGGATCTCAGGTACGGGCCGGGTTCGGGCCTCAGTTTAAAGACCGTGGGGACCTGTAGCATGTTTAGTGAGGAAAACTTTTAATGGTGAACAACATGCTGAGTATATTTCTTTACAAATAGAATGATTGTTGAAAAATCTGTATGTGCTGTTTAATGGTTTGCAAAATGTATTATTTGGTTACTATTCAGAATCTCATTGATGAAGACTAACAGCATCACATGATCTGTGTGAATGAGAAATTAAATTTTTTTGTGTTTGTAATCAGTAAATATGTGAAAGTACAGCGTAATTTCAGAATAATGTTCAAACTACAATGATCATGTTACAAATAATTAAATGAAAAGAACATATGAATAAATAAAAACTTCTGTTGCACTTTATTTTACAGTGCATGCACCTTCAATGTACTTACTGTGTACTTAACAAGAAAGTACTGAATACTAAATCCGTATTCGGAAAGGCACGGGGCGGGGGGGGGGGGGGGGGAAACGCAGTCTACGGAGCCTCGAAAGGGACATGGTTAGTCGTTTGCTAGCAGGAGCCTGTTAATTTGTAGTACAACAGATTTCACTCACCACGTAAAGAAAGTAAGGAGAGATGGCTGATAGGACAATGGTGAATGTTCTGCAGTTCCTGAGCGTCACTGACAAATAACTAATCTTGTGAAATGTGTAATAAGTACTGACGCTCCCTAGTATACACACAGCACGTGTGATTGCGAATCTCGAAAGTGAGAGTAAAAGCGTGCGTGCATTCAAAAGCGATGTTAATACTCCGCATATTAACAGCAGCTTCCTGATGCTGGCAAATTATTTACATTATAATTACCCAACAATATAATTGCGAGAGAAAGCATATATATAGAAAGAAATATTTTTTTTTCCCTCCCATCTCATGTGTATTCCCTTTAGGGGCTCCGTAGTACATGTTATTTCCTTTCCGAATATGGTATTCGGCTTCGGGCACATCCCAAGATTATGTTTAGTGGTAGGTTCAGGACTAGTACCTAGTTTTTACCCAGTTATTGTAATTACTACGATAAGTATATAGTATGTACATGTGAAACAGGACTGTAAAATAAAGTGCTACCAAAACTTTAAAAAAAACTCTCTCAAAACTGTCATAGTTATGGTATCACTGTGATCAGCATCTCAGATTTAACATTCATGAACAGTTGACATCAGTTATTTTCTTTTCTTTCTTTTTTTTTGTATTTAAGGTCTGTTATATTCATCATGTTTTAAAATTTACCAAGAGAAAATAAATTTAGTTTGATCACTTTAGCTCAGCTCTATTCAAATCTGCTCCTGTAGAGCTTGAACTCTAAACAAACACCTTCATCAAGGTCTTCAGGATCACTTAATGATCACTTAATGACTTAATGCTTAATGTTACAACTAAACTCTGCAGGACAGGAGCTGACGTCAAGATTAGAGAGAAATATAGGGGAAAACCCTTCACATATATTACAAAAGACAAGTGCCATCTATTTGACTCATCAATAATGTTTGAAAATGAAGACTTCAGATGCAAAAGCCTCTAAATGCCATCTGAAAATTTCTTTTAAAATTAGCATTTTTTATCAAGCTTGTATGGTTCAGTAATTTCACTTTAATGGCAATTAATTGGTCATTTTCATTGCCATTAAAGTGAAATAACTGAACATAAACATAAAAGCTTGATAAAAATGCTCATTTAAAAAGAAAATTTCAGATGGCACTTAGAGGCTTTTGCATCTGAAGTCTTCAAATGTTTCACATGACATGACATGGCCATTTATCTTTTAGCTCCTTTCTTAACCTCTTCATTTCATATAGTTGTTCAAGCCTCTCCTTGAACTGCTGAGCATGCTGCTCTTTTCTCTTTCTGAAATCATTCAGTTCTTCTTCTTGTTCTCTGCCTTCATCTTGATATTTCTCCTTCATCTTCTCTATTTCATCTTCATGTTTCTGTTTCATTTCATCACCCTCTTTTTCTTCTCTTTCTATTCTTTCTCTCTCCTCTCTTTCTCTTCTTTTTATCTCTTCTTCTTGATCTTGTTTCAGATCTTCAATCATTTTCTCCCATCTCTTTCTCTTCTCGGATCTTCTCTCTTCATCCTCTCGTTTTCTTCTCTCCCACTCCTCTTTCCTCTCTCTCTCCAGCTGCTCATAACGTCTTTTCATTTCATTTCTCTTTTCTTCATATTCTCTCTCCTTTTCTTCTCTCTCTCTTATCTGTTTCTGTCTCTCCTCCTCTATCATCTGTCTTTCTTCTTCTCTGTTGGTTTCAAATTCATTTCTAATATTCTCCAGTTCTTCTTGTTTTTCTCTCAGTTGCTCCTCGTGTCTCTCTTGTCTCTTTCTTTCCTCTTCCTCTCGTTCTCTCATCTGTTTTTTCTTCTCTTCCTCCCATTCTCTCTGCTGTTGTTTAATTTCCTCTTGAATCTCTTTGTCATTTTCAGCCTCTTTTAATTTTCTCTTCCATTCTTCTCTCTCTTTCTCTTCTTGTTCCTTCCTCACTTGTTCCTCTGAATCTCTCTTTTTTATTTCCTCTTCTTGTTTTTTTCTTAACTCTGCCAGGATGCGCTCCTGCTCATTTTTCATCTTTTCTTGATCTTGTTTATGTTCCTCTTCTCTCTTTCTGTCTTCCTCTTCTCTTTCTTTTTGCAGTTTTTCATACTGCAATCTCTGATTTTCAATCTCTCTCTCCATCTCATCTATTCTTTGATCATGTTCAGCTCTTCGCTGTTCTTCCTCTTCAGATCGTTTTTGATCTTCCGTCTCTAGTTTCTTCTGCTCTGATCTTTCTTTCTCCTCAAACTCTCTTCTGAGTGTTTCCTCTTTTCTGCTGAACATTTTCTCCATCCTCACTCTTTCTTCATCTTTTTTATGTTTCTTTTCCTCCAGTCTTTTTCTCATGCTTTTGACTTCCATGTCATATTTGGCTTCTAGTTCTTCAACTTGAGCCTGTTTTTTTCTTTCATTCTCTTCTAGCATTTCCCTTATATTTTCAATGGAGATCGCTGCCTCCTCAAACATCTCATTAGTGAAGTATCGTCCCTCATTAGATTCCTTCAGCTCTTCTATCATGTTTAATAACTCAGTAACTTGTGTCCGATCTTGCGTTTCTCTGTTGTTAAAAGCCAGGAATCTGTTTCCACAGTCACTGATCAGTTTCTTGAGTTCATCATTGTTACTCTTCTCTACATATTGTTCTATTGTTTGTTTTTTCAGTTCATCTCCTCTAGTGAAGAGAACGATGCTGAACTCTGCTGCTTTTGAGCCAAAGATCATCTTTATCATCTCTAAAGTGTCTCTCTCCTCTTGAGTGATTCTTCCCAAACTTAATACAATAATGAACACATGAGGTCCAGGTACAGACAGTGAAATACAGTTCATCATTTCTTCCACCACTTGTTCTTTTGACAGTGTCGTCTCAAAGAGTCCTGGAGTATCAACAACAGTTACTGATTTAACTTCACCAACATATACTTCACCAACTCCCTTCTGACAAGTAGTGGTCACCAACTGTGACCTGGCTTCACTGTGAAACTCATTTTTTCCGAGGATAGTGTTTCCTGTGGCACTCTTTCCACTTCCTGTCCTCCCAAACAGCAAGATTCGCAAACATCCTGAATCCGATAGTGAATCTTCATCACCTGAAAAAGATAATAACAGAGTATAGAGATTAACAACAACTGATTAAATTTGGGACCCTGAGTTTTACAGGGAGCAAAAGCATTCCATGTGAATAGAAATTATATTTCAGTTTTAAACAAAGGCAACTAATTAGCAAACAAAAATAATTCTTATTAATTATTTCAATGGAAAACAAGAACAAGCAAAAAAAAAAAAAAAAAAGCAGAAGGATCTATGTTTTTTGGTCTAGCATCTCTTTTCTTACTAACAAAATCTGTAAATAAACTTTTGTAGCCAAATATTTAATATTGTCTGTTTTGTCATTCATTTAATTCATTTCCCATTGAAGTTACTCAAACGTTGCTTGTTTGCTATTTTGGATGCCTTTTCTCACGTGCCAGGTATCTGGTTATAGTTAAAGGATTAGTTCACTTTCAAATAAACTTTTGCTGATAATTTACTCACCCCCATGTCATCCAAGTTCTTCATGTCTTTCTTTCTTCAGTCGAAAAGAAATTAAGGTTTCTGATGAAAACATTCCAGGATTATTCTCCTTATAGTGGACTGCAATGGCCTCCAAACGGTTGAAGGTCAAAAATTATAGTTTCAGAGCAGCTTCAAAGGGCTTTAAACGATACCAGACGAGGAATAAGGGTCTTATCTAGCGAAACGATCGGTCATTTTCAAAAAAAAAGTGTAAATGTATATGCTTTATATAAACAAATGACCTTAATTTCTTTTCGACTGAAGAAAGAAAGACATGGACATCTTGGATGACATGGGGGTGAGTAAATTATCAGGAAAATTTGATTCCAGCACCCCTTGATGTCTCTGAATGCCTCTTTGAGAAATGCTGATCTTTGCCAAAAAAAAAAAAAAAAAAAAGCAAAACAGGATAAGCTGATTAATAAACAAAAGGTAATGCAAAAAAGATCTTCACTTGCCCCAAATCTAAAGTCAATACAGATTATTACATTTTTTGAAACCACTCAATGTACACATTGTCCCCAATCTACAGTATTAAAATAACACTGTAGCAGTGTTGCAGTTAATTAGATAATTAAGTTGACTGAAGGAAAAGGGGAGAAACAACAAGAACAGAAAAAAGAGACCAGACCAGCAAACACATTTTTTTTTATAATTGTACAAAAGTTGATAGAGAATGAATAGAGATTTAGCTTTATTCAGTTTTATAAAAAAACAACCCAAAAATTATATGAAGTCACCATAATGGTGATCACTGTTCCTTTTGTTTGGGCACTTGGTCCTTGGTTTATAATAAAGTAGTTCTTTCCTTGTGTCACGTATGTTGATCAGCAAGCAAGTGCAACGAAAAAGATTCAATCCAACAGTCTTTATTTACAATCCAAAATACACAGAAGATCACAGAAATCCAAAAGCTAGCTAAACACAAATGTTAACGATGTTAACTCTTAAATACACAGGTAAGATAATTAACAGAACAAGAATCAAGTGCATAACTCGAATAGAAACCATAGTACTAAACAATGATGAGAAAACAAGCTATCGGAACAATGAAAATGAAACAAAAACAGAATATGATCGTTACAGCACATCCCCTTCCAAAAAGGTGCGCCTTGGTTCCGGAGGTGGATGAAGAACCAGAGATGTACTGGAAAATGGAGGAGCAGGCAGAACTGGTTCTCATGAAATGAGAACCAGACACGGCAAAGAGCTATCAGGATGAAATCTCACTCCGGAACTGAAGGAGGGAGGAGCCAGGTTGGAGCCAGAAACCTGACCAAAAGAGGCGTAGCCAGGAGAGGTGGAACTGAATGGCACTGGCAGAGGAGAAGGGAGAGAGAAGTTGGGTGGGACCATCAGCAACAAAGGAGACTTGGATCTGGGTGGAACCAGCGGTGACGAAGAAGACTTGGACCTGGCCGGGACCAGTGCTTGAAGTTGGCCGGTCTTTTGTTTACTGGCATTTCTGTATTTTAATCTGTAGCGTATCCTCACTTTTTCTTGCATACTGGGACTTCTCACGTTTGTGGTACTCTGACCGCCCACACTAACCAAAACCAAATGTTAACAACACCATAAACAGACAGAACTCAGGACTTGAAGTTATATAGTTATTTTTACTTTTTTACTATGTCTGATGTTTTAAATCTGTTGTCCATGATGTGGAAACTCTCAAACTCAAATTCTCCCACTGCCTCCCCCTCCTCTTTCATTGGCTTTTGCTCAGTCTCTCGCAATTTCATTGGCTATTACTCATTGCCACTTGCTAGAGAATATCTAAATATTAAACAGGTTTTAGGTATGTCATAGTGTCTGTGACTAGTCAGAGTTGTGGTAAAAGACTTCTTGTCGCCGACTACAAACATGAAAGGTAATGAGCCTGAGTCTAGCAGTGTGCGGTCAGCTTAAGTCTCTTTGTTTAAAGCGTTACACTGTAAAATAACCTAATCTAGATGCCTAATTGCTGTTTGTTGTGACTGGATTGACATTTTCATAGCACCTTCAGCGACCCAAACAGAGAAGTTGAACTTGGAGAATGTGACATTCTCATTAGCCCCCAAAACCAACAGAGGCCTTTGACTTGCGAGAGCCGCTCCTCAAGAAAGCCAGAGCTGGCTCAGCACCTGGTCTGAGTGGTACCACCTATAACATCTACAAACGCTGCCCTCATCTTCTCCGAAGGTTGTGGAGAATACTCAAATTTATCTGGAGGAGAGGCAAAGTGCCCAAGCAATTGAGGTATGTGAATGGTGTGTAGATCCTGAAAGAAGAAAACTCAGTAGACATCATCCAGTTTAGGATAATATCCTTGCTAAGTGTTGACGGAAAAATCTACTTTAGCATGGCAGCAAAGCACTTAATTGAATACTTCTTGAGGAACAATTACAGTGACATCTCTTTCCAAAAGGGAGCCATCCAAAAAGGTACGAGGCTGCTTGGGGCATACAGGAGTCATCACACAGCTGCTGAGGGTGGCCAGAGAAACCAAGGGAAACTTAGTGGTGCTGTGGTTAGATTTGGTAAATGCCTATGGCTCGATTCCCCACAAAGTTGTTGAGAGTGCTCTGCAGAGGCACCGTGTTCCTGAAGGCATCAGAAAGCTCATAATAGACTATTACAACGAGTTCCACCTGAGAGTCTCAACAGGACCAATAACCTTGGACTGGTGCAGGTTAGGGGTTGGCATCATCAAAGGCTGCACTATGTCAGTCACCTATTTAGCCTGGCAATAAACATGTTTGTCAAATCTGTAGAGCCAGATTGTCTACGCCCAAAATCAAGATCCGGAATCTGCCAACCACCCATAAGAGCCTTTATGGATGACTTGATGATTACAACAGAGTCAGTACCAGGTGCCAGGTGGATACTGAAGGGGCTGGAAAGGCTGATGGGGAGGGCAAGGATATCCTTCAAGTTCAAGGTAATGTGAGTGAGAGAAGTGCTGCGGTACCGTGAATCCTCAGAAGCAAAGGTTACCGGAGCAAGAGTGGCAGTAAGAACAGGAAGGAAATGGAGAGCAGAAGCTGCAGTTGAAGGAGCTGAAAGTGCTGGTGGGAGCAGTTGCTAAGGGAAGGTTTGGACTTGGAAGCCTTGAATTCCCTCGTTTTGGTAATGCACAAGGGAGTGAGAGATGTCAGCTTATCCAAGATGAAATCAGGGCAGTTGTCGAGGAGGTGAGGATGGGCAGAGCAGTAGCGATGAGACAGCTAGGCGACTGGATCAGATGGGATCAGGTGATGGAGCGCAAAATCACATGGAATGATGGTCATTATTGGTGGCGGCATGACCAGGTCCTCAGAACAATAGCCGAAACCATCTGCAATACTCTTAACATCGGCTGAAGGACAGGGCTGAGCAGGAACGCTATTCACTTTGTCAAGGAGGGAAAAAGTCCAACTAGAGAACACCAGAAGGCAACTGGGCTTCTCTTTACTGCACAGGATTGGAGGATGGAAGCAAGAGCAGAGTATGAGGAACTCAGGAGTGACTGCCAAAGAAAAGGTTGGAGAGCCAAGTGTTGGCCTGTGGAGGTTGGGTGTCAGGGCTGTGCAGGGCATACAGGGCACTTGGTATCATGAGAGAGACGGTGACGATGAGAGAGGTGAGAGAGCACTTCACACCACCACAGATGCAGCCGAGAAGTGTCTAGGTGGATTTGGCTAAAAAGGGCAGATCTGTTGGTTGCTGCTAGGGCACAGGCCGGGGTCTGATCAACCCTTGTCAGGTCACCTGGGTGAGAGTGTATGATATTGGAAAGACCCGAAACAACCTGTGACCCCAGGTAATATCAATGATGATATGCCCTAGCATAGCATCGTTAAGATGATTCTGTAAGTAGCAACCACATACACTGCTGAAAAGCAGTGAAAGTATATATAAAGTACAGTAAAATAAAAGCAGGGTATTGTTTACACCCAAATATATATATAAATATAAATAAGTATTGAATACGTTAACATTTTTTTAATTATACAAAGTTCCAATGCAGTAATTCAAAACCTTGTTGTGAAAGTGTTGGGAGCGCTCTTTGCCTCTACCTATCATGAGATGTCCAATACTTGCATTCAGAGGTGGGTAAGCCTTTTTCTAACCTAACAACTGGTTTCAGAAGGATTTTCCAACACCTAAATGTTCCTGTAAGCACCATTGGGGCCATTTTTCACAACTCACAATGATATTCACAAGGAATATCATTCCACCATCAGTTGGCCATGCAAAGGAGCTCCTCACCAGATTTCTGATCAGGGAATCAGAAGAGCAGCCCAAGAACCAAGGAACACTCGGAAGGACCATGCACGATCACCACAGAAAGCTCCATTATTGAAGGTATGTTGAAGCTCATTTGAAGTTTCCACACAACATTTGGAAAGGTCTGGACTACTGTGAGTATTTAGTGTGGTCAGATGAGACAAAAAACGAATGCAACAATACCACATGCCATGTTCGGAGGAGAAATGTCTTTGCATATGACCCTAAAAATACCACACCAACAGTGATGATCTCGAGGTGGAAGCATCATGGTATGGGGCTGTTTCTCTTCTCATGGTACTGGCAGAATCAATATTATTGAAGGGAAGATGAATGGACCCATGTACTGGGAATACTTGAGATAAATTTGTTACCATCCACCAGGAAGATGAGACTTTAGTGGACCTTCCACCAGGACAACAATCCAAAACACACTGCAAAGAAGAGTTTGAATTGGTTCCAGAAGAAGAAAGTAAAGCTGTTAAAATGTCCCAGTAAATCACCAGACCTAAACCCAACAGAGCATTTGTGGATGGAACTGAAGATCAAAATTCACTAGAGAGACCCCCAGAATATTCAAGATTTAAAGTTTGTTCATACAGGATGCACCTTGAAACTGTCATTGCAAAAAAGACTTTTCCACCAACTATTGAATACAATTTCAGTTATTGTGTTCAATACTTGTTTCCTGAATCATTTCCCTTTATTAGACATAGCTTTTTTTATGAATTGGAAAATTATGATTTCTTTGTCTTTGTAGATTTCTTCAGTTAATATTGTCTGTTCAAAATTTTAGTAAATTAATTTAGCTGGTTATTATTTTTACTTACTGCTTGTGTCCTGATCCTCAGGAGTTCCTGTATAAAGTTCATTAGATCTATGTTTTTCTTTCTCCTCTTCTTCTCTTTGTCTTTCCTCTTGTTTCTGTTCCTCCCATTCCTCTCGTTCTCTCTTCATCTCCTCTCGCATCTTTCTCTCATGATCCTCTATGTCTTTAATGTCTCTTTTATATTGTTCTTCTCTTTCTATATATTCCTCTTCTCTTCTCTTTCTCTCTTTATCATGATTCTGTCTTTCTTCCTCCATCATCTTCTTCATTATCTCTCTCTCTTCTTTATGTTTGGACTGAAGAACCTCTCTCTCTCTCTGTCTTCTTTCTATCTCTCGTTTAAGTCTCTGATAATATTCATCCCATGTTTCCTGTTCTATCTTTTTTCTTCTCTCATTCTCTTCCTCTCTTTTTTGTCGTTCCTGTTGTTTCTGTCTCTCCCATTCCTCTCGTTCTCTTTCCATCTCTGTTTTATGTCATTCTTCCCTCTTTCTGAATTCTTCTTCTCTTCTCTTTTTCTCTTTGTCATGATTCTGTCTTTCTTTCTCCATCATCATCTTCATTCTTTCTTCATCTTGTTTAAGTCTCTGATCATATTCTTCTCTCATTGCCTGTTCTTTCTTTCTCCTTCTCTCATCCTCTTCATCACTTCTTTGTCTTTCCTCTTGTTTCTGTCTCTCCCATTCCTCTCGTTCTCTCTTCATCTCATCTAGTATCTTTCTTTCTTGTTCCTCTCTTTCTTTAATGTCTTTTTTATATCGTTCTTCTCTCTCTCTAAATTCTTCTTCTCTTCTCTTTCTCTCTTTATCATGATTTTGTCTTTCTTTCTCCAGTATCATCTTCATTTTCTCTTCCTCTTGTTTAAGTCTCTGATAATATTCATCTGACATTGCCTGTTCTTTCTTTCTCCTATTCTTATCCTCTTCTTCTTTTCTTTGATTTTCTTCTTGTTTCTGTTTCTCCCATTCCTCTCGTTCTCTCTTCATCTCATCTAGTATCTTTCTTTCTTGTTCCTCTCTTTCTTTAATGTCTTTTTTATATCGTTCTTCTCTCTCTCTAAATTCTTCTTCTCTTCTCTTTCTCTCTTTATCATGATTTTGTCTTTCTTCTTCCATCATACTCTTTTTCTCTTCTTCATGTTTTTTCACCAGTTTCTCTTTTTCTTTCTTCAGTTTTTTCACTGTCTCTGTCAGAATCTTCTTTTCTTTTTCTTGTATTTCTCTTTCCATCTCTCTGAACATCTTACATGAGTAGTAACTATCTCCATTTTCTTTCACCATGTCATCTATCTTCTTCAGTAGATCAGACACCTGTGTTCGGTCTCCAGTCTGCTTATTATTGAACACATGGTATCTGTTTCCACACGCTTCAATCAGATTCATCAAAGGACATCCAGGTTTTCCCAGATACTGTTTAATAGTTTTGTCATTCAGGTCATCTCCTCTGGTGAAGAGCACCATGGTGAACATTAAAGATTTTTCACCAAAAGTCTCTTGGATGATCTTTACTGATGTTGCTTCTTCTTGAGTGAATCGTTGTCCTAAATTGAGCACAATGATGAACACATGTGGTCCAGGCAAAATCATGGAGATGCAGTTGGTGATTTCTCTCTGGACCTTCTCATTAGTAAGTTCAGTATCAAACAGTCCTGGAGTGTCGATCACAGTAACGTGACGGCCGTTAATTTCACATGTTTCTCCTTGACTCTCTTTAGTAACTGATTCATGAGCTGTGTCCGATATAAATGCCCCTCTTCCTAAGATGGTGTTTCCAGTTGAACTCTTCCCAACTCCAGTTCTTCCCAGCAGCACAATCCTCAGATCATCTGCTCTCTTTCTTGCATCTAAAGATCAAATAAAAATTAAAAACATTATATTGAATTTTAAGTGAAAATTGTCAACAATATTTAGAGAGAGTAGACTCAGTTCAGCTCCTTAAACAACAACAACAAAAAAATATTATATTGTAAAATATTAGATTGCAATACGTTATTTTATCTATTGAGGGCTACTTGCAATAGTTTATGACTTACTGTTTTGGTGAATGCACTCTGAAATTTGCTCTTTTGTACTGACTGTAAAAAGAAAGTATGGATCTATGACAACATAACACCCAAAACTGACAATTATATCATCATATACCCACATGTTGATACAAACACTTATAATTGTCTTTTTTCCTACTGAATACAAAATGGGATTTTTAGCACAAAGTTCAGGCTGCTTTTTCACGATACAAATGTGGATAGTGATTTTACTATGAAGCATCAAAAAGGAGAAACACCACAAAAAATGTACCATGACAGTACCATAAAAGTAGTTCACATGCTGTACTGTAAGTTATCTAAAACATACCATAGCTTTGTATAAAAATAAAAATAAACAAACCAAGTGTAAAAACATGCCCAGTTTTGGTATGAAATGGTAATGAAATGGAATGGTAATGATAGCAGAATTATCATTTCTTGGGTGATTTATTATCATTAAATCATTATTATCATTATCATCATGGGTGATCAGTGACAGTCTAACAACAGTAACAGTATTTCTCAAACAGTGTCTGAAGACTGTATTCAGCTGCATACTTTTTGCATGTCTTTTTGTCAGTGACTGATACTCTATTCAAAAATATCTAGTTCCCTTTCTGTTGCTCACTTCGACGTTGTGTCAGATGAATTAGACATGAGACCCAAACACCTCTGACATATTCAGAAAAGGCCAATTAAGTTGGCATTTGTGGAATTTGCATGCCTGGCCACTCGCCCGGATATATATGGGTATAACAGGAGGCCAGCACGCTCCACACATTCTTCAGCTTTGTTCTTCGGAGCCAAAGCATTATGCCTCTATTGATGAGAAGCGTACCTATTCACCTCACCTGCTGCTGGATCCATAGAGCACATTTCAGTGTTCTCTCTCTCTCTTGAGGGCACAGATAATTGTGAGGAGTTCCCACGGGTGCTTTGCTGGCAATATAAGAGAAGCAATTACCTTTTATAATAAGGAGCAAATTCCACTAAAAGAGCTTCATGGATCATGTCTTTTAAAGATGCTGTTCCGTCCATATCCTTCTGGATGCAGTTGATATCTCTCTCCCATGGACGGCCACGAGCTGAGACAGCATTTGTGGATGGCTCATCTTCTCACTGTGAGAGTATGGCCATGGGAATGTTGCAGTCGCAACTCTCGTACTTTTACAAAAGGCAGAGAGACACCTCAGCTTCTTCCTGTCCTGGTCTTTCTACCTCCTGGTACAAAGCCTTGGCTGCGAGCACTCAGGACAATCTGTGGGTTACAGTGGGACAGTTTCAGCAGGGACAATCCCCGCAGGCCTCCCATTCCTCCTTGTGTCCCCCCGGTTTGTGTTTCTGGATGAGTTAGGTGGTTCCCCTGTGGGGAAACTTAATATCTAATTCAGAGCTTGAGAGGAAGATGAGCTGTCCATTGCAGCATCGGAGGGTGGGCTTATGCCTTCTGAGGCAGAGGACTTGGCTGGGCTTCCGCCCTCAGGTTTGTTGGCCCAGTCTGAGGCTGGCACCGAGTTGGCAGCCGTGCTTACCCGGGCAGCTGCGAACATTGAGCTGGACCGGAATCCTCCACCATGCTCCGAGGGCTCGCGATTGGACAATTAGTTTGCTGCAACCTGGAGGAATCATCCGAGGCTCCTGTCCAAGGCATGTAAAACGCTGCTGGAAGAGCCAACTCTGTCCTGCATGCAATGGCTATCCTGCAAGTCTACCAGGCCAAAGCATTAAAAGATCTGCACAAGGGTATTTCTGACCCAGAAGTAATGCAGGAACTGTGTTCCTTTTGGGCTATTTGATAATAGGTTGCGGTGCAGGCCCTGGGTCGGGCAATGTCCACATTGGTGGTCCAGGAGCACCACCCATGGCTAAATCTTGCAGAGATGCAGGATGTTGAGAAAGCCCCCATTGCCCAAGGTGGCCTCTTCAGCGCACAGCAGTTCTCGGCAGTAAAAAAAAAAGCAGACAGAGACCATCAAACATATCCTGCCTTGGCGTGAGTCCACTTCCAGGGAAGCCAGACCCCTGAGGTCTCAGGCCCTGCCTGATCGTCGTCAGGGCCGGCCTCCTGCGAAGACTGCATCGGCCCTGCCTCAGACTGGACTGGCAGCCAGACCCCAGTTGTCCTCACGCAGGCAGGTGGCACCATCAAAAACCCACACAGGGCTTTGAAGAGACCCTGAGACTGGCGACCAAGGAATGGAGAGACTGCTGACCCACTTGCCCCAGGACTGGGGACAGGTCTCACTCCTGTCAGAGGGGGAAGTGAATTTTCTTTCAGGGCCAAACACCACAAGTCATACGGCCCTTACATGGTAATAAAAAGCAATTTCCTCTTTCCCTGTTAAATTTCAAATATCTGATGTCCTTGGCCCTCGTCACAATGACGGCCACGTATCAGAAATTTGCACCAGAACCTCTGTGGATGGAAATTACTTCCCACGTTCTGAAGCATCAGACCTGTACACAGTTAAGTTTGACAAGCTGCAAAGAAGCACAGCTACTTTCACTGTCACTAACCTCTGCCACTGCGAGCCTCCGGACCAAGGTAGGTGCTCTTGTACATCATTCGTCATGGTCTTTAAGGGGTGCCAATCCTCCTGACATGGCGTGCCTTGCTCCACCTCACCGCAAGCTTCCCACCTGACATTCTCCCTTTGGTGGCACTCGTTTAGGCGTGTAGCTAGTGCTTCTCAACCCGTCACTAGGTTGGCTATTCAGGACAATTCAGCTCAGCTACATGATCCAGTTTTCCAGGCGCCCCTCCAAATACAATGGTATCCTTCTCACCTCAGTGCGAGGCGAGGACGCTGCTGTCCTGCAGACAGAGATCGCAGTCCTTCTAGCAAAGGACGTGATAGAGCCTGTCACTCTGGCCGAGATGAAGAAAGGGTACTACAGCCCATACTTCATCATACCCAAGAAGGGTGGTGGGTTAAGACCAATCTTAGACCTGTGAGTATTGAATTGGGCCTTACACAAGCTCCCCTTCAAGATGCTTATGCACAGACACATGCTCACGTGACAGACTCCAGGATTGGTTCACGGCGATAGACCTGAAGGACGCATATTTTCATGTTTTGATCATTCCTTGGCACAGATCATTTCTACGATTCGCCTTCAAGGGATGGGCATACCAGTACAAGGCCCTCCCGTTCGAGTTGTCTCTGTTTCCTTGCATCCTTATTAAAGTCACAGAGGCTTAACTACCTCGATGACTGGCTAATTCTAGCTCATTCTCGGGAGTTGGTATGTGCACACAGGGACTAGGTCCTTCAACAGCTAGTCAACTGGGAGAAGAGCATCCCCTTGCAACTCTTTTCTCAGTGTGGAGTTGGACTCACCATGATACCACGTCACCATGTCATCATGATCGTCTTTCAGAAGATCATGTCTGGACTTTGCACAGGTGCTTGAATCTGTTCAAGCACAAGACAGTGGTTCCTCTTAAATATTTCCAGAGGCTCCTAGGGCATATGACACCGCAAGCCACTCATGTTCTGGGGTGACCTCAATCAGGCAGCAGATGTGCTCGCACAACAGGTTACACTCTACGGAGAGTGGAGACTCCATCCCTAGGTGGTCCAGCTGATCTGGAGTCGATTCGAGGAAGCACAGGTAGACCTGTTTGCTTTCCAGGAATCCTCCTGGAAAGCATGTTTGGGTTTTCCAAGAATTACCCCTAGTGTCTAACTTATTTGACACAACATCTCATTCCCTCCATCAGGGAATGGAGGTTACAACAGTAACCAAGACATTTTTTATGTACAAACATTTTAGAAACTTTTCAACCTAAACAAAACAGATCAGTAAAAAGAATAAATAACAGTTCAAGTCACAAAGTAGTGCTACTAATTTTTCTCCCTGTAATTTTCTGTCTCTACTACACTGTAACTATTAAATGACAAAAATAGTAGTCCATGAGCATATTCTTAAAGGTATTATCCAGAAAAAAAAAAACTTTGACAAACCTCCTCCATCACTTCCTGTTTTTTTGTTCTTGTTGAGTTTTCCATCCTCATTGAGGTCAGAATCCTCTTTGTTGTCTCTTTGGACTGAACCTCCAGATCTGGCTGGATCTTCATCCACTGATGTTCCATCATCTTTATCCTCATACCTGTCACAGAAGATAAATTCTTCATGTTCTTCTTTGAGCATCTCCTCTGTCCTTCTCAACATCTCAGAGCGCCATCCTGGGTTTCTTGTATCAAACTGAAGAAGTTCTCCTCTATATTCCTTTATTAAATTATCAATAGTGTTATTCCATATCTTAAAAGGGAATATTGATGTGCCTGTCTCTTCATCAGTAGTCAGCACTATAGTGTGTTTAATGGCCTTCTCACTGAAGAGTTTCAGCACAGTTTTCACTCTGTTTCTGTCCTCCTCACTGAAGTCCTTATACTGCAGTACGAGTACAATCACATGAGGTCCTGGAGCAGACCGAGACACACACTCTCTCACTCCCTGTATTATCTCATGCTCTGAGAGATGTGGCTGGAGCAGGTGAGAAGTGTTGATGACTGCGATGTGTCTCTTCTCCACCGTTCCACTGATTCTCACACTGTGCTGCTGTAAATAAGATGAAGGAACTTCACTATCAAACGCTGCTGTTCCCAGTATAGTGTTTCCAACTCTGCTGTTTTCTGATACATTCTTTCCTAGCAGAACAATTCTGACTGAAAAAAGCAGACACACACACACACATACACACACACACACACACACACACACGTTGGGTTTCCATATTCTATAGACAACATTTTTTTTATACTGTACAAACTGTATATTATATCCCCTACCCCTAAACCTACCCATCATTTACATTTTCAAAATACTCCATTTAATATGATTTATAAGCTGTTTTCCTCATGGGGACCAAAAAATGGCAGTATAAGGTCAAAATTTACTGGTATTACTATCCTTGTGGGGACGTTTGGCCCCCATAATTTAGGGAATACCACACACACACACACACACACACACACATTTATGTCTGGTTCGCTATCTTTGTGGGGACTCTCCATAATGATTTTTATACTGTACAAACTGTATCTTCTATCCCCTACCCTAACCTACATTTTTAAATTTTCAAATAAGCATAATTTAGTATGTTTATTAATCAATTTCCCTTGTGGGGACTGCTGGCTGGTCCCCACAATGTAGGTGATCTCAGGTTTTACTATCCTTGTGGAGACATTTGGTCCCCACAATGTAGGTCAAACAATATCACTGACACACACACTCACACACACACTGCAAACCAAAACTGGACCAATCAGCTGTGAGCAAAGTTGGATTTGTTTGGATTTGTCAAACTGAAACTTACTATGTAACCAGTAGAGTTTGTCCAACTGGCTTGTGTTTGTGCAACAGCCCTCAGGGGATATTTTGAGATTTGGAAATGAGATTGTTTAGAAAATGAGGAATTTTTTTGTAGCAGAGTTCTCTGACTCTATCTGTGCCAGCATTTTTTTTTTTTTTTTCACAAATTCACAAATTTTTATAAATATATATTTTTTTAAGAATATGTGAACATACAATATATCAAAAGAATGTGTGCTTTTAAACAAACAAACAAATAACATTTTATTCTTGCTTCATGTAATCGTTGGTGCCAAACTCTGCAGGGCTGCGATCTTCCATTAAAGTTTTACACATCTGAGTGAGACCAATTTTAGGACTAAAAAAAACATTTTATAGCCCCTAGCTGGAAAACATCATGCATCATGTAATAATCATTTGCATTTACTGAACATAATGTTGTTTTTCTCTGACACAAATCTGTAATATACGACTGTTTGTCTGTTTCTCACACAAACCTAATGGAACTGGTTTCACAAGTCTTGGAATACAGCACATAGTGTAGTTGTTTGTACAAGTTTGATTATTTTTAATCATAAAATCAACATCCATTTTTGCAATATAAAAACCAGCAGTTTTGGCTGTTTTGTGTTCAGCAAAAGAAAACATTTTAAAACAACTTGATAGTGAGTAAACGATGAGATCATTTTCATTTTTGGGTGAACTAATACTTTAACTGATACAACACTGAATATTGTGCAATGAAATGTTTACATAATTTAAGAGATTTACCCATAATGTTTTATAAAAAGAACATAAATATTTCAAGTTGACACTGGCTGTTAAGCCACATCTAGTGTTTGCATTATATTTACTTACTGTTCAAATGATCAGATTCTGGATTACTTCTATCTGCTGCTGGAGGGGATCACACACACAGAAAGAGAGAGAGAGAACAGATGGTTTAGCATTATAAATTAATTACATTTGTGCACTGAAAGTTTTTGTCTTCACAATGTTTGCAATAATAACTGAGTACAGAACAGTGCTGATGATACACAGGTCAACACAAATTCAGTTGGTGACATTACTTTGAGATTTTCCTTATCTTCAGTACAGTGTATGTCAAAATTACACTTCAACTCATAATGATCTATAAAGAATAAAAAAGAATCGGCTACTATCACAAGTCAACTGAATCACAGATTAATAGAGGAAGCCTCACGTACATCTCTTCTGCAAAAGACCATCAGCAACACAGAAAAAAAAAAGGATTAATGTCCAACAACGAGCACAAAAACTTCTTTAACCGAGCAGCAGATCTCCTATAAGATTTTGTCAAAGTGAATTGGTTATTTTAAGTAAAGCAGTAATCCTAGATAACAGATTTGATGTGTATTGAAAAGTTTTATATGTAAAAAATGTGAGTTGTTGCCTTTCACGTCGTTATAAGTTTCTTCCTGGTGTTCAATGCCACTTTAAACGTAAATGTAAGTGCGCAGTGAAATATCATTCAATAAACTAAACAAAGTAAACAATTGCCTATTGGTGGTTAATATTTCATAAATACTTCAGAAATCATTGAGGAAACTGTGATACATATATTTGTATATTTGATTCTTACCTGAACTTAATGCCATTTCAACACCGACACCTTCAAATCAAAATTGAAAGAAAAACGCTCATCTGTGACACACCTGCAGACAGGAACACAGAGCCCTGGGGCTTCAGCAAACATAACAAACAACCCATTAATCTAACAATTATGATGATTAATCGACTCGTCATTGATTATTTCACAGATTAATCAGAAGGCTTTGATCAATTATTCAGCTTTTGCAATTAGTTAAAATATTGAGTTATACCTATTCTAACTAATAAACAGAACAAGGAAATCACTTCAGCTTTTGAAAATGTCTCTTTAAGGAATTTCAAGCCAACTGAACAGACCGATCTCCTTCAGGTCTTCTGTACTCCTCAGAAGTATTCAATAGTCAAACTGCTACAATGACTGACACAGTGTCTTTATTAAAGGGTCAGTTCACCCAAAAATGAAATTTCTGTCATTAATTCCTCACCCACATGTCGTTCCACACCCGTAAGACCTTCGTTCATCTTCAGAACACAAATTAAGATATTTTTGACGAAATCCGAGAGGTATATGACTCGTTCATAGACAGCAATATAATCAACACTTTCAAGGTCCAGAAAGGTACTAAAGACATCGTTAAAACAGTCATGTGACTGCAGTGGATCAACCTTAATGTTATAAAGAGACGAGAATACTTTTTGTGCGCAAAAACAAAACAAAAATAACCACTTTATTCAACAATCTCTTCTCTTCTGTGTCATTCTCATACGTTGTTTACGTCCAGCGCTTCCAGGTTCTACGTCAGAACGGCGACTCATTATTGGCCGACGCTGTTCACGTGATCAGCACGATGCATGCGTGTGATACTGATGCAGAAGCCGGCCAATCATGAGTCTGCGTTCGGACACAGAACCTGGAAGCGAAGAAAACAACTTCTATAAAAGTGAATTATATTTCCCTTATATTACCAAATATTTAAAATACTAACAATAGTAAAATTTATAATAAATACCATAATTGAAAAATTAAAAAAAAAAACACATGGTACATTATTATAGGGTTTAATGCTGTGTATATGTGGGTGAGGTAATACTCACACATCCAGTTGTTTCTGATATCATGTTTGAGGGATGAAAACTCATCGGGGTGAAAAAAGATGCAACAAACCCTCCTCCATTTTCGATACCATAGGAAACAAACAAAAGAAAATTGTGTTGTAAAACACCCCCTTTAACCCCCTGACAGCTGTTCGACCCCAGACAGTGTTTTTTCAAACAACACAATATTGCATGCCTAAAATTTATTTATATTTTGTGCATATTTTTATGTAAAATGGGAACATTATATGTAATATTTACTTTAAAGGGGATCTGCATTTTTCCCCCCATTTTTATTCATGGAAAATGTGCCATTCTTAAGTGGAAGATTTCTGCCACCTGCTGGAAAACACTTTTCAAAAATGAAAATTACATGATATTACCACTATAACCACTAGGGGAGCACACATGGGCTCACTTCCACCCCCTAATTTACAGTGCATCTGGAAAGTATTCACAGCGCTTCACTTTTTCTACATTTTGTTATGTTACAGCCTTATTCCTTATCCCCAAGTGGCTGCTTATGTACACTTATCACACACACACACACACACTTATAATGATAACTGGCAACAATCATCAATCAATCATTCATTTCAGTTGTAAATTAATAAATCAATTAATCAAATTACATCTATAAAATCTTTTTGACTCAAGCTTCTTAACATCACTTAATAAGAAAAAGATTACAAGGTAAACAAACATCACAAAGACAGAACTTTAAGTAATAAAAAACATTAACATTACCAGACATCTATTTTTTCAGCAAGCCAGAAAAAGGCATGGATATTATCATAAACACATAAAACAAGTTAAAACTGGAATACATTGATCATGTTGTGTTATACATGCATTAAATTTGGATAATGGCTTGCACTGAGACATATATAATATAATGTGCTCTGTCCTGAACATGCCATATATACAGACGTGGACAAAATTGTTGGTACCCTTGATAAATATGAACAAAAAACCTGTGAAAATAAATCTCCATCAACATTTTGTGTTGGTTTTGATGTTTTGTTTTGGATTATTGTCCTGATGGAAGATCCAACCACGGCCCATTATTGGATTTCTAGCAGAAGCGGTCAAGTTTTGATTTTTTATCTGTTGGTATTTGATAGAATCCATGATGCCATGTATCTGAACAAGATGTCCAGGACCTCCAGCAGAAAAATAGGCCCTCAACATTAAAGATCCAGCAGTATATTTAACCGTGGGCATGGGGTACTTTTTATCCATGTGTGCACCAAACCCATCTGGTGGGTTTGCTGCCAAAAAGCTCTTTTTTTAGTTTCATCTGACCATGGAAGCCGGTCTCGTTTGAAGTCTTGTCTGACAACTGAATATGCTGGAGATTGTTTCTAGATGAAAGCAGAGGATTTTTCTTGAAACCCTCCCAAACAACTTGTGGGGATGTAGGTGCTGTTTGATCATTTTTTTTAGAATCCACCATGAACTCTATTTTATTTTTTTTCTTATGTTGCATGCCCTCCTCTAGAACCCCCGCCCTCCCTCCTCAGTTGGATTCTCTTACGGTGTGAGGACACGCCTTCCCGGAGGGGGCGATATGTTAGTTATATTTAGTCGGTGTCTCCCTCCTTCATTGTGTTTTTGGTTTAGTCCGTGACCTAGTTTCTCCCCAGTCAGTCTAATTAGTAATGTCATTCACCTGTGCCTTGTTAATATCTCCTCATGTGCTCTAGTATATATTGTCCCTGTGTCTTTCAGTTCTTTGTCCGATCTTGTCAATGTGTACATGTGTGATTGTGTTTGTAAAGAGTTTCCTGAGATTCGTTATTAAAGATCCTGTTTCCTGTTTTTCCTCGTCTTCGTGAGCTTCATCCTATACGTTACATGACAGCACTATTATAAAGCGGTAATGTTTAAATGTTTATTCAATTCTAATATATGTATTTATTTTATTGTCATCTCACATGGATCTGCTTTTTATCCTTTTTGTAACAGGACGTTTTCTATGCTATAATTTCTATAATAAAATACATATGTGATATCTTATTAAATAATTAGCATCAAACAAGGGTTTCTGCAGGTTTCATCAAATCTAATTTAATGCTTTTTAATGCGATTTTTTTAAATTTTTAATGCCATATATATATATATATATATATATATATTCGTTAGATGACATCATATGGCAATTAGAATATTCATTGTCATTAAGTTGCATTTGCATTCTGCCAAGTGTCAGCCCTTTACATTTGTTTGCTTTTCTGCTGCTACTCTTTGTGTTCACATAATGTATTTTAATACAGCCAAAATCACACTAAAACTATTTCATCTATTTATTTTTCTTTTTGTTGTCAGACAATATAAATAGTGACTGAAACGCGGCCCATTAAGCCTACATGCAGGGCTCGACATTTAGCCTTGTCATGTGCTTGTCCTATGGAGAAATAAATTGGTTATTCACTTGTCCGAGTAAAAAAGTTGCTTGTCTGGAAAAAAATAGGATTTTTGTGTGGTGTAAATATAAATTTATTCTAAAGCAATATTCTTTCATTCAGATTATTCTTTATTCTGAATATTGCAGCTTTGACATATTTAAATCTGCATATTTGAGATATTTACCCCCCAATTGGTTTTTTTTTACCTTTATAAGGGGCAAAAATGTAAGAATTAACCCAATTAATTAATCAAAAAGTGTGATTAAATTACAGTGAATAAGAACCAAATTAACTGTAAATGATTCAGAATTAATATTTAACACTTCAATTATTTAACACTATATCAATTATTCGTCCACCGAAAAATTGAGCTTAAAGTATTCTGGACAAATTATTATCCCGTGGCCAACGGTAATAATATGTTGTTATGATTACTAATTATGATTTTGAGCAAGGTAGCAATCGTAGTTTAAGGCAGCAATTCGGTAACCACAGCACAAGACACTTGTATGCGTGAAAAAGACTTTAGTTTGTGCGTAGTAGATTAGTTCAATAATCTAATGAAAAACATATACACACACAAACACACACTCATTCATTCAGTTACAGGGAAATGGTGAGATTATTATTTAGAGGCGAATGGATTCCCCAATTGTCTAGCTTTTAACAAATTTTATTCGACCGTAACCTGAGAGAATTAATACACTAGCAATACACTAGGAGACCTGTGTTACTTGCTTTGGCTGCTCCTGTAAGCATGTGTTCCTTCCGTGACGGAGTTGAAGCAATTTTTGTGGCGTTGCTCGGTCAAGAGTTCTGAAGGATGACGTCCCTGAAGAAATAGTTGGCTTTGCAGGAAATGGAGTCTTCGTTGAATAGTTGCAGGGTTTACGCGTTGCTGCGGAGATTTCTCTCGACTTTGAGCAAGTCTTCTTCTTCGAAGTTCAACGAAGGTTCTTGTTCAAGTGAGTTCTTGAAGAGGTTTAGCTTGCGGGAAGTTCAAGCAAGGGCAAAAAGCAAAACCATTCGCGGCATTGGGTTTTGAACGGTTAGTTGGTTCCACCTTTCTGAGTGTTTAGCCTACTGTCCTTACAGTCCTTTGTTCTCAAACTTCTAGGGATTTTGGTCAGAACTTTGAGAAATTAACTTTGCTAGTTCAAAAGTCGTACATCTTACATAAATCATTTTTGCATCAAAATACTGGAAAGCATTCATCCATCACAACCACACTTTCTGTAATTGAGGTAGATTTTCTTCAAATTTACCTGTAATCAATATTTAAAACACACAGAAAGAATTAAACAGGTTCCATGAACAACATAAAACATGCTTAATACATATATGTTAGAGGCTACTTCTTGTGATAAGTTCATATCTTTGGCAGTATTTTCTGAGTTTGTTTCTGTTTGAACAAAGAGAGTGGCTTTACTGTCTGCCGGGGGAAACTTTGGAATGTCTTATAAAATGCAAAGCTGGGCAGAGGGAATGTTTCCTGTAGGTGATTCCCGTGGTGGCCTGTTGTGATTTCCACCTCGAGATGTGTCGCAAGTCCGAGTTTCCTGATAAAGGCGGGAATTTACACTTTGAGTCCTGGTGTTTTCTGATCCATCTGTTTTCTTAAAGTCAACAAAACAAAAGAGGGTCTCTTTGATCTTTTGCTCTGTTACCACAATCAAATGTATTTGTAATTAAGCAGACATGGAGGAGCCATCTTCGATCAGGCCATTTTAGTCCCAAGGTTCAATTTTATGGCTCAAAAATGGTTCGGTGGGGGAATGAGTTGACTCTCTTTGATCTTTGGGGTGTGGAGTTTGTGGTAATTTAGTGGGCTTCGTTCAGGAATAATCCTACAAAAATAACCCTGGTGTACTAAATGTAAATGTAAATATGGATGGGAATATACTTCAGAGATATTTTACTTATAAGAATTTCCAAGGGTACTAGTAATTGTGTCCAACGTGTATTAGTTTGGGTCATAAGAAAGTTGATAGATAATTGAAGTTTTATATGTAAAGTTCGTTGTCAAGCATTTTAAGAATGAATGGCATTCGTTGTGTTTCTACCTAGGTGGAAAAAAAACATTGCACTAAAATACACTTTATTTCAGTACACTAAGGCTGCGTTTACACTGGCACAAAAAATCTGATTTTTTGCACACATCTTACACAGATCGGAATTAGTTGCACACGTGTAAACACACGTCTGAGCCACTTCCAAATGTGGTTTTAAATCAGATACATATCCGATCTCTGGACATGCGACCTATGTCTAAACACACAACTGCGCAGCGCTGCGGGCACACACACACACACACACACACACACACACACACATTCATTCAGCAGCTGAATTTTTAAAGCAACCACCCTCCTCAAATTTCCATGATTGCCTGGATCACTCTGTGCACAATGTCATGCACAGAGGTCTTGGGGATACCGAAGGTCTGTGACACCACCCTGTAGGATGCTGCATGGGCCAGCCAGTAGAGGAAGACAAGCACCTGAATGTCACTTTCCTATCCATGGTCAGATTCCAGTCTGACTGCAGCAATGAGGGACATGATGGACGGCAAAGACCGGTGAAGGTGTTCACGGTGGTCAGCTGCTTCATCAGAATAAAGCTGCAGAACTGGTAGAGCTGTGTTGAGATGGCAGTAGGATGTGGGGTTCACCGCCTGTAAATGTGTGATAGTTTGTTAGAACGATAAATTTGAATAAAGCTTTGTTTGACTTTTATATGCTTTTATTTATTGTGATAGTTACTGTTATTAGTTACTTTATCTGACTACACTTACAAGTCAATTTAAGTGTTAGTGCATCAATAATATATTTTTAATAAAATCAATTTCATTTAAACTTAGTATTACTATATAAAAGTACTAAGATTGAACTAATTTTAAAGCATTCAAAGCACACTTTTAAGAAATACACTAATAAAATTCCTCTGTATATTTTTGCGGTAGTATACTTTATTTCAATGCACTAAAAATCAATTTAAGTATTAGTGGTATTTAGTATATTTTTTCAAGTGCAGTGAAGTACAAATATAGTTTTAATTAGTGTATTATTAGTGTATAACTTACAATTTTATTTAGCATAAAAATAAGAATGTACAACAAATGTACTTGTATTTAAGTATTTTTTAAGGGCATTCAAATATACTTTTTTTCACCTAGGAAGCTGGACGACGACACCATTTTCTTCTAGAGCTGCTGTGCAGCCAAAATTATTTGCCAGTTATCTCTGTAAAGCTGCTTTGACACAATCTGTAATTTAAATAAAGGTGACTTGACTTGATTTATTTATCAGGCTACTCGGATAAAAACAATGAGATATAAATGTCCTTTGTGAAGCAGTGTGTTTGGTGATGGGAGAACAGACAACGGGATAAGTGAACCCAAGGCTTTTATTGAGGTGAACTTCACCAACAGACAACACAGGAATACAAGACATTGTATGGAATTCAGACAGGTAACTAAGCTTCATAAAATAGTCTCTTGCTTTATTTTAGCAGGACAACTGACTGAAGATGAAGCCGAAGCAGCTGGACTGAGGAGAATGGTTACGGTCAGAAGAAAATGAAGATCATGGAACAGGAACACAGTTAAGGAGTCAGGTAAGTCTTGCACACTGTAGTGAATGACGAGAAGGTGTGAGGGTGAGTGTTGGTTTTATGGGAGTTCGTAATGAGTGCGTGCTTGGAATAAACAAAACGATATTGTGCGTTGGTGTGGACTCTATATAGTTATAGAGTTATAATAATCGTTTTTGGTGTGAATGGGCCTTAAAACTTGAAGCTTGCGTTGAGGACTTGCAACTTGTCTTGGACTTGCCGGTCTTGACTTGGGATTTGAATACAAAGGCTAGGAGACTTTCTCATCTTATTCACTTTGTCTCTTCCCATCCTCTCGTTCTCTCTTCATCTCCTCCTGCATCTTTCTCTCATGATCCTCTAGGTCTTTAATGTCTCTTTTATATTGTTCTTCTCTCTCTCTCAATTCTTCTTCTCTTCTCTTTCTCTCTTTATCATGATTCTGTCTTTCTTCCTCCATCATCATCTTCATTCTCTCTTTTGCTTGTTGAAGTATCCGATTATATTCATCCCTCATCGCCTGTTCTTTCTTTCTCCTTCTCTCATCCTCTTCATCTCTTCTGTGTCTTTCCTCTTGTTTCTGTCTCTCCCGTTCCTCTCGTTCTCTCTTCAGCTCCTCTCGCATCTTTCTCTCTTTATCATTATTCCGTCTTTCTTCTTCCATCGTCATCTTCATTCTCTCTTTCTCTTTTTCTTGTATTTCTCTTTCCATCTCTCTGAACATTTTACATGAGTAGTAACTGTCTCCGTTTTCTTTCACCATGTCATCTATCTTCTTCAGTAGATCAGACACCTGTGTTCGGTCTCCAGTATGATTATTATTGAACACATGGTATCTGTTTCCACACACTTCAATCAGGTTCATCAAAGGAGATCCAGGTTTTCCCAGCCACTGTTCATTAGTTATGTCCTTCAGATCATCTCCTCTGGTGAAGAGCACTATGGTGTACATTGAAGAGTTTTCACCGAACGTCTCTTGGATGATCTTCACTGATTTTTCCTCTTCTTGAGTGAATCGTCCCACTGGTATCAGTAAGAGAAACGCATGTGGTCCAGGCAGAATCATGGAGATGCAGTTGGTGATTCTCTCTGGACCTTCTCATTAGTAAGTTCAGTATCAAACAGTCCTGGAGTGTCGATTACAGTAACATGTCGGCCGTTGATTTCAGCTCTTTCTCTACGACACTCTTTAGTAACTGATTCATGAGATGCATCCGATATAAATGCTCCTCTTCCTAAGATTGTGTTTCCTGTTGAACTCTTCCCAACTCCAGTTTTTCCCAGCAGCACAATCCTCAGATCATCTGCTCTCTCTCTTGAATCTAAAGACAGATCAAATAAAAATTAAAAAACAGTATATTGAATTTTAAGTAAATATTGTCAATCATCAAGGTCATCAGAGAATATTGTGTATAATTTATACTGAAGCATCATGGGCTAATCATATTATTTCTTCTGAACTCTACATGTAATGTTATTGTTTTATCTCACAAATCTGTTTGAGTGTCCGATTTTCTGATCATTACCTTGTGACTGAAACCACGTCTCTAATGATTGGATTCTCTTCTTCATTTCTTCAAATTTCAGCAGTTTTTCCATCTGTGCCTCCAACAATGTCTCTATAGAGAAACAAACACCATTATTTGCCTCAACCATCTGCATCAGTCTCTCCATCAACATGGACACTTGTGTGTTTGGGCCAATGAAATGATGCCGTCCTCCAAAACTCTCAATGACAGACTGTGTTTCTTCATTCAGTTCTGCTGTCTGATGCTCTGGATTCTGGTATATGAGGACCATGGTGTAGTTCTTGATTCTTGAACTAAACATTCTCTGGATCGTCTCCATTTCTGCTTTGTCCTCATCAGTCAGTGGAGCATCAGAAATAATGAGGAGGAAAAGATGTACTCCAGGATCACAGAGAGACACACAGCGGAGAGTCTGACGCATCACTTCCTCCTCTGAGAGCTGAGTCTTGAACAGAGCTGGAAGCTCCACCAGAGAGATCAGATGTTCACACACCTTCACGTCTCTCCTCACACACTCTGAGCTGAGCTCTGATCTTCTGTCTCTCTGGTTCAGGATCAGGTTTGATATGAAGGATTTTAATGTTCTGTCACTCCCACACACAACCAGATTCAGCTGCACACCCTCTGGAATTGAATTTTGAATCTCAGTGCAATGCAGTGGTGTTGGTGGTATGTACAGTAGTAAACCATATACTGTATCAACGTGTATCAAAGTGATGGAAAACAAAAAAGTATAGCTTAAGTAATATCCCTGACAGCAACATAGTGTGGCCCAGAACTGGCCCACATCTGATACATGTGGATTACAAGCGGACCAGATGTGGGCCGGATCTGGCCCGACACTATGTTGCTGTCAGGGATAGAGCTTTTTCAGGAGCTAAAACTGGCAGTAGAGGTAGCAGAGCATCACCACGAGGAAAGTAATTTACTTAAAGCTGGAATATACTACACGACTTTTAAAATCTGAACATCATACACTTGCTGACTTTGTAAATGGTTACAGAGGAAAAACTGAGCATCATATGCTAAATGACTGAAAATCATACACTACCAGACATTCAAGTTGTTCCGAACACAACAAACTCACGCAGAAATGCGTGCAAAAACAGGCCTTTTTTAATGGGGGCATGTAGTGTATCCCAACCTTCAGTGTCTGGTGCTGTGTAGGGATCACAGACTTTAGCTAGTCATTAAAGGATTAGTTCACTTTTGAATGAATTTACTCACCCCCATGTCATCCAAGATGTTCATGTCTTTCTTTCTTCAGTTGAAAAGAAATTAAGGTTTTTGAGGAAAACATTCCAGGATTTTTCTCCATATTGTGGACTTCACTGGGGTTCACTGGGTAGAAGGTCCAAATTGCAGTTTCAGTGCAGCTTCAAAGAGCTCTACATGATCCCAGACGAGAAATATGGGTCTTATCTAGAACAACGATCGGTAATTTTCTTAAAAAAAAAAAAAAAAAAAGTATATAATTTTTAACCACAAATGCTCATCTTGCACTGGGATTGTGTAGAGCTCTTTGAAGCTGCACTGAAACTGCAATTTGGACCTTCAACCCGTTGAACCCCAGTGAAGTCCATAATATGGAGAGAAATCCTGAAATGTTTTCCTCAAAAACCTTAATTTCTTTTCAACTGAACAAATAAAGACATAAACATCTTAGATGACATGGGGGTGAGTAAATTATCAGGAAATTTTAATTCTGAAGTGAACTAATCCTTTAATTGCAAAAGATTTAACAATTTTATTTACAAAAAAGGTTTAAGATGAAAAAGGTGTTTCTTCATGTATGGTTCACCCAGTACAGATGTACTGTACTGTAAGCTTATTACTGTATTCTCACAAAGATGCTTTATTCAGAAAAAGAAATAAATTCACTCACCCGGTGTCTTGATCTTCTCTTCTAACTCTTTGATTTCATTACCTCTCGCACTCAGTTTCTCCTCTAGTTCATGTCTGACTCTCTTCTCTTGAGCTCTCATATACATCTGAAGTGAATAGGGTTCAATCTTAATGGTGTCTATATAATCCAGCATCTTTGAGATCTGTCCAGGGTTTCGGTGGTCCTTTAACCCCATCACACTGTACCAATTCCCATAGAGACTCACAAACCTCTGAGATTCTGTGGAGGTTACAAAATCGGACACACTTTTGTTAACAGCGAGTTCAGCCATGAAAAGCACCATGAAGTGCTCATTAGTGTTAAATATTCTTTTAATCTTCTCCATTTCTGCTTTGTCTTCATTAGTCAGTGAACCGACAGGAGTAACAAGGACAAAAACATGAACTCCAGGATCACCGAGAATCAAACACCGGAGAGTCTCCCTCATCACTTCCTCGTCTGAGAGCCGAGTGAGAGCTGGAAGCTCTATTACAGTGATCTGCCGTCCATGAATCTTCTCCTCTTTCTTCACACACACTTTATTTCTCTCTTTCTGGGGTAAAAGTTTACTCATTGTCCCTCTAAACATTTTAAACACTGAGGTCTTGAGTGTTGTATTATATCCACAAAGCACAATGTTCAGCTTTGTTTTTCCAGAAGTAGTCACTGAAACAATATTTAGAGACAGTAGACTCAGTTCAGCTTTGGTACCAAATATACACTTCCTTAACAATATATTATATTGTATAATATAATTAGATTAAAATACATTACTTGATCTACTGCAGGCTTCCTTGCAATAGTTTACTGACTTACTGTTTGGGTGAATCCACTCTCTATGTATGGATCTATGACACATATAAACAGTCACACTACAGCCTTTAAAGGAATACTTTGCCCAATCTCGGTTACATATGGTAACCCTTGTTCCCTGATGGAGGGAACGGAGATGTGGTGTCAAACCGATACTAAGGAGGTCATCTTTGAGAACCCCAATCACCTTTGAGAGTATCAGAAAAGGCCAATAGAATTGATATGTGGAATTTGTATGCCAAGCCACGCCCCCGGACATACAGGTATATAAAGGCACTGGCAGTGCAATACACATTTCAGATTTGTGCTAAGGAGCCAAGGTAGTGTCTCGGCCATTCAGCGGTCAGCACAGAGTTGTGGCAGGAGGGTAACCATGTCTCCATTCCCTCCATCAGCGAACGAGGGTTACCATACATAACCAAGACATTTCTTTTCTTTCGGTCACGTTCAACGTGTTGTCAAACCAACCCTAAGGGGTATACTAGAGTTATACTAAACGCCACAACTGCTGTACTGTGTAATGAGAGAAGACGGTGCAAATCTGGGCAAGCCTCCGTGTGCCAACGACAAGTGCAACATCGCTTGTTTGTATCCTTCCAAAGCCCAGGGTACAGGTCTCCCATCCAAGGGACCTACTCACCTCAAAGAGGTCACTGCAGCTGTAGGGCCTTTTCTAATTTTGGAAGTAATTTTAGTAAAATGTACAGCTGCGTACACCTGGTTGTTAAAGTTGGGAAGTGTTCTCTCTTTGAGAGAGAAAAAAACAGTACGGAGACCACATCATGCCCATAGGGGAGGTATAAATGTGGAAAATACATCCTATGGACTCGCCAGCAGGGAGCGTTACAGAGGGAAAAGGTCTCTGTGGTGGGCTCCACCAAGGGGGAGACTACTTGCCATAGTGACTGGTGACGGAGTTAGCTCTGTCCAGGGGAAGACACTGGGTTCACCAACAGGGAAACTGAACAGTGGAAGAATACAACATATGGGGTCACAGTTAGGGAACCACTACATACGGAGCAGGTCCTCCACCCTGAGAGATGTGAACGCAATCAGGAGGGTCATCCTCATAGTAAGGGCACCAAGCTCTACTGATTGCAAGGGCTCAAACAGTTATTTCTGCAGGGCCTGCAAGACCAGAGAAAGATCGCAAGAGGGGATGAGGCAAGGACTCAGAGGATTCAACCTCCAAACACCTCTCTAAGTATCATTTTGTGTTTCCCCACAGACCTGCCATCCACAATGTTATACCTGCCATACACCTTAGGGGGGAGGCAGACATGTGCCATGTGCCAAATAGTAGAGGGGGCTCTGGCCTGAGTGATGGTATCTATCACTGCTGATGATAGGCTTTTGAATTCCTCCTCATCCCGTCCAGGGTTCCATAAGTCTGGGCACAGGTGCCAGATTGTGCCCTGCCCCTGAGAAAAAAGGTCCTTCCTTGGGGGATTTGCCAGGAAGGGGCCCACGCCATGAATGTGAGCTCTGCTAACCAAGTCTGGTTGAACCAGTGGGGAGCAACCATTAGGACTTGTTCTTTGTACTTCCTGACTTTGCACAGTGTGATGAGGCTCACTGGGGAAAACACATATTTGCATAGGCCCCAGGGACAGCTGTGCACTAGTGCATCCATGCCGAGGGGTGCCTCGGTCAGGGAGTACAAAAGACCACAATGGGAGGATTTCTGGGAGGCGAATAGGTCCCCTTTGTCAAGTCAAGTCAAGTCACCTTTATTTATATAGCGCTTTTTACAATGTAGATTGTGTCAAAGCAGCTTTACATTGATAACTGGTACATTGTTTGGCTGCACAGCAGCTCTTAAAGAATAGTGTCAATGCAGGCAGATCAAAGCACTGTTGAATATCAAATGTCAAGCCTTGTGCCTTGCCGAATAACCTCCATATGAGCTGGACCACCTGGGGATGGAGTCTCCATACTCTGCAGAGAGAGACCTGTCTCGAGAGCGCATCAGCTGCGCAATTGAGGTCGCCCGAAATGTGGATAGTGTGTAGCAACTTCAGAGGAGGAGATGGCGGACGAGTGGTGACATCTGACGAGAGCGGATCTCGCCCTGGCAATTTATATTTGGCACTGTTGCTGTGTTGTCCATCTGAGCTAACACATGCTTGCCCTGAATCAACGAGCAAAGCCTCCTCAGGGCCAATAGCACAGCCAACAACTCTAGGCAGTGAACATGCCAATGTAGACAGGGGCCCTGTCCAGGACTCCAAAACTACATGCCCCTTGCACACTTGGAGGTGTCTGTTGTGACAACAACATGCCTGGACACTTGCTCAAAGGGAACCCCCGCCCACAGAAATGCAAGGTCCGACCAAGGGCACAATAAGCGGCGACAGATCGGCGTAATGGCCATGCGATGTGTGCCGCAGTGCCATGCTCATCTCAGGACTCTGGCCTGAAGCCAATGCTGTGGCGGTCTCGTTTGTATCAACCCCAGCGGTGCGACCGCGGCTGAGGATGCCATATGCCCCAGGAGCCTCTGAAAACATAATAGAGGAACCACTGTCTTGTGCTTGAACAGTTTCAAGCAGTTCTACATTGAGTACAGTCTTGGGAAAGATGTGCTGTCATGGTCACCGAGTCCAACTCCACACCAAGAAAAGAGATGCTCTGCGCAGGGAGAGATTGCTCTTCTCCCAATTTCCCTGAAGTCCCAATCGGGCTAGGTGCTGAAGGACCAGGTCCCTGTGTTCGTAAACCAACTCCCACGACTGAGCTCAAATCAGCATGTCATCAAGGTAATTGAGTATGTGAATGTCCCACTTCCCTTTGCCGGGCAAGGGCAGCCTCCGTGATCTTCGTGAAGACGCGAAGAGACAGGGACAGTCTGGAAGGGAGGACCTTGTACAGATATGCTCGTTATTCAAAGGCAAACCAAAGAAACGGTCTGTGCCGAGGAAGGATTGAAACATGAAAGTACACGTCCTTCAGATATCTGACACATGTGAGCATGTGTCTGACCGTAAGCATTTTGAACGGGAGCCTGTGTAGGGTCTGATTCAATACTCATAGGTCTAGGATTGGTCTCAACCCACCACCTTCCTTGGGTACGGTGAAGTAGGGGCTGTAGAACCCTTTCTTCCTCTCTGCCAGGGGGACAGGTTCGCAATTTCTTTCTGCAGAACAGCGGTGTCCCGTACTGAGATAAAAAAGACACGGCTGAATCTGGGTCGACGTTGCTTTCCCTCTCCTACAAGGCAGTTTTTGTTTTTTTTGCCATTTAATAAAAGCCCTACTGCTCTCTGCGTTTGAGTCCTTGCCTCATCCCTCAACACAACCTGGCACTATGGTGTTGAGTGTGTTGGGCTTCTGGCTATATGCAAACAATGAAGTTCTTACATATATCATATATCAAAAATTTTCAGTTAATAAAAGCTTATTTTTGATCTGTTCTTTACACTAAGCTATTTTATGAATTTAGAAGACTTGATGTATGTTAGAGCTGAGGCGCATTCAATTGATGACATGCAGTATAAAGAGCCATTCGTTCATGAAGTTCAAATATCCCAATCTCACCTCTTCATCCCAAAATTTTTCTGTCACATTCAACTAACTTAAAAAAATAAAATATTAATTACTTTCCACTTTTGTTGTATAGAAAATAACCATCTGGATGTTCGATTTATTCTCATTTTGTTTTTTATGTACAAACTGTTACTTAAAAGAATAAATAATTGTTCCAGTGCAGTAGAGACGGAGAAAAATGTGTAGCACTACTGCGTGAGTGTAACTATCAAAGGACAAAATAGTAGTTCATGATCATATTCTTAGAGGTATTATCCAGAAGAAAAAAAAAAAAAAGACTTTGACAAACCTCCTCCATCACTTCCTCTTTTTTTGCTCTGATTGAGTTTACCATCCTTGTCTTTTTCGTATCCTTGGTCTGAACCTCCAGATCTGCTCGAATCTCCATCCACTAATGTTCCGTAATCTATATCCTCATACATGTTACAGTTGAGAAATTCTTCATGCTCTTCCTCTGCATATTTACATTTTCAAAAAACATCAATTAGTGTGATATATAAGCTGTTTTCCTCAAGGAGACAAAAAACAAATGTCCCCACAAGGACCAGGATGTATGGTTTTAGGGTAAACCCTACGTTGTACACACACATTTGGAGAGAAAGTGTTTTGAAAACAAAGAGGATTCATCCATCTGTATGTGGAATTACATGGATGTAGCACGTTAATTAGCATGAAAATATTGTGTTGGAGTATATATTAGTCTGCTGTATTATCAGGGGTGATGTGGGTCAGTGGGGTTAGATGTTATGATCCGTTTGATCCGTGAGCCTCTATCATTTCTCAGGGTAACTCAGGCCATTTTAATGCTAGTCTTCAGCTAACAGACTGATCTCATGGGAAATAACACAGAAATAGCTACAACTGCAATATGTGTAGATAATTTTTTTGCTCTAAACCTAAATAGAGTAGGCTACTGTATCAACACTACTGTACAGAAGTGCGCTTCACAGGGAAATATTTTTAAAGACAGACAAAATCACCTGGCTTTAACTGATGATTGTTTATTTGAGAGAGAGAGGCTATAGATTCTCGGTAGAGTCAATCTTGTATTTTGGGATTTTAAACCATACATTAGAAAGGTTTTATTGCTTTGCTGAAGTTGGTAAACAACCAAGTAAACCAAGTTGGATTTGTTTGGTTTGGTCAACCTGAAACTTACTATGTAATCAGTAGAGTTTGTCCAACTCGCTTCTGTTTGTGCAACAGCCCTCAGGGGATGTGCGGCATATTTGTGTTGTTTGGTCACATTGTTTACAATGAGTTTTGGATATGAAATCATTTAAAAAATGAGGAAATTTATTTAGCAGAGCTCTTTAACTATTTCCCTGCCAAGCTGCAAGCCACTGCCATCTTTTTTCTCAAATCTTTCATGGCCCCAGAATATTTTGTTGTATGAATAATGAACATGAAACATATCAAAAGTCTTAAACAACAACAACAAAACTTTTTTTATTCTAGCTTCTTGTATTCTTTTTTTTATCAATACTTGAATGAGAGCAAGTTTCATAAAATAGCAACATTATGAACAAAAAGCTGAGAAAATCATGTTTTTGTCAAAAGCTATGTCCGGATGGGATTCAGAACGATGATCAAAACACAGATGGAGTAGATCGAGTCCATCAACACCTCAAAGCTTCACAGTCCTATAGCTCGTCATGGGTCGACATTTCATTTAGTAACATTAGGCAGATTTGATTTATATGCTGTTTAATGTTTGATGATTGACATGTGCGTCAGCAATGCTTCTATCGCTTGTTTCTGCTTGTTCTTCTCCTGTGTCTTGATCTGGAGATATTGTACTCTTTCAGAAGATGCGCAATAGCGCCACAGATTTGTTTTTCTCTGACACAAATCTGTGATATACGACTCAGTTGTTGGTCTGTTTCTCACACAAACCTAATGGAAATGGTTTCACAAGTCTTGGAATACAGCACATAGTGTAGTTGTATGTACTAGTTATATTATTTTAATCATAAAATTAACATCCATTTTTGCAATGTGAAAAGCAGCAGTTTTGGATGCTTTGTGTGCAGCAAAAGAAAACATTTTAAAACAACTTGATAGTGAGTAAACGATGAGATCATTTTCATTTTTGGGTGAACTAATACTTTAACTGATACAACACTGAATATTGTGCAATGAAACTTTTACATAATATAAGAGATTTAACCATAATGTTTTATAAAAAGAACATAAATATTTCAAGTTGACACTGGCTGTTAAGCCACATCTAGTGTTTGCATTATATTTACTTACTGTTCAAATGATCAGATTCTGGATTACTTCTATCTGCTGCTGCTGAGGGGAAAAAAAAAAAAAAAAAAAATCACACAAAAATTACACTTCAGTTTATAATGATCTATAGCCTACATGGATAAAAGAATAAAAAATTTAAAAATGAATAAATCGACTACTATCACAAATCAACTGTAAAGGAATCAAAGATTAATAGAGGAAGCTATATACTATATCTTCTGCAAAAGACCATCAGCAACACAGAAAAACAGATAAATGTCCAACAACGAGCACAAAAACTCCTTTACGGAGCAGCAGATCTCCCATAATATTAAGTGAATCGGTTATTTTGAGTAAGTAAAGCAGATTTGATGTGTATCGAAAAGTTTTATATATATAAAAATGTGTGTGAGATGTAGCCTTTCATGTCGTTATTAGTTTCTTCCTGGTGTTCAATGCCACTTTAAACAAATGTAAGAGCGCAGTTAAATATAATTTAATAAACTAAACGAAGTAAATAATTGCCTACTGTTGGCTAATATTTCATAAATATCATTGAGTAAATTGTGCTGCATATATTTGTATCTTATTTGAGTCTTACCTGAACTTGATGCCATTTCAACACCTTGAACAACACCAACAGCTTCAAATGAAAATCGAAAGAAAAGTGTTGAAAGACAAGCGTTCATGTGTGACATGCCTGCAGACAGCAACACAGGGCCCTCGGGCTACGGCCAACATAAGATTAATCGAACAATTATCAGAATGATTAATCAACTAATCTTCGATTATTTCACAGATTAATCAGTAGGCTTTGATCAATTATTCAGCTTTTGCAATTAGTTAAAATATTGAGTTATCTAGACTACCTATTCTAACTAATAAACAAAACAAGGAAATCACTTCAGATTTTGAAAAAGTCTCTAATGAATTTCTAACCAACTGAACAGACTGATCTCCTTCAGGTCTTCTATTCAATAGCCCAGTTGCTACAATGACTGGTACTGTGTTTTTATTAAAGGGTTAGTTCACCCAAAAATGTCATTAATTACTCACCTTCATGTCGTTATACACCCATAAGTTCAGAAATGACTTCGGCAAAATGGCGCCCTATGTCCACCGCATTGAGCTGTTTTACATTAGCTTTCATTCATTTGGCTTCTTCATATTTCCTTCAGGATCGGTGGATCAGCACAAAGTCGGGGTTTTAAGCAAATGATGGATAATTCAATGTATTAATATCTTAATTCACATTCATGATTATCAAGATTTTACTCAAATAAATGGCGACATGCTATCGATTTCTAGAGAAGAGTTAATTTGCAAAAACCGATAACTGCCGTGTATTATTCTCCACATATAGCACGTTCTGTACCCTAAATCCGTTTGGTCAGAAAAGCCGGTTTTGCGTCGCAAGTTCACGTTTTACAGCAGAAACCTGACAAGCGCCCTTGTTTGTGTACAGAAACCGATAAGTCCGTTTTAGCGAATCAGCGCACAGTATTCAGGTCAGGTGACAAGGCTTCTAGTCACTTCAAAAAGACGCGCTAGCTGAGGGAAGTCTTGTCAAAGCTGACTAAAAGTGATCGAGGATTTATAATTTCGATCCTGTAAGTCCTTGTACACCATAAACGACTTACATGATGAACCCTTGATTGTCCTTTTGCGTGTGTGTTAGTGTGCGCGTTTGTGTGCACACGTGTGTTTGAGTGTGTTTTAAATGCAATTACATAGCAATTACTTGGTTTTGTTTAACTCTGAAACATGAAATGTTTTGAGTTATCTGCTTTTGCTAAAAAACAAACTTTTAATATATATAAAAAACATACTTTCAATGAACTTAAATTTTTTTATTTACCTGTATTTTTTTAGAGTTGTTATTATTACTTAATCAAAACAACCCAACTGCAGTTTGATTGATATTACTTGGAATGCACAATAAAAAAACATGATTTGTGAGAATTAATAAAAATGGAGTTAACTGTTTTTGCAAATGAACTCTTCTAGTATAATTAGAGTTTAACTAATTAAACTCTACCTCTAAAACGCAAAAAATGTTCAAAAATGTTTTCATTTTCAACAAATATTCACTGTAAGAAAGTGCTTACACGACATTTATTATTAGCAGTCCAGTTAACTAAAACTAAGATTAAAACAAACTCATTTTTGGTCATTAAAATAAAGCATAAAATTAGATGAAAAACTTTTTTTAAAAAAAAATTAGAAATGTTGACATGGCAAATAATTAAAAAAAAAAGAAGTGGGAATTAATAAAAAAAATACTAAAAATAAAAAATAAAGGTATATATAAATATTTAAATAATAATAATTATGACTTTTATTATTATGACAAAAGCACAAAGTTACTAAAACTAAAATGAAAACTGAAAGTATAAAAATAAAAGCTATTATACTATTAAAGTATTATACTTTAATAGTATATAAATAATACTAAAATAACACTGATTAGTAGTGTTATTTTACGTGAAGTTGTAATTTTATTACAAATATTTGGGACATAAATACAAAATTGCATTGATTGTCAATTCAGTATATCATGTCACATATTTTCAGTCTGTTTATACTTATTATTATGCATGCAAAAAACACATTTCATGTTTTATTTTGAAAAGGGAATCCAAGTGTAATAACATTATAAATGTACCCAACAAAATATAATACTGCAATTTTTTTTTTACATAAATAAAGTGTGATTTCCTTGATATACAGCACAGGACTGAAGAAATGTTGTATTTCACAGGAATGATTCAAGGTTTTAAAGTCAAAATAAACATATATAAGTGCACTTAAAGGGTTTGCTCTAGCTTTAGTAACGTTTAGTCAGTCACTAATGTTATTCTGTGAGATTATAAGAGAATAATCAGCTGTTGGCTTCTGAAATTCAGTCCAACACGGTTAATACTGATAATATCTGATGTGCTGAGGATTTAAACCTCTTCACTCAACAGTAAAGTTCAGCTTTTAACGTGAGAAATACAGCAGGAGAAACCAGCCTCAAACCGACCCGTCCAGAACCAGCACTACCGTCATCATCATCATCATCATCTTCATCATGTTTGGCACCCTGATCTCGGGCTGGTCTGGGGTCAGGTGACCTGCTCCTCAGAGCTGATCTCGCTGTAGATTTTTTTGACGATATGAGACAGATCTAAAGTCTGGGTCAACATCTTCAAGAGCACCTCGTCCGCCTGGATGCCCTCCATGAACTCCTCCAGAGACAACACACCTAAAACACACATTTACATATTTATATTGTAGATGGACAGACAGAGAGAGATCCTGCATCCATTCAATTTCCCCAGCTATAATATATATTTCATTATTTACTGCTACTGTTGATGATCTTCTTGCAGCGGACTCTGGCCTTCTGTCTATCTTTATTCTTCTAGATATTAGTGCCACCTTTAACACCATTCAGTCATTCAGTATTATTAGATCGATTGGCTTGTATTTGGGTAGATGATAATGCACTTCTTTGGTTTTCATCCTTATTTAAGTGATAGAAAACAGTTTGTACAGATTACGAATGCTCAGTCTCAGTTAATCACGGTGTTCCACAGGGCTCAGTGTTGGGTCCGCTATTATTTATATTTTATATTTTACCTCTTGGTTATATTTTTCGAACTTATGATAGATAGATAGATAGATAGATAATTTATCTACTCCTACTGTTCCTTCATCATTAAAATTGGCTTCTATCACTCCAATTCTTAGAAATATGGTGCGGATCCCAATGACTTAAATAATTATAAACCCATTTCCAATCTTCCTTTTATTTCAAAAATTCTTGAAAGAACAATAGCAACTCAACTTTATTCACATTTGCAAATTAATGACCTCTATTTGCACTTTCTGGCGGGCTTTAGATCTAAACATTGTACTGAAACAGCTCTTGTTAAAATTACAAATGATCTTCTTCTTGCAGCGGACTCTGGCCTTCTGTCTATCTTTATTCTTCTAGATATTAGTGCCGCCTTTAACACCATTCATCATTCAGTATTATTAGATCGATTGGCTTGTATTTGGGTAGATGATAATGCACTTCTTTGGTTTTCATCCTTATTTAAGTGATAGAAAACAGTTTGTACAGATTACGAATGCTCAGTCTCAGTTAATCACGGTGTTCCACAGGGCTCAGTGTTGGGTCCGCTATTATTTATATTTTATATTTTACCTCTGGTCATATTTTTTGAACTTATAATAGATAGATAGATAGATACCGTCTCCATTCAGATCAATCTTGTCAAACACCATGTCGGTGAATTCTTCTGCTGAAAACTCCTGCTCTGTGCCGTTAATGGCTCGAATGGCCTGAAGCAGAAAAACAATAACAGATGAAAGTAAGTTCTGTGAACGTGCGTTTCCTCTGACGTCAAGATCCTCTTACACAGACTCAAAGAATAAGATGATTTTCAGCAATATGTTCAACACACACTGTCAGCAGATGGAGGCTGTTAATGGTTTAATCTGTGTGTGTGCACGCGGTGACTCCAGCAGATGGCGCTGAAGAGAATCACAAAATCACACTGACTGAATTAAACATGACACCTTGAAGATCAGCAGCAGCTCGTCGCGGTCGATGCATCCGCTGCCGTCCATGTCGTAGAGCTTGAAGTACCAGCGCAGCTTCTGCTGAACGCCGCCCTTCAGAACCAAACTCAGAGCAGCGACGTACTCCATGAAATCTATACAGCCGTCCTGACAACATCAACACACACACATGATTAAAATATAATACTGGACCACAAGTGTATCTGTATATAGTTTATAGCATGTGTTTGTTTATTTATTTTGGTTTGTTTGTTTCCATGAAGCTGATCCACACAAATCCAGTTTACAGAAATAGAGCAGCAGAGATTAGAAAGTTTTGAGTAACAATAACTATAAATATAACTATATTAACTTCCACACCTTAGGCAATTATTCTGACTGGCTAATAATAGTTATTAATATACCAACCAATGTATGATTTTTAAATATTTTATATTCATTCATTCTGTAAATTAATTAATTATAATTCTATAATTTTATACAGTGCACCTAATTTTTAACATAAAATAAATGCATTGAATATAAAATATTCTTGTATTTTTTTCAGGTAAAATCTGGTGACATGAATGAAAGCTGTGTTCAGAAATAAATAATCCATCTCTGAGGACACAAACCCCTCTGTTAACTAGATTACAGGCTCTGATGGGATTCGTTCAGGACCTCTGACCTGTGCAGCGCTGCAGTTTATCTGACTTTACTGTATTAACGCATAGATCTCGTTACCCACAATCCTCAGCTGAACTGAAGCAGAAGGGACGTGAGGCAACGCGCTCATTTAACCCTCGCGTCTGTTTATCTGCAAGAAAAACCTACAAAACTTTACCCTGACAACACACAAATAATCCAAATTTACACTTACAACCCATACAGAAATGTAATATATTCACATATACTGTATATAATGAAAAATATTTTGAAAATATATTTTAAAAATGCACAGAACATAAAGCTTAAATTGATGTGTAAACGTGTTTATATGTGAAAATATATTCATGCCACATGTTATGTAGTTCGTAATAAAGAGAGCTTTTGCAATATGTACTTTTATTTCTACTGTTTACCATTTCTGAAGCTATATTATATTATATTATAGCCTATTATAAACTGAAACTATTTTCAGTTGAAACGTCTGATATAATTAATTTTCTGAAAACAAAACTAATATCAATAACATTTTAAATTTCTTAACCAAAAATAATTATTATTGTCATTAATTATTATTATTTTGAGCGAGGATACATATAAACAAATGCAATGTCTTCATGATGGATATATAAATACTTACGGACATTTATAATAGCATTGAAATGACGGCGATATAAATACACATAAGGATAATATAATATTACTGATAATAAAAGCGTTTCTTACGTCGTTCATGTCGAACGTCTTGAACATGGTCGTGACGTACTCGTTTGAGGACTCCGACAGATTCTTCAGCCCGAAGAACTTCTTGAACTCGTAGAACGTGAGCTGACCGGACGGACACTCGGTCATGAACTTCCGGTACCACTGGTGAGATTCGCACGCGCTCAGCTCCTCCAGAGACGTACCGGGCGCGTTCCCCATGATGCCGCTGTACGGGGGAGAGATCGCTCCTCGGTTCCCCTCACAAACACAACTGAAGCACGAGCTCAGCGCGCGGGACAGGGTGAGCGCGTCTCGACCAATCCCCGCGCGGGATCACCGCTGACGTCACTCTCCTGGCTGTTGTTTTTAGAGAATTAGCGCGAATTAGCGCTCACCTGTTCACAGCTAATTAAAGCTATCCATCTGTGAGATCTGAAGTGAAGTGACACTGTGCGATAAACGAGAGCAGGTTTATTGAGGTTTGATGGCGCTCCTCCACTTGTTGGGGTTGCAGGCCCGCAGGTCGTTGTGTTTGCGCCGGTGGTCCGTGTCCTGCGAGAAGCGGAAGCCGCATGAGGGCTTCTGGGCGGTGCAGAAGGGTCTCAGGGAGTTCCCGCTGCTGTCCTGAGGAGATCTGACGGGGTCTCGCATCTCCACCAAAGCCTGGTCCATGTGTGAACAGATGAGTGAACAACTCTCTAACATCAGAATGACGGATCTGTGTGAATGTGCTTCTGTTACCTGAGTCTGTGTCTGTGTCTCCATGATCTCTGCAGGTCTGACTCTGAGCTTCAGTCTCTGTCTGAGATGTTCTTCTGCAGCCCACTTCAGTTATGACGTCACAGAGACATCACCATGACAACACATGCATTCTAGAGTCATCATGCTGCTGGATTCAACATTCCATCTATCTATCTATCATTCTATATATCTGTCTATCTATCTATCTATCTATATATCTGTCTATCTATCTATCTATCTATCTATCGTTCTATCTATCTTTTTTCTCTTTCTTTCCATCCATCCATCATCTATCTATCTATCTATCTATCTATCTATCTTTTTTCTCTTTCTTTCCATCCATCCATCCATCATCTATCTATCTATCTGTCTGTCTATCTGTCTATCGTTCTATCGTACTTTCTTTCATCTATCTATCTATTTATCTATCTATCGTTCTATCTATCTTTTTTCTCTTTCTTTCCATCCATCCATCATCTATCTATCTATCTATCTATCTATCTATCTTTTTTCTCTTTCTTTCCATCCATCCATCCATCATCTATCTATCTATCTATCTGTCTATCGTTCTATCGTACTTTCTTTCATCTATCTATCTATTTATCTATCTATCGTTCTATCTATCTTTTTTCTCTTTCTTTCCATCCATCCATCATCTATCTATCTATCTATCATTCTGTCGTTCTGTGGTACTTTCTTTCATCTATCTTTTTTCTTTCCTTCCATCTATCTATCTATCATTCTATCTATCTTTTTTCTCTTTCTTTCCATCTATCTATCTATCTTTCTTTCTTTCTTTCTTTCTTTTTCTTTTTTCTTTCCATCCATCCATCATCTATCTATCTATCTATCTATCTATCTATCTATCTATCTAACGTTCTTTCTTTCTTTTTTTCTTTCCATCCATCCATCTATCCATTTATCTATCTATCGTTCTTTCTTTCATCTGTCTATCTATCTATCCTTATTTCTTTCTTTTTTCTCTTTCTTTCCATCCATCCATCCATCTATCTACCATTCTATCATTCTTTCTTTCATCTATCTATCTATCTATTGTTCTATCTATCGTTCTTTCTTTTTTCTCTTTCTTTCATCTATCTATCTATCTATCTATCTATCTATCATTCTGTCATACTTTTTCATCTATCTTTTTTCTCGTTCCTTCCATCTATCTAGCTGTCGTTCTATCATTCTATCTATCTTTTTCTCTTTCTTTCCATCTATCTATCTATCTATCTATCTATCGTTCTATCGTTCTATCATACTTTCTTTCATCTATCTTTTTTCTCGTTCCTTCCATCTATCTAGCTATCGTTCTATCATTCTATCTTTTTCTCTTTCCATCCATCTATCTATCATCTATCTATATATCTGTCTATCGTTCTTTCTTTCATCTGTCTATCCTTATTTTTTTCTTTTTTCTCTTTCTTTCCATCCATCCATCCATCTATCTACCAATCTATCATTCTTTCTTTCATCTATCTATCTATTGTTCTATCTATCATTCTTTCTTTTTTCTCTTTCTTTCACCTATCTATCTATCTATCTATCTATCTATCATTCTCTTTCATTGTATCTATCTATCTATCTATCTATCATTCTCTTTCATTGTATCTATCTATCTATCTATCTATCTATCATTCTCTTTCATTGTATCTATCTATCTATCTATCATTCTCTTTCATTGTATCTATGTATCTATCTATCTATCATTCTCTTTCATTGTATCTATCTATCTATCTATCTATCTATCATTCTCTTTCATTGTATCTATCTATCTATCTATCTATCATTCTCTTTCATTGTATCTATCTATCTATCTATCTATCTATCATTCTCTTTCATTGTATCTATCTATCTATCTATCTATCATTCTCTTTCATTGTATCTATCTATCTATCTATCATTCTCTTTCATTGTATCTATGTATCTATCTATCTTTCGTTCTCTTTCATTGTATCTATCTATCTATCTATCTATCTATCATTCTCTTTCATTGTATCTATCTATCTATCTATCTATCTATCATTCTCTTTCATTGTATCTATCTATCTATCTATCTATCATTCTCTTTCATTGTATCTATCTATCTATCTATCTATCATTCTCTTTCATTGTATCTATCTATCTATCTATCTATCATTCTCTTTCATTGTATCTATCTATCTATCTATCATTCTCTTTCATTGTATCTATCTATCTATCTATCATTCTCTTTCATTGTATCTATCTATCTATCTATCATTCTCTTTCATTGTATCTATCTATCTATCTATCTATCATTCTCTTTCATTGTATCTATCTATCTATCTATCTATCTATCATTCTCTTTCATTGTATCTATCTATCTATCATTCTCTTTCATTGTATCTATGTATCTATCTATCTTTCGTTCTATCAATATATCTATTTATCTATCAATTGTCTGTCTGTATATCTATCTTTCTTTCTTTCTTTGATTTGTTCTTCCTATCTATGTATCTATTTATCTACCCATCTATCTAGATAGTGATGATGTTTCAGTCTTCAGGCCGTGAGGAATCATGGGAACAGAGTCTCTCAGGGTTTCATTGATCACGTGACACACGCGTGAATCGCTGCTAACGCTCCTGGGAATCACAGGAACTCTGAGTGCGTTCGACACATTCTGAACATTCTCGGAAATGAGATCGGCGTGACAACCGCTCGAGGAACAGGACCGACCAGTTTGAATTCTGTTCCCATGCCGACTGGGAATGATGGGATACGCCCCACTCTCTCTGTCCGTCTTCAATCCGGAGATTTATTTCCCATCATTCTAACTGGAATCGATAATTCACAGATTCATCGATTTTTATTCTTCAGCTCTCAAACATGTCAAGCATTAGTATTCTGAGCTCCATCAGGTTCTTCTGACAGACATTAGCAGCCTTTAACGGACTCTGGTGTCTATTCTCAGACTCGTTTAATCGCTCTATAATTAGACATTGGGGTCAAGATGACACATTTAGAACAGCCGTGACTGTTTCAAGACAAGTCAATATTTTAATTCAGTATCGTTTATACAATATGATATTCTTTATTCATTTCAGATTTACTCTCTACCATCAACAAGTCATTTGCAAATGTCATTTCTGCATGAGAAAAAGATCTACTGTTATCTGTTTTCCCCTTCTGCTCAGTTCATGTCCTGATGTGACCTCTGACCTTCTTAAACCGAAGGGATCCTCATTTAACTGCTGATCTCACTCCGACCCGCCTGTCACACTGACCCGATCAATAAAACTAAACTCATTAACTCATTACTGCGGCACATTCACACACTAAACACCACTCTATCAGTAGAAACAATCATTACATTTAGAAATCTTTATCAGTAATATAAAGATTCATCATTTATTCTTTTATATGCATAAATTTATACAGTACCGAATGCCAAATTGTATTTATATATTTTATAGATAATATAATCTATCGGCTATATGATTTGTATTATTTATATGTCGCACTGAATTATAATGCTTTAAAATAATTGTATAAAATAATTATAAATTTACAAAACCATACAATTGAATATTTTTGCATGGATAATAACAACTTTAAATAGAAAGAAAGATCGCACACATTTGCATGCGTAAGATATAATTATGAAATAAAGTCATAATTATAACATGGAAAGTCAATTTCGATGTTTTTCCAATTATGACAGTCTTTCATGTCATAATTTTATGTAAAAGACTTAGTATGTAATATTTATGAGATTTTATGTCATATTTTTGATATGACCAATTTTGTGTTATTTTCCTGATTATAAGTAGGTGAAATTGACTATCTAAAAATGTTAAACTTTTTATCTCATAATTATGACTTTTATGTAATAATTATGACATTTTATGTCATATTTTCACATTTCTATGTCATAATTATGACATGTAAAGTCATAATTTAGATTTTTCAATTTCGACAGTGGTAATTTCAACTATCTCATAATTTTGATAATTATCTCATAATTATGACAAAAATTTATAATTATGACTTATGTTATAATTATGACATTTTATGTCATATTTTAAATTTCTCTGTCATAATTATGACATGGAAAGTCATAATTTAGATTTTTCGATTATGACTTAGTTTGTGATAATTTAGACTTTTATCTCATAATTATGACAAAATTATGTAAAAGACAGTAATAATTGATGTCATTTTTGACTTTTTGTGTCAATTATAACATGGAAAGTCAATATCAATTTTTTCGATTATGACTAATTCATTTTCGTTTGATTTTGACCTTATCTCATAATTTTGACTTTTATGTCATAATTTTATGTAAAAGACTTAGTATGTAATATTTATGACATTTTATGTCATATTTTTGATGTTTTATGTAATAATTATGACAAAGAAAGTGAAATTAGTTTTTTTCCTGATTATAACTTGAGTAGGTGATACTATCTCATAATTTCAACTTTTTATCTCGTAATTATGACCAAAAAAAAGTCATAATTATGACATAGAAAGTCATCATTTAGATTTTTCAATTATGACAGTGATAATTTCGACTATCTCATAATTATGACAAAAGTAGGCTATGTAAAAAACAATAATAATTATGACATTTTGTCATTTTTTACTTTTTGTGTCATAATTATAACATGTTTGACTTCGACTGTTTGTCCTGAAGTTCTGTATCCCGCAGGTGCTTCATAATTTCGACTTTTATCTCATACTTATAAAAGAAAGTATGTAATAATTGTCATAGTTTCTACATTTTGCACTGATACACTTTTACTGTCTTTTATTTTTTGTCATAATTATGTCATAATTAAGATTTTCCAAAGCATGTTGTTGTTATGTGGCTGAAATGGTCTTCCACAGTAAAGAGCTCAGATGATGAAACAGAACAGAGACCGAATTCTCCATGACAACAAATATTTGGGTTTCATTCATCTTAACGGACAGAATCTAATACTGAGTAATACTGAGGGTGTGTGTTCGTGTAGAAGTTTTAAGGTGTGTGTGTGTGTTTACCTGTCTCCAGTGGGCGGGGTGACGGGGCGATTCAACTGCGTGGCCATTTTCTTCTCGTCAGAGCCTCAGAATCAGTGATCGGACTCAAACTCACAGTCAGCTGCTGCTGAAACACTGAAATCATGAAATCACGCTGATGTAAATCAATGCGGATGAAATCACTCTCACTACAATCATGAAGAAAGGACCGCTCCATTTCCTGGGTCGGAAGAATCAATCTCTATACAGCACCAATGTGGAATTCAAGGACATGGGTAAGAGAGATTCACACTCATCTAAAGTATAAATAGATATGATATCAGTTTAAAGTGCTCTTCACGCGACCTTTGCACCTGTCACGGAGCGCGCGCGCGCGAGCACGTCACACTGCGCGATCGTTCCCAAAACACTTTCTTAAAGACACGAATAACAGTTAAAACAGCTCTGGGTTAGTTCGTTTTGGGGGGGAAACGAAGTTAGTAGTAAACACGTATTTTATTCTGACAGAATAACCACATTCAAATACTGTGTTTTGTTTTTTTCGGAGGTCTGTGACCTGATAAATACGTGTAATTAGAAATTATCATCTTTTTGGACATGTGCCATAGTACTACCATGTTTTGGACATATACCATGGTAATGTCATGTTTTTGGACGCGTAGTTTACCGTGTTTTTAGACATACTATAGTACTACCCTGTTTTTGTGCAGATAGGCTACCATAACCTTATACTATGATAGTTTTGGATATGTACAATGGTAAAATCATGTTTATACTTACAAAAATGGTAGTACCATTGTATTTTGGTAGTTTATGGACTATCCTGTGAAAACCAGTAGTACATGAATTTAAGTATCAATGGTATATTTCAAAGTACAATAGTATTACTATGTTTTTTTGTAGCTAACGTAAGGAACACACTTTAGTTTCTTTTTATTTTAAATCAGTCTCAATGCATGAACTAACACATGCATTTTTATTCTTTGTTTAACATTTAATTATATAAAATGATTTGTCACGGCACATTTGTTTCAAAGAAGGAAGATCAGATATCTTAAAAACACAGACGTATGCTGGTGTAAAGCAGGTCAAACTTCCTGTTTGTAATGATTGAGGACAGTCAGGACAGAAGAATCTCTGGTAATTGCATCATTAACACTTTTACAGTCATTAATGAGCAAACTCAGATAACAGAGACACAAAGTTCTCGGGTTCGAATCCTGATCCGACTGATGCACAATAACTAAAATGAACACAATCACTTTATATAAGAAACATCAAACAGGAAAGTGATATTTACCAGTGTTTGTTTTGATTTATAACAATGATGAAAGTAAAAGTGTTTATTGGCTTTTCAAGAATACGTGAAATGAAGAACCAAACACTGACCTTTGACCTGTCATAAATTAAAGTCATGCATATAAACTACTTGTTCTGCTATTTTGGTAGTCACATGGTCTTGAGCAGTGACTTTGAACCACACATGCTGTTAGTTAAACCATGTTAACCAGGTAAATAAGGTGTCTTTGTTTTTCAGCTAACGTGGAGCTGGTGTTGGACTCGGCTGCCATCCCGGAGTCTGGAACTGCCAAAGTGCGCTCACGTCCGACCGTCAAACACTTCACGGTATGTCCCAAAACATCCAAATCACATGATCATTCTCTATCCTGGCAGTAAAGCGACACCGATTTTATTTTAGCATCAAAGAATAGACAGAAAACTGAATTTAACCAGTTTTTAGGATCACTTACAAAAAGTATTATAGCATTACCATGTTTATTGTACTATGGTAACACCAAGGTACTTGGTACATGTACAATAATGTTTTTTTTTAAGTAAATGTCCGAAAAACAGGGTAAAACCATGTTACACTTTTGTAGTTCCACCACAGTACTTTTACTTTTAAAGCAAATTTGTATAGTTGGGATCACGTACAAAATAGTATTACCGTGTCTTTTTTGACATGTACTATGGTAATACCATGGTCTCCAATGTACTTGGTACATGTCCAAAAACACAGGGTATAATGATGGTATATGTCCAAAAAATTGGGTAAAACAATTGTACATGTCTGAAAAACAGGGTAAAATGATGGTATGTCTAAAAAAAACAGGGAAAAACCATGGTACACTTTACCAAAGTATCACTGTACCATAGTACAACTGTAAGCAAATTTGTAGCATTGGGGTCACTTGCAAAATAGTACTACAGGTTTTTTTTTTTACATTTACTATGGTAATCCCATGTTTTTGCACATGGTACGATAGTCATATCGTGGATTTACATGGTACCATGGTATTATGATGTTTTTGTACATGTAGAATGGTAGTGGCCTTTTTTGGAAATGTACTGTGGTAATAACATGGCATTTTTAAAGCACCATGTAAATTCTATGGTATATAAAAATGATAATCAGATATACCGTGGGTATATATCAATCACTGACATGCAATCTGAACGTGTTTTGGTACATCACCACTATAGTCTTTTTGGAATATTTTTGCGTATGATTCTCTTTCATTGAGAGAAATGTGCTGAAATCGACCTGGTACACACATTGCTAAAGACACACCTTGAGCTTCAGGACAAACACACCCTTCAGCACATACGCACACTTTCACTCTGACAGAACACAGCAAACACACACGGCAGTTGTGTGTTTGTATCACCCTGGTGATGACCAAATCACAGTAAACATGCTCAGATTGTGTCAGTAATTGATCATCGGAGCGTGTTGGGACTCGAGCCATTCGCTCATTCACTTCATGAGATCAGAATCCTGATGATTCAGCTGTTCCGACACTCTCATGTCAGTTTCTTGTGCCGATGCGGGTTTTAGCCGGACGAGTTTTCCAAACCTGCAGGTGCTGTTTTGAATACACACATTTTGTTTGTGTTCAGCAGAGATCTGGCAGACGTACACACAAATTCACACAAGCTACAGCAACTAGGAGCATTTGCCATTGCAAGCATCACTTTTATTATGGCTCATACTTTATGAACAAATCTCAAATATTAAGTAGTCAAGTTAAGTGCATGCATCGTCCTGCATTTTTCAAGCGAGTTGCTTTAGATGATTGATTTGAGGCCTTAGTCATTTTGGTTTGGTTGTGGTTTTTTGTTTTTGTGATTCTCCCATAAAGACAGCAAAACCTGAAACAAAAACATTACACATTTAAGGGGTGTGTCCCTTATTGCATGTCAATGAACTGAAGGGACAAGAATGAAAGTTATTTTTATAGTTATCTGTCTGAAGGTGTCTGTAGAGAAAGACTATCAAGCTATTTCTGAATTACGTTTTCGGATACAGTTCCATTTTATACAGAAATCACATTGAGTGCACTCAGTTTAGCAACCTCCCGGAACATTCCCACAATGTTTTCATAACAGTCATTCACATTATGGGGTGTTGGTGAGGAGTGTCCAAGAATCTGAAGCATTATCTCACCCAGAGTGTGAGTATGAAATCGGGATGGGTTCTACAGTTTCTCAACTGTTTATGCATGAGAAAGACAGACAAGGAAAGAAAGAGCCAAGTCAAGAGAAAGGATCCATGTCCTTCAACGTCATAAGCTCTTTGAATAGTTTAGTTAATGGGAAACTGGTTGGTTTAGTGCCTATAAATTCAAACTCTGACTCAGTGGCTCCTACAATGAAAGGTGTGTTGCTGCTATGGACTCCCTTACCTTCTAGCAGTCTCCTTCAGTCAGGATGTTGCTGACAAATGTTTTTCTTTAAATCCCAGTCGTCTGAGAGCGTGCACAGCTTTGCGGTACCAACTCCCAAGGTGCCGATTCTTCCACCCATCAACGAACCCAAGATAAACGGTACAGGTGAGATCACAACACAGAACTCAACAAACATGATGATCAGGAATAGTTGACTTCTTGGATAAGTGTCACTTGAACATTAAGATGGGAATAGGAGCAAGTAAATCATTTTCTCAACATACTTGAGGTGTTTTAATGAACCTTGTCTTTTTGTAGGAAGTACCACAAACCTCCCGAATGGAAGAATGCTTTCCGTCCCCGACATATTCGAGGGAGAAATACTTATACCTCCTCCACCCAGCTCCGCCCCTCCACCCCCTCCGTCCTCTTCAGCCCCACCTCCTCCATCATTCATCCCTCTCCCACCACAGTTCTTTGATGAAACAGACCCTCCTGTAAACCATGCAAGCCTGCAGCCCCCTCCAATGGCACCCCCAAAACCTCCATCAGTTACCAGATCTGAGTACAGTTCAGATTTGAACCTAGCCTCCCTCAAACCTCCTCCAATGGCTCCTCCAAAACCTCCATCTGAAACATCCAGCTTCAAAGGTTCCCTCTCCAGCCTGGAGGTCCAAGAAATCCCAGAATGCCCTAAATTCACCCCACCGCCACCCCCTGGGGTGAAAGCGCCACCCGTTCTTGCTAAATCTTCGAAAGCGGCGCCTCAAAAACCCATCCGCTTGTCCTCCATGTCAAATCTGGAGATCCTGTCCCAAACGCCAGTGCCACCTGTTGCTTCTAACCCAACACCATCTAGCTTCAACCCCCAGAACACAGCCAAACTCTACAACATACAGAAGAGCACATTACTTGGCGGACAGACGGACAAGGAAAAGGGAAGCCAGTCCATTCTACTGCTGGAAGATTCTGCTGGAAACACAGTTGGTGTTGTCAATGGGAATAGTGGGAAAAATGGTGGATCTCTCCAACCAGCCCAATCAGGGGTGCCTCCAACCAAACCAGCCCGTCGGAACAGCTCCGCCACTCAGCTAAAGGATGACCAGCCAGACATGGCACAAGTGCCTAGTGAACCAGCCAAGGTCGAGGCTAAAATCAATCCTGAGCCTGTCACAGTACAAAACATCCCCACTGAGATACCAACTCCCAACAGATTCTCACCCAAAATAGAGAAGAAAATACCTGATGTTAGGCAGGTCATGCAGGAGTCCCCTGGCAGGTCTCGCAGGTACAGCCCGGTCATGAACCACCGACAGCTCAACACACGGGTAGTAGATGGCGCAGTGAAGAAAGAGACATCACCATTCGCCCTGCTGATGGCTGCAAAGGAAAGAGAAAAGCAGAGAACTGCTTTATCCCAACAGAACAGCAACTCCACAGAGCCAGTCAATTCTGTGATCCAACCTAGTGTAGACAAACCAAACTCCTTTACTGTCACTCCTCGAGAGCCAACACCAGACAGTCCCAATGCACAACTAAAGTCAACCACAAACGTTCAACCACTCACCAAAGCAGAGGTGTCCTACTCAAAGCCAGAGCTAAGTTCAACTCCTCAACAAAGCAGCCCAATGAACAGCTCCATTGGCGGTCTGAGTGTCCCTGTTAGAGATGTGGAAAGCGGAGAAGGCTTGACCTTCATTCCACCACCTCCTGAATTTGCCAACTCCGACCCTGAGGATGAACCTCCCATTCCCCCACCAAGTCACCCCGCTCCTGCTCCCCCTGTGAAAACTGCCCCTCAACCTTCTAAAACCTTACCTGCAACACCTGCTTCAATCATTAACTGCTCCCCACCAAGCCACCCTGCTCCTGCCCCTCCACCTGCCAAACCCTTCGTACCTGCTACAATATCCAACTGCCCCCCACCAAGTCACCCCGCTCCTGCTGCCCCTGTAAAAACTGCTTCTCCTCCTAGAAAACACTTCTTACCTACTCAGATCACCAACTACCCCCCGCCAAGTCACCCTGCTCCTGCTGCCCCTGTAAAAACTGCTTCTCCTCCTAGTAAACCCTTCTTACCTACTCAGATCACCAACTACCCCCCGCCAAGTCACCCTGCTCCTGCTGCCCCTGTGAAAACTGCTCCTCCACCTGTTAAACACTTCGTACCTGCTCCAATATTCAACAGCGCCCCACCAAGTCACTCTGCTCTTGCTCCTCCACCTGCCAAACCCTCCCCACCTGCTACACCTCCTCCTGTAACCAATGGCCCCCTCGTTTCTCCCAAACCTAAACCACCCACCTATCCTCCTAAGGCCCCAGGCCCTCCACCAAACCTCCAGCAACAATCCAAACCAGTTCAAACAAAACCCACCCAACCCCCTGCACAGGCACCTCTATCTGTCTCTGCTAGCCAGGCAACACTTCTCAGTATCTTGCAGAAGAAGATGCTGGAGATGGACCCCAAGTTCTCAGCTGTCAAGGAGGTGGAGTCCAACAGAGATGACTGGAACTCTCCACTGTCTGATGACGAGGCCACGTCGCCACCTGCCGCACCCAATATGAAAATCCGAAGTGCAACCCTGCCAGCGCAATCACATGGACTGGACATGAAGGAGCTGGAAAGCAAAGCAGCCAAAAAAGCTCAAGATTTAGCCACTTCAGCTAAATCCAAAAACAGGTAAAGTTGCAACCCATTTTACTTCTGTAATGACTTATTTTTGAGTGAAACATGACATTAAGAGAGGAAAAAATGTCAAGCAGGAAAAGATTGGATAGTTAAGTGTCTCAATATGACAGGTGATTGAAAAATAAGAGGGATAATGATGTCTGTTTCCACTGCAGTGTAATAAAAGATAAAGGTTTAAAATAATTCGCACTGTAAGGATTAAAGTCACAACTGGGAGAGATTAAGTTGCATTTACAAGAAATAAAGTGGCAGTTACCTTTTTTACTCTGAGGCGGAAACAGGCTTCCATAGGAGATTTCTGTCAGATTATGTTCAGAAAGATTACGTAAAAATTTTTCTTTGGAATAGCATTCTCAATGGTTCAGTCATCACAGTTCACACCTCCCTGATAACACGTGCACATAGCTGAGATGTCTATTTGATGTGTGTGTTTTCAGCTGAAAGATAAACAGACTGCTCAGATATTCTCTCTGATACTAGAGCAACATTCAACAATTGTTTCCATGAAATATATAACTATTTGGATGCTTAGATCAAGTACTTACAATCCAGCTGATGGCCACAAAAATCTTTTGTAATATTGAGAAATTACTGGTCAAAGTAGAATCAAAAGGCAAAGACAATTACTTGAAGTTCAGATACTTGAAGAGGTTCTATTATGCTTTTTGTCCATGTTCATCTGTCTTTAGTGTGTAATGTTGCTGTTTGAGCATGAAAAAGTCCCTCCAGTGGGAGTTCTTCTCTATATCAGTGTCACTGTTTCTGAACTCCCTAAAACTCCTCCATTGAGTTTTCTTCCGGGAACGAACATGTTACAGTATTCTTCATCTAAATAATTCATACGCAGAATAAAGGGGCGGGGCCTGGTTGAGTTAGTTACTAGTGTGTTGAAACTGGCAGTTATGGTAAGGGGCGGGACATTTCCCAAACGCGCTCGAAGCACTTGACCAATCACAACGCACTGCTCCAGCCGACCAATCAGAGCACATTGAGCTTTTCAGAAGGAGGGGCTTCATAGAGACAGGAACTAAACAGAGCGTTACTGACAGACTCGGAAGAGAGGAACTGAACAATGGAGAATATGAGGAAAAAAATCAAAATTCAAGCATTAAAACCTGTTCTAGTAGAGCCCAAAAACAAGGTCCTCTTTAAAGTAACATGCTAAATCATGCTAACAACATGTTAAAACAAGCTAGCAGCATGTTAATTCATTCTAACAACTAGAGATGCACAGATTTATTGGTATCGGTTGATAGAAGCAAATTTATTTAAAAGTTTAAAAACAGCCGATAGTCAGGGCAGATATATCCTGTCAATCAAAAGAGGGCAAGAAAATGCACTGAATTTGTGCTTTGTGTAAAGAAAATGCTAAGAAACCAGTTTGATGTTCAATATTAATAGTAATTATATGAATTGATAACATTCAGAAAGTTAAGAAATATTAATCTTCAGAATTTAGTAATTTGAGTAATGTGTTTGTTTGTAACTGATACCAGTTACTCTGAAACAAGTTGATGAAATGGAGAGAATAAAGTTTTTATTTGCATTATTTTCAAAACATAATTAAAAATATAATGATTAATTATTATAATGAAATTATCAATCATTTAAAAGAAGGTATAAAATGCAGAACCCCAAAACTATCGTTATCGGCAGATATCACTGAATATTCGGCTATCGGTATGTCTACTAACAACATGTTAAAACATGCTAACAGTGTATTAAAACAAGCTAATAACATGCTAAATAATGCAAGCAACATGCTAATTAATGCTAACATCTTAAATCGTGCTAGCAACATGCTAATTCATGCTTGCTATGTGCAAAGACTATAGAATAACACAAGACGTGTCACTCGTATTGTTTTGAATGGGAGAAAGTGCAACACGCAATATGGCTAAATAAAAGGCCAGTCGCTGATTGGTAAAGTCATCGCGTCACTGCAGCGGCCATTAGAAGCTCCGGTTCCAATAGAAACAGTCAGACGCGTGAGACGCGCACTTAGGACTACGCAGCCTGACTGATCCAGCCTGAAAAATACCTTTTTTTTGTCATGATTCAAGCGTTTAGAAACAAAATTTATGAGACAGTTGCTGTCAGATTTCATTGGCGATTTAAAATATGAAATTTAATCGAAATCTTGGCAAACAGCTTCGGAGAATTTGATGTTTCCCCATTCAAAGAGATAGGAGCTGCACTTGCATGACCGAGAGGCATTTCTAAGATGGCCGCTGAGTGAAAAGGGGACTTTGCTATGTGTTAAAACATGCTAACATGTTCACTCTTATAAAGAAGTGTTTACATAAGATATGTACTGAAAAATAATGGCACTCTTCTTTATCCTTCAGTAACGGATCATCAGCTAAACAGCAGTTTGGAATGACGTTCACCGTGAGACCAGGAACCAAACAGCCAATAACACCCGTGATCAAAGATGGTTCGTCCTGATCCGGAGAACATTATCAACTAGAATTATTCCAGAGACGTGCCTTACCTGTACACCTCCCTGGCAGATTTTGCACCCCGTCTGAAGCTTTATTACTGCTGCTGCCGAAGTATTACTGTAACTTTCTACGGTGTTTCGACCGCAGCTCCATCACGGACTTCCTAGAGCTGCTAAAATCACTCATATGGAGCAACTGTGCCTGTATATGCGACGTGGACAACACAGACTCACAATATTTGACATTTTAATGACATAATTTTTAATTTAATCCATTCAAATCATTTGATGTCCTAATCGTTGTTTTTATCATTGGACGTTTCTTTTCATGCTAAAAATTAGGAACACCAGTTCTTAATTGTGACGTCTAAATAACATTTAGGAACGTCTTTAATAATCATTAATGTACAAAATTTCCCTATAGCTCTCGATACGAGAGCTTCCTCCAGTGGTGCTGGATTTTTTTCCAGGTCAAAACATGATGTATTTTGTAAACTATTTTCTGAAAGTATAAACTAAGCCTTAAGATGTATATGTAAATGCTATAGATAATGCGTGTGAAGCCTTGAACACTTTACTGATGGCCTTTCTCAATGAAGAATACTGCTTTTTCTGAATCTGAAGCCTGAATCAAAGAAAAAAAATGAAGCACACTTCGTTTTTGTATGAAGATACTGGACGAAAATAAGCTGTAAATAAGACATTTTTTGGGAAATCTCACACATCTTTAAAAGGTCAATAATTGTGCTTTATTAATCAACGAAATTATGTGTATGACTGTTTATGTGAGATTGTTATTTTGGACATTTAACAATTTGTTACACCTAAAGGGAAAAATATAACCGCAATATTCTTTAATAAAAACATGCGAGAGCAAAAATAGATGAACGAAACTTTATTGAACAGTGAAAGTTTTTTTTCTGAAGGTGTGAAATGTTTGTTTGCTCAAATATGAGGAAAAAACAGCATAATCAAAACAGTCAGCATTCACACCCATTTCTGTTATTAAAAATACATGTTCTGCTTACTGAAACACATGAATCATCACAGATAAGCGTACTTGATGGAGACAGAGCAACAGAGATGGGAGTGAAAGGGTGCGTGTGGTTTCCCATGATGCTCTAGGGCGCAGGGGTTTGCTGGCCCACGCTGTGGTGCAGCACCTGATGGTCCCAGCCCACGCTGGTCAACACGGCCGAGCCGCCCGGGACCCAACACACACCGCGCACGAAGTCCTGGTGCCGCCGGTCCCTGAAACTGAACACGGACGACGCCACAGACTCAGAGCCACTCTCATATAAACACACAGCGCTTAAACACACAGTACCGCGGTACAGATGTGCACCATGATGATGTCATGTTCTCTTGTTTTGACTCATCTCATGTTTTATGCTGCTTTCACATGCTCTCAGAATTAACGTAAATACAAGTTTCCAAGGTAAAAATTGCACATGAATGCTATCTCGAAACTTGAATGCGATGAGCTCATAATCACGACTTCAGAATTGGGAATTATCAAATTTCCGATAACAGCATTAAACTTGTACCATAGAGATAATGTGAACGATGATATTCTTTCAAATATCTAAGAGTACATGAATATGAGTGCAAAATTTAATTGTTTTAACAAATTGTACAACTACATTCATCAATAATATGACATGTATTATTATTTAATATATATACTTAAATAATAATATAGATATTATATTACTATATATTAATTTAAATATAAATATATATATATATATATATATATATATATATACACACACAAATGTAAATGATTCAAATCATTATATAAATATAAGTATGTAAATGTAGTGTATATTTATTTTAATCTTACTACAATCATATATATATATATATATATATATTAAATCATCTAAATTAATTTTGTTAATAATTACAACATTCAATCAATAATTAAATATATATTATATTATCAATGAATTTATATCAAATTATACAACAGTATAATTAATATAATACTTATGTATAATAATAAAATAACAATAAATAAAATTATATATGATATTGTATATATAATTGTAATTAATATAACATATCAATTTACATTGATATGTATATATTTTTCATTCATTTAAATTATCTAATTATATATACACACACACACATATGTGTGTGTGTGTGTGTGTGATTATTAAATAATATAAATTTCATATTATTTTATTACATTCAATCAATAACATGCAAATATATTTATATGAATACATTTATTATATCAAATTATATTATATATACATGTAATTATAATATAATAAATAATAAATAACTAAAATAATTAGTATTTATTATATTGATACTCTATATAATATAATCATTATGTAATATACACATATTAATGTAAATTCATATTATATCACTATATATTAATTTAAATATATATTATTTATACATATATATACACATATACATACACAATTAATTTGCATGTAATTTACTAAAATCAATTATATAAATATGTACATTTAAATTCATTTCATATTCATTATTTTATTACAATATTCAATCAATATTTAAATATATATTTATATTATCAATAATATATCAACTTATGTTATATATAATTATAATTATGTATAATAAAATTATAACAATAAATAATATTATATATATATATATATATATATATATATATATATATATATATATATACACACACGATATTGTATATACAATTATAACATAATACAAATTTATATTGATTTGTATACATTTTTCATTATTTTAAATTATCTAATAATCTATATATGTATAAAGTTATTAAATATTAATTAACTTCATATTATTATTTTATTACATTTAATTAATAATATTCATATTTTATATAATAAATAATAAATTAAATATTAAATAAATTTATACTTATATCAAATTATATTATATATGTAATTATAATGAATATTATATATAACAATAATTAACTAAAATAAATATATATTTAATATTTATTATATTGATACTGTATATAATATATAAATTGATATTTATTATATTTTTCATAATTTTTCATTATATACACACACATATACATACATGCATACATATAAGATTAATAAATAATATAAATTAATTTCATATCAAACATTTTATCATTTGGTGTTTAAACCACAAAAACTGCTTTCATGTCGGTTTCATGTACTTCGGGGTGTGTGGATTTCCTGTCCTCTCATTGGCCGATCCAGGACAGCCAATGAGGAGAGAGGTGTGTGTCAATACTCACATTTCTCTGAGCTCTGCAGTAACCACGGCAACGGAGCAATCATCACTGATAGAGGCCAGAAGAGGTGCACTGCAAACACAGCCCATAATAATCACGTCACACTAGATTCTCTCATCTCACGGTAGTGTGTTTGTCATGTGACGCACCTGTCTGAGGAGAAGGCCAGTCTGGAGACCCTGCGGCTGTGAGCGTGTGTCGTCCGCACGGCGTCTGACGTCTGCAGATCTCTCAGAGTCACACGGCCCAGTTCATCACCTGACGGCACAAACATCAGCTACATCAACACCACGGCATCACGGGACAGACAGGGCAGTGCATGCTGGGAAATCAAGCTGTACCGTATGCGATGGTGCTGCTCTGATGAGGGTGCCAGACGACGGCGGTGGGACTGCAGCTGGGAGAGACCACGTCTGAAACACACAGGAAGTTACACACTCTCTGACAGGAAGTGACAGAAGAATCTCTATAAATCAGAGTTATGAAAGACAAGCTGATCAAAAACACTCCGGTGTGTGTGTGTGTGTGTGTCAGTGTGTGTGTGTGTCAGTGTGTGTGCGAGTGTTTGAGTGTGTGTCAGTGTGTGTGTGTTTGTGTGTGAGTGTGTTTCAGTGTGCGAGTGTGTGTGTTTGTGTGTCAGTGTTGTTGTTTGTGTGAGTGTGCAAGTGTGTGTGAGTGTGTTAGTGTGCGTGTTTGTGTGTGTCAGTGTTGTGTGAGTATGTGTTTGTGTGCGAGTGTGTTTGTGTCAGTGTGTGCGCAAGCGTGTGTTTGTCAGTGTGTTTGTGTGCGAGTGTGTGTGTGCGAGTGTGTGTGTGTGCAATGTGTGAGAGTGTGTTTGTGTCAGTGTGTTTGTGTTTGTGTGAGAGTGTGTGTGTGCAAGCGTGTGTGTCAGTGTGTGTGTGTGTGCGAGTGTGTGTGTGCCAGTGTGTTTGTGTGTCAGTGTGTGTGCGAGTGTGTGTGTCAGTGTGTGTGTGCCAGTGTGTTTGTGTGTGTGTCAGTGTGTGTGCGAGAGTGTGTGTGCCAGTGTGTTTGTGTGTGTGTCAGTGTGTGTGTCAGTGTGTGTGTCAGTGTGTGCGAGTGTGCGTGTGCCAGTGTGTTTGTGTGTGTGTGTCAGTGTGTGTGCGAGTGTGTGTGTCAGTGTGTGCGCGAGTGTGTGCGCGAGTGTGTGTGCCAGTGTGTTTGTGTGTGTGTCAGTGTGTGCGAGAGTGTGTGCCAGTGTGTTTGTGTGTGTGTCAGTGTGTGCGAGTGTGTGTGTGTCAGTGTGTGCGCCAGTGTGTGCGAGTGTGTGTGTGCCAGTGTGTTTGTGTGTGTGTCAGTGTGTGTGCGAGTGTGTGTGTGTGTCAGTGTGTGCGAGTGTGTGTGTGCCAGTGTGTTTGTGTGTGTGCAAGTGTGTGTGTGTGCGAGTGTGTGTATCAGTGTGTGTGTGTGTATATGTCACTGTGTGTGTCAGTGTATTTGTGTGCGAGTGTGTGTTTGCGTGAGTGTGTGTCAGTGTTGTTGTGTGCATGTCAGTGTGTGTGTGTGTTTACCGAGGCGAGAGGCAGGTTTGGCTTTCCGTCTGTCCCACAACAGCAGTCGTCCGTCCTGCAGGAGAGTGTGAGAGAGTTACACACTCAAACACACACGTGTGTGTGTGTGTGTGTGTGATGACACTGACCTGAGCACATGACAGGAAGAGAGACTCGTCTGCAGGAGAACACGACACACCGCTGACCGGCAGAGAGTGAGCTGAGAGATGATCATCATACAGATCATTTATAGACACGAGTTAGACTGTTGCTTTAAATAAATGTATATATATGTTATATATGTTATGTCACTTCCTGTTTGCTCACCTGTATACGAGCTGATGACGCTCTCCTGGTTCAGATCCCACACTTTGATCCTGAAATCAGAGACGGACAGTCAGAGAGTGATTGACAGTCGTCAAGACAACGGTCCATGAACACACAGACTCACCTGCAGTCCGCGCTGCAGCTGACGGCGTGACGCGCGCCCGCGCACACACTCACGCCCGTCACCGCGTCATCGTGCTCGTGCGCACTAAAGCGGTTCACCAGCAGACGCTCGTCCTCCGCCAGCTCCCATAATTCCACCGAACCTGCGGCACAAACACACATTACCATTCAAACATCAGATGATACATGTTCAAAAACATTAACAGCATGATTTATTTCTCAAAGAGCGCAATATTACTGTAGTAGAAAACACTATTACTGTTGAACATCTGCAAAAAAAACATGGTATTACCATGGTCCAAAAACTAAGATAAAACCACAGTATATGTAAAAATTAACTTAATACTATAATAAAAAATAGATATTAATGTGGTAAATGTCAATGAGCACAATGTTACTATGGTAGATCTCTAAAAATGAAATATTGTTGAGCGTGTCCAAAAATACATGGTATTACCATGGTACAAGTTCAAAAACTAAAAAAAAAAAACCAGTATACGCCCAAAAACATATTAATACCATGGTAAAAGTCTGATAAACATAGTATTTCCACTGTTACATTTTAAAAAAGTACAATATTACTATGGTAGATCTCTAAAAATTAAATATTGTTGAACATGTTCAAAAAAAAAAAAAAAAAAAAAAAAAAAAAAAAGGTATGGTATTACCATAGTATAAGTCCAAAAACTAAGATAAAACCGCAGTATGTACCCAAAAACTTATTAATACCATGGTAAAAGTCTGATAAACATAGTAATAGCATGATTTCCTCATCAAAAAGCACAATATTAATATAGTAGATGTTTAAAAACTAAATATTATTGTTGAGCATGTCCAAAAATATATGGTATTACCATGGTACCAGTCCAAAAACTAAGATAAAACTGCAGTATATGCCCAAAAACATATTAACACCATGGTAAAAGTCTGATACGTAGTATTATTATTACCATGGTATATGTCAAAAAGCACAATATTAATATAGTAGATCTCTAAAAACTAAATATTATTGTTGAGCATGTTTAAAAATACACGGTATTACCATGGTACAAGTCCAAAAACTAAGATAAAACCGCAGTATATGCCCAAAAACATATTAATACCATGGTAAAAGTCTGATAAACATAGTATTATTACCATGGTACATGCCAAAGAGCACAATATTACTATGGTAGATCTCTAAAAATGAAATAATATTGATGAGCGTGTCCAAAAATACATGGTATTACCATGGTACAAGTCCAAAAACTAAGATAAAACCGTAGTATATGCCCAAAAACATATTAATACCATGGTAAAATCTGATAAACATAGTATTATTACCATGACACATGTCAAAAAGCACAATATTGCTATGGTTGATCTAAAAAACAACATAATATTATTATAAATGGAGCCATTCCAATAGGGTCCATCTTCAAAAAACATGATATTACCATGGCACCATATTTTAAAAAGTCAGAACCATATAAATACTGTTTGTACCATGGTATTACCAACTGATAGCATCGCTGTACCACCCGCTACACGTCCATAAACACAGTAATACCGTGATCAAGTGTGTTTTACCCGCGTCTGACGCCAGGAGCAGCGCGCGCTCTGAGATCCATCTCGCGTCCGTGACTCCAGCTTCAGTCTGAACGCCCGCCTTACAGAAGCCCTCGCTGGGGGCCAGTTTGGGGTCACTGTACACCCACACGGAGCCCTGCCAGCTGCGACCCGACAGACTGGACGCTCCCAGCAGCAGCGCGCCGTCTGACACACAACAACAACAACAACAACAGTAAATTTACGACTGAGAAATAATCACATGACCTGCAGCGTGCATGAGTAGAAGCACAATAAATGTAATAATAATTAATAATAATAAATATATCCAAAATATTAAAAAAATAAATATACAATACACACTGAATATACATTATCGATAAATTTAAATATATATTTGCAGTGTAATTAAATATACTTGAGACATTTGTTGCAGCAAAATAAAATAATCGCCGTTGCAGTTCAGTAATAATAAAAGTAATTAAGAATAAATTGATATATTTACATTATATTGTTCTATTTAAATTCCTATACTGAAAGCATTTCATGCACATGGGTTTATTTCGTGAGAGACGATGGTTTTTCATCTGACCTGTTCTGTAATCGACCGCGTCCAGGTGTCTCTCCATACACGCCGGAGCGTTTACCGGAATATTCCAGCGGTTCTCTTTAATCATTGTGATTTCTGGTTATTGTTAATATCACACTGAACTCCTGCGATCTCCCGCAATGAATGAAAACGACACGCGCGTGTGCAGCACTTCCGCTTCCAGCGCCGGACACTTCAAAATAAAAGCTGAGAAACTGAAACAATCTTCAAAATAAGAGCCGCGAAAATAAATGGAATTCAAACCACTATGTGATATGTGGTATTAAAAATATACGATATAAAAGACTCTATGTAATTTTTTATCTTATGTTTATGATTAAAAAAATAAGAAACATAAAATATCAAATGTTTTCTACTCTCATCTTTCTCCTCTAGATGTCGCGCTAGCGCCAGTTTTGACCTTTAAGACTCATCTTGATAGGAAAAAAAAAATGAGATGTCAGGAAAATGTATTTTAGTGCTTTGTGTACATCCGAGAAACTTTATGTTCGCTCGCAAAAGTTTTGCGTTCCTTCAAAAACGTTTGCGTTCACCGGAGAAACGTTGCGTTCGCTCACAAAACTGATTTGAGGTGGGAGGAAAACTATTTCAGTGCTTTTGCGAACGGAATACGCAATACTCTTTGAAATATAATTTTTCCTTAAACCTAATGTAGATGTATTTATGTAGTTTTCATTTCACAACATATTAGACACTATGTCAATAATGAACTTTGTCTTAGGCTTATTACAAAATAAATCTATGATAAATGTGCTCATGGTTCATGTTCAAAGTCCTTCCTGGGTTTCAACACAACCTTTAAGTCAATAAAACATCATAAACACTATGAAAATAGACTTTTTTCAATTATAAAACACGCAATTATAAAACAAAACAAGTCATTGTGCATCTCTAAATACAAAACATTCCAGAGGTGTTTAAGTCCACAGTTTGTATGTTATGTAATCAGAGACGCTCTGAAACGTCCATTCGGTGGACCAGACCCACTCAGACCTGGTCTTTGGTGATCATTCCTCCTGCAGGACAGGTCCAGAGGGTCTTTAGGAGGCGTGTATCCGGTTAGCAGAGCTTCTGAGCGTGACTTCAGAGAGCTTGAGTTTGTCCTGTTGGGTCATCATAGAGCTCAGCTCCAGATCATCGGAGGTGAAGGTTTGAAAAATCAGATCCAGCAGCCATAAAACTGACCCCAAGACAGCCAGGACTGACCCCACCAGATAGACCTTAAGCAAACCACGGCTCGGCTTCTGGCTGAACATCTCTCTGATGAAAGGAACAAGTTCCCTCACAGTCTCCATGATGTCCAGATCCGATCTGTTCAGAGAACACAGTTCAGTTCTTCATCATGAAACATCTGCTGATCAATATGAGTGTGCTCACCTGCTGAAGTCTCTGCGCTCGGCTGAATGAGACTGGAACTCTGTTATCCGTCCTATATACAGCCGATCCAGACTGAGTCCGCCCACAGAGACGTGAGGAACATGATCAGCTGACCACACACACTTCCACACGTTCACTGTGTTTGGGACAAGACTGCTTTATCTGATTCAATGAGACCACTGGGTCACGTATTCAGCTCTATTCTATTCTATTCTAGTCTTGGTTGAGCAATATTAAAGAAGGAAAGGTAACATCCCATAATACCCTAGCAACCATCTATAATATCCTAGCACCTATCCATAAAACCCTAGAAACGCCCCGGCAACCACTCAAAACACTTTAGTAACCACATAGAACACCCTAGCAACCACTCATAATACCCTAGAAACACCCTGGCAACCACCCTGATCACTTAAGTTTAATGAGACTGCTGGGTCACATATTCTATTCTATTCTATATTATTTGCTTTAAAGAAGGGAAAAAAACATTCCATAATACCCTAGCAACTACCTATAATACCCTAGCACCTATCCATAATACTCTAGAAACGCCCTGGCAACCACCCAGAACACTTTAGTACCCACATAGAACACCTTAGCAACCACTCATCATACCCTAGAAACAAATGCCCTGGCAACCAACCAAAACACTTTAGTAACCACGTTAGAAACTAACCCATTAGTTACCACATAGATACACCCTAGCACCACTCATAAATACCCTAGAAACACCCTGGCAACCACCCTGATCACTTAAGTTTAATGAGACTGCTGGGTCACATATTCTATTCTATTCTATTCTATATTATTTGCTTTAAAGAAGGGAAAAAAACATTCCATAATACCCTAGCAACTACCTATAATACCCTAGCACCTATCCATAATACCCTAGAAACGCCCTGGCAACCACCCAGAACACTTTAGTACCCACATAGAACACCTTAGCAACCACTCATCATACCCTAGAAACAAATGCCCTGGCAACCAACCAAAACACTTTAGTAACCACTTAGAACACCCTAGCAATCACTTACAACCCCATAGCAACCACTCATAATACCCTAGAAACGCCCTGGCAACCACCCAGATCACTTTAGTTTAATGAGACCACTGAGTCACATATTCTATTCTAAGTAGAACAGCAATATTAAAGAACATAGAACACTCTAGCAACCACCCCCTAGCAACCACTCGTAATACCATAGAAATGCCCTGGCAACCACCTAGAACACTTTAGTAATCCATAAAACACCCTAGCAACTCCCTGGCAACCACCCTCAACACTCTAGCAACCACCTATAATACCCAAGCAATGCCCTGGCTAGCACCCAGAACATTTTAGTAATCGCATAAAACACCCTAGCAACTCCCTGGCAACCACCTATTATACCCCAGCAACACACTGGCAACCACCCAGAACAACATAGTAACATTCCTGCAACTACCAGAACACCCTAGCAATCACCCACAATACTTTGCAATGCCCTGTCAATCACCTAAAACACCCTTGGAACCACCCATAATACTGTAGCAACCGCACCAAATACCCTAGAAATGCCTTGGAAACCACACACAATACCCTAGCAATGCCTGCCAACCACCCAAAACGCCCTAGCAACCACATAGCAACATGTTAAGAAGCACTCAGAACAACATAGCAATGCCCCGGCAACCACCCTGAACACTAGCCCGTCCAATCACAATTCAGAGTCTGATCGAGCCACATGTGTTATTGTGTGCGTGGCGTTTGTTTTTCTCACATTGGTGATAAACGACAGCCTTAATGAGCATGTGTGGTGTGATTATGAGTTCAGATGTTCAGAATAGAGCTTCTGTCTGAACTCATGAATATTATGGTGACGCTCGGAGCATGTGAGTGTGAGTGGCTGGAAATTCCAGAGTGAACGGCAACATTAATCGGATTAGATCCAGAAGAAGAGGAAAACAAGCTGTTCTAGTGATTCTGAGGCGGGAGTTTCCTGCCTTTCACCGCAGACTGGATATCTGTATTCAAGTCAGTAGTGTTATTGTGGTTGGTTACAGAATTATCTATTACATGCCCACCTAAACCAAACACATGGATCTGGTGAAAATAAACCCGATTTGAGATATATTGCATAAATCACTTGAGCTGCTGTGATGTTTCAGACATGTGTGAACACGCAGCACTTCATGAGCAGAAGAGCAGAAGGTCTGAATGTCCTGCCACACAACACATACTCATTTAGAACATACCACAGGAACATCAACATACACACACACACATTTGTTTTACTATCCTTGTGGGGACTCTCATAGACATAATGGTTTTCACACTGTACAAAATGTATATTCTCTCCTCTTACACTAACCCTACCCCTAAACCTACCCATCACAGAAAACTGTCTGCATTTTTACATTTTCAACAAAAAAAAAACTCATTCTGTATGATTTATAAGCTTGTTTCCTCATGAGGACCAAAAAAATATCCCCACAAGACAAAATGTGTGTGTGTGAGGTGTGTCTGATAGAAGCATGTAATAGATATAAATACAGCGCATGACATCAAAGCACAGCGAGAGCGTTTCAAAAGCATAAGGAGTCGTATGCTCTCCAAATGCTTTTGCGGTGCTTTGATGTCATACGCTGATCGGACCGCCCAGTGCCGATGAATCTCGAACAAGCCTTCCATCAACAATGGCGGACGTTGCATTACTATTGATGCTCATGGCTTTGGCATCCAAACACAGCGGATCCAACGCACTGTAATTTGTATAGATGGAGGTTACAATTGAGCTGCTATTAGCTCGATTAGCTGCTATTTCAAAAATGGCGGTCACAAGTTTCTTGTTGGTCACGGTAACCCCGTCCCCAGCCCCTGATGCAAGCAGTTCTTACTTCTAGACCAGCAATGTTTTAGTGCTACTTACGAACCACTTTTCCTGGTTCAGAGCTAGTGCTTTGGGTGTTGAAAGACAAAGACCTGATTTGAAACTAGGCTCTGGCTCTGAACCAGCACTTAAACTACCTTAGTGGAAAAGGGGTACACGAGTCTCTCCTCTGGCTACCATCCACAGAGCAACGGGCAGAGGGAACACAAGATTCAGGAGATCAGCCGTTTTTCTGCCATGGTCACCAGGACTCCTGAAACCGTTGCCTGGGCCGAGTACGCACAGAACTCCTCCGCCAACCAGCTACCAGTGCGTACTCGGCTTACATCGGATGTTTCATCAGTTACCCATGAGCGAGAGGATCTGGGACGCCGCTCACCAACACCTTGAGTGGGCAGTGCACTGTCAACAGAGCCATGCTGATGCTCGGAGGACCACCTCTCCCACCTACCAGCCCGGGCAGAAAGTGTGGCTATCCACCCGTGACATCAGACTGCGCCTGCCTAGCCAACAGCTAACTTACTGCCCTTTATGCCACTGGCATGTAGGGTAGCAACAAAAGTCCTCCACTCCTGTCTGTTCAGGGCCAAGGTGGGGAAGGTGCCCCAAGTGTGGTTCAGGCTCTTCAACTCTCTTTCTACTGTCCGTCACCAGGTCTGTCTCTCTTGCGTTTGCCTTCTGGTGTCCAGTGAAGGGCTGTGTAGGAGATATTTTCTGTTTCTCTCCTCAGCAGGTACCCAATCCACCACCATCTTTTTCTCATAATGATGGTCTCAATGTTGTCTTGATCACACTGAGCAAGTAGTTGCTCATTTGAGCTGACGATTGGCCAGAAAATTCTCAGGATTCTCCTCAAGTGTTTTATGTGGAAAACGGACAGCTTATTCAGGTCACTGTCTGTCAGCTAAGTCAGCGATTTATTGGTGCCTTCCTCAAAGTCCGTCAAATTAACCCTGTCACATATACCCTTGGCACTACTGGATTCAGCCTACCTTCTATTTTTCAAGTCTTATCACCCTCCTGTTTCAGACCTCCCTACAGAGCCTGGTCCTGCTGCTGCTGATATTGGATGATGGAACAGTATATTCGGTGAAGGAGATCCTGGGTGGCCGCTTGGAATACCTGCTCGACTGGGAGGGCTACGGGCCAGAGGAGAGGTCTCGGGTCCTCAGGAAGGACATCTTGGATCCTACCCTTCTCTCAGTATTCCACGCCTCACATCCACAATGTCCAGCACCTCGCAGTCGAGGCCGGCCTACACGACGTCAGGGTCCTTGGCCCTCAGGAACTCTTTACCTGCGATCCAGCGAATCATCTTCTCCTGAGGCTTCCCCTTTGTCTCCTTAAAATACTCACCTGTCCCCAGCTCCTGGAATCCACTGATCCCTCTTCTGCAAAATGTGTGCATCCTATCAATTATCTCTCAAACTACCTGGTAAAAGAGAAAAGACTCTGCCATCATCTACAACATCTCCATAACTGCATTACTTCATAGTATAATCTTCATTCTATGCAATCACCTGTCTGGTTCACAAATCTCCAAGTCTGGTTTCCCGTTACAATATGTGAGTTTATAAATATTTATGAATGTCTATATGTGTGTTGCTTTGTGTGTAAATATAATAAAACACACATGTACAACCCCCCCCAATCTGATCGTCATGGAGATCTGGCAGCGGTGTTCAGGTGTGGCACCTCCGTCTGTGTGTGTTGAGTCACCGTCTCACCTCAGACGAGACACACCCGACACACACAGAGCTGAAATCAGTGCCTGCAGGCGGAGAGTTTTACAACACACACACACGTAACTCTTCATCACACACACTCGCTGTTCAGCAAACACAGGAAACGCCGGACACTACACTGTATAAATCTGAACATCACACTTACTTTAATCAACACAAAACCTCTCAACCTCATTTCAAACTGCTGGTTAGTGCCCTGAACCACCGCAGGACATGAATATAGTGTTTATCAGTCTGTGTCCATCTCATGTATCATAATAATGAATCACGATTAAATTCCATCTCTGTTACTGTGAGGATGTGAGTGTGTGAGTGTGTGTGTGTGAGTGTGTGCGTGTTGATTCATGTTATGAAGGGTGTGACGCTGTGAGGAAGGGTATAACACACACACACACACACACAGGTGAGCAGCTCCTGAAATAAAAGCCGAACACAAGCGGCACATGCTGCATTTGAGCACTTCACACATAGAGAACAACAACTTTCACACACAAACCGGTGAGTTCTTCATTTTAACATGGTAAATTAACCATGATTTTAAGTGTCATTCAGTTGTGTTTGAAAGAAAGTTCAGCTAAAGTTGTGTTTTATTCGTTTAGATTGATATATCGTCTGGATGAAGACGTGGATTTTTCTTTCATTAGCAGGTTTGTTTTTAATCATGATGGTTTTGGGCATGTATTATATTAATATCATGTTTTTTGGACATGTATTATAGTAAATCAATGATATTCTTCATTTATTATGTAAATGCCATGATGTATGAATATGCTAATAATTCAGCACAATGGCACGTGTCAGTTTTACCATGTTTTTTCCATGGTAAAGTGTAGTTTTAAGCGCTCAGTAATACATGTTGTGCTGGTCTCCAGCTCTGTCTGCGGTGTGTTCGACGCAGCAGGACTGCGGCCGCGGCGCGTGTTACCCGGCGATGGGTGACCTGCTGCTGGGCCGAGAGCAGAACCTGCGCGCCTCCTCCACATGCGGTCTGATGGGGTCTGAGGTGGTCTGCACTCCACACGGACAGGTGAGATGCTGGAAAACACAAAGTTCTTTCAGTTTGGTTCTGCTATTGTTGAGTGCCACACCCAGAGGAACATGTTCAGATGAGATCTTTGTGATGGTTCATTTGAGTATCAGATGTTTCTCCTTAACCTGCCAACTGTAAATAATCGCCCCCCTTTTTGAGTATAGATCTGAATTTAAATGGTTATGGTTCATGAAAGCTTTGGAATACAGATCTAAGGTTGGTTCTTTTTTTTTAAAGAGACATTCAGCAGATTATTGCTGAGAAAGAACACCAAAAAATGAAAGTGTAAAAAGGGTATATTAGTCTAAGTTTACTGTAAAACAAATGTACTGAAATAAATGCAAAATATATGTTTTACAAAATCATTTGGACTCTAAAATCATTAGAAAATCAAAGCCGTATGTCTAATCAAGTTGTGTTCCAAAATTTCCAAATCATACAATTATTAAAATGATCCCAAATAATCCCATATTATTATTATTTAAATTAGCAGAAATTTTATAATATACTACTTAAATATATGAATATATATATATATACTGTATATATATATATATATATATATATATATATATATATCATTTAATATTTATTTTACATTACAGTAATGAGAATGTAAGAGGTAAATGTGTTTAATTGTCATGAAAATAATATCATAACACACACAAAAAAATCTTAATGATCTTGAAAAGAGGGTTCATTATATTATATTTCTTCTTTCTTTCTTATGATTTTAAGGTGAAACATAACTCGAGAGTTTTCACTCATTTCTGGTTTTCATGCTTCGCTAGCAGCAGTTTTTGAGGCTGATTCATTTCGAGTTGAACATGTTTATTCAGGTTATTGCTGATGGTTTGTAAAATTAAATCTTCACACAGGCATTCTGCTCTCATTAAGACATGAGACGTAATAATTAACAAACTCAGATTCATCAGCCTGAGGCGACGCTTATCATACAGAGAAATTATGTGTTTTACGCTTCATTTTCATGATAATTAAACATATTTTAGCTCTATGATCTGACTGTATGGCTCATTTATGCCTGTGTTTATTTGAGGGGAAACATATGAGACAAAGTTGATACTCAAATGTATGGATGTATTTTTTCCCAACATAAAAAAAAAAAAAAAATCATAATTAAGACAAAAAATTGTCATAAATATTACAGCTTTTTAACTTTGATTTTATGATCTCATACTTATGACATGGTCATAATTTTAAGTTTAAAGAAAACTATAAGTCATATTATTATCACTAGTCATGACTTAGTATGTCACAATTTTGACTTTATCTCATAATTTCTACTTCAAATGTCATTATTACGATAAAAAGTCAAAATTATAACATACTAAGTCATAATTATGAGATGAAAAAATCGTAATTATGGCATAAAAAGTTGAAATCAAAATAATTAATACTACATTGAAATTATAACTTAAAGTCATTATTAAATCATTTAAATTTAAATAATTACATACTAATGAAATTATAACTTCAAAAGTCAATTATGACATTAAAAAGTCAAAATTATGAAAAATTAATCTAAGTGATATTTTCGACTTTTAATGTCATAATTATGACATAAAAGTCAAAATTATGCCATAATTTTTACATAAAATATTTTGACTTTGTATGTCATATTGTTTGTCATTTCTACTTTCAATGTCATAATAATGACATAAAATTCAAAATTATTACTTAGTATGCCCACAAAAGACTTTATGTCATTAAGATGATTTACCAACTTTTTTTCTTATGTGGCGAAAATGGCCTCCATATAAATGAGACATATCTGAGAACTCTTAAATCTTATAAGTAACACAGAGTCCAAGTCAGATGTCTAAACCGAGCTGTCTGTGTCTCAGTGGAAGATGAAATGTTGTCCGTGTGACTCACGGAACCCCGCGGCGTATAACGCTCACAGGATCCAGAACGTGATCTCCAGCGCCGGACCCAACCGATGGTGGCAGTCCAAGAAAGGTAGGACATCAAAACCGCTGATAAAAACAACATTCTGTTTGCCATGTTTACTTGAATATTACTTTATGTATGTCAGGTATTTGTACGTGCACGTTTGGCTGACGTATGTAGGCTATTTAAAGGACGTTAAAATGAAAAGTAGGCTACATATACTAAATAGCCTAGTTTTAATTCTTTCAACAGTATTTTCTGTAACTAAAAAGGTAAATTAGTTTTCAGTCAGCGCTTATTTTAACTTACCACACGCCAACGGACGACACGCTCGCCTGAGGAAGTAACCATAACAACAGCAAACCGCGGGAAACCCTTACCTTTAGGATTAATATCGACGAAACACACGACATACACTTAATTATTGATTTATATACATTGATTTATAATTACGCCATAGAACTTGTGTTTAAAAGTCACTTAAGATGAAGTTCATCGTGGGTGAAACAAAAACAATTTATGTTACGAATATAAAAAAAAGATTTAAATTAGATTTTATTTATCTTTGAAAATTATCAAATTTGTTCAATTAATGCCAAAGCAAATGTAATTGCTTTCCTATTTACACTTCCAAACACTTGTAGCCTACTTTTAATTAATTTTAATTAAATACGTATTTGTAATTCATAAAATGTAAACAATTACAAGATTACGCAATACAGTTTGATGGAAATTTGCAAGGAAAATAAGTGTTTGTCACTCCATCATTTAAAGGTTTTCCAGTGTTAATGTGATTGTGTGTTTATTCCAGATGTGAGTCCCGTGACGCTGCAGCTGGATTTAAATGGAATGTATCACCTGGAATCCGTCTTACTGTCTTTTAAGGTATCTGATTCGTCTCATTGTCTTTATTTTATGTGAAAATGCTGCTTTCTAACGGCTGGTTTTGTCATCTGTAGGGCCCGAGGCCTGACGCACTGATCATCGAGAGGTCGAGGGATTTCGGTCGCTCTTGGCAGCCCGTCCTGTACATGGCCACCGACTGTCCGTCCACCTTTCCTCAGGTGGGCACGTCGTTCCCTCGCAGCCTCCAGGACACTTACTGCTACGCACTGCCATCCACCGCCGACGATCCCTACAGGGACCAGAAGGTATGAAAATCATCATAAATATGACATAAAAAGTCAAAATTATTACATACTTAGTCATATTTATGAGAGGAAAAGTGAAAATTATGACATTCTTAAGTAAAATTATGACAGTCAAAATTATGATAAAAAAAGTCAAAACTGACATACTAATTCATAATGATAACATGACAATCATAATGAAATCATGACATTCTAAAATATGTCAAAAAGTTTAAGTTTTAACATAAAAAGTCAAAATTATGACAAAAAAAAGTCAAAATTATGACAAAAAATCAAAACTATGACATTCTAATTCATAATGATAACAAAAAGTGGAAATCATGACATTCTAAAATATGTCAAAAAGTTTTGACATAAAAAGTCAAAATTATGACAAAAAGTCGAAATCATGACATACTATCATAATTATAAGATGGAAAGTCAAAATTATATCTTAAAAAGTTACAATTACGACATAAAAATTCAAAATTATGACATAAAAAAGTCAAAATTATGACAAAAAATCAAAACTATGACATTCTAATTCATAATGATAACAAAAAGTGGAAATCATGACATTCTAAAATATGTCAAAAAGTTTTGACATAAAAAGTCAAAATTATGACAAAAAGTCGAAATCATGACATACTATCATAATTATAAGATGGAAAGTCAAAATTATATCTTAAAAAGTTACAATTACGACATAAAAATTCAAAATTATGACATAAAAAGTCAATTATGACAAGTCATGAGAAGAAAAGTCGAAATGATTACATACTTAGGTATAATTATGAGAGAAAAAGAAAATTATGACAAAAAGTCAAAACTATGACATACTAATTCATAATGATAACAAAACGTTAAAATTGTGACATAAATCATAAATATGTCATGAATATGTCAAAAAGTTTGTTTTGACAAGTCAAAAATATGACAAAAAAATGACAAAAAGTCAAAACTATGACATACTAATTCATAATGATAACAAAAAACTGAAATCATGACATTCTAAGTCATAAATATGTCAAAAAAGTGTAAGTTTTGACATAAAAAGTCAAAATTATGACAAAAAGTCAAAATTATGACATATCAATTCATAATGACATATGTTGAAATTATGACATAAAAAGTCATAATTATTAAAGTCATCGAAATTATGACTCATTATTATAACTTTTTATTTCATAATTTTGACTTATGTCATAATTATAACTTTTTATATTATCGTTATGATTTACCAAAGCATGATTTTGTGTTTTTAATAAACTGGCCTCCATCTTCTCCTCAGGTTCACTATTATCCTCTCCGTCAGTTCACAAACATCGATCTCCCGAACGAATACAAGATTGAAGGTGAGATGTTTTAACTTTATGAGATTGACTGATTATTATCTACCCGATCGGATGATTGACAGCTGGTTTGACCCTCAGTGGCGTCCGGGTTCACGGCTCTGCGGGTCAATCTGACCCGGTTGGGTTCGGTGCCCAGTATGCCGGGCCGCAGTCTGAGTCAGTTTTATGCCCTGCGCGAGATGAGGGTCATCGGCTCCTGCTTCTGCCACGGACACGCCGACCGCTGCCTCCACGACACCAGCAGCAACCGCCTGTCCAACACACAGGTCAGACACACACACACTACACACACACACACACACACACTGTAAAGCTCACACAGCTCATGCGTGTGTGTTTGTGTTCTGCAGGTGGGAAGCGTGTGTGAATGTCAGCACAACACGGCCGGTGTGAACTGTGAGCGATGTGACAACTTCCATAACGACCTTCCCTGGAGACCAGCGGAGAGCGGAAATGCACACACCTGCAAACGTACGTCTGCACACACACACACTGAATAAATATTCACTGCACAAAGAAAGAGAGAAAGAAATCACTTCAAAGAAAGGGCAGAAGAATTATGTTGGTGTGTTTTGTGCAGGTTGTGACTGTAATAATCACGCCGATCGCTGTCACTTTGACCTGGCGCGGTACGAGGCGACGGGCCGCCGCAGTGGAGGAGTGTGTGACGGCTGTTCACATCACACCACAGGACCCAACTGTGAGCGCTGCGTCCAAAACTACTACCCAAACCCTCTGAGCGACATGAGGAGCCCCGACGCCTGCCTGCGTGAGGATACACACTCTCACATACACACTCACACGCACACACACACACACACTACACATGAGGATGATGATGCTGATGATGAAGGTCTGTCCTCAGGCTGTCTGTGTGACCCCGCGGGCTCTGAGAACGGCGGTCAGTGTGACAGGATGGGAGTGTGTGTGTGTAAAGCTAACGTGGAGGGCGACCGCTGCGACCGCTGTAAAGACGGATACTACAACCTCAACGCCAACAATCCTCTCGGCTGCTCCAGTGAGTCACGGCATTCAACACATATTCAATAATCCATATAAAAACACAAGGATCGATTCATATTACATTCACACAAAAAGAATTAATACATATTAAGTTAGCAATAAATAAATACGAGATTATATTGAATAAAATAAAATGAAAAAATGAAATGAAATAAAGATCTTCAAGCTGAATGTGTTTAATGATCTGCCCGTGTGTGTGTTCAGTGTGCTCCTGTTCTGTCGGGTCGGTCAGCAGTGTGTGTAACCAGCTGACGGGTCAGTGTGTGTGTCGCCCTAACGTGGAGGGTTTAGCGTGTGACCGCTGTGCTGCGGGTTACTGGAACCCGTCGTCGCCCAACGGCTGTCAACCATGTGACTGTGACCCCATCAACGCCCGCAGCGCCACCTGTGACCAGGTACATACAGTCACACACATCATCACACACACACATACACACAGGAGGTTCTTACGTGTGTTTCTTCGTGGTTTAGCGTACGGGTCAGTGTCCGTGTCGTCCTGGCATCGGGGGCCGGACTTGCAGCGGTTGCCCTGACAACACATACGGAAATCCACTGATTGGCTGCAGACGTGAGTGTTTCCTGCCGACACGAACACGACATTCGCTCCTTTTACACGTCAACAGCTCACTATATAGTTAGCTAGCTAAATAGTTAGTAAGTTAGTTAGTCGTTAGTTAGTAAATTAGTTAGTAAGTTAGTACGTTACTAAGTTAATTAGTAAGTTAGTTAGTAAGTTAGCTAGTTAGTTAGTACATTAGTTAGTAGGTTAGTAAATTAGTAAGTTAGTACGTTAGCAAGTTAATTAGTAAGTTAGTTAGTAAGTTAGTACATTGGTTAGTTAGTAAGTTAGTAAATTAGTTAGTAAGCTAGTACATTAGCAAGTTAATTAGTAAGTTAGTTAGTAAGTTAGTTAATAAGTTAGTAGGTATGTTAGTACGTAAGTTAGTAAATTAGTTAGTAAGATAGTATGTTAGTAAGTTAGTTAGTAAGTTAGCAAGTTAATTAGTAAGTTAGTTATATAGTAAGTTAGTAAGTTAGTTAAGTAGTAAGTTAGTAAGTCAGTAAATTAGTTAGTAAGTTAGTAAGTTAGCAAGTTAATTAGTAAGATAGTTAGTAAGATAGTTAGAAAGTTATTAAATTAGTAAGTTAGTAAATTAGTAGGTAAGTTAGTAAGTTAGCAAGTTAGTAAGTTAGTATAGTTAGTAAGTTAGATAGATAGTAAGTTAGTTAGTTAGTTAGATAGTTATGTTAATTAGTAAGTTAGTATGTTAGTTAGTAAGTTAGCAAGCTAATTAGTAAATTAGTTAGCTAGTTAGTAAGTTAGATAATAAGTTGGAAAGTTAGCTAGTTAGTTAGTTAGCTAGTTAGTAAGTTAGCTAGATAGTAAGTTGTTAGTAAGTTAGTTAGTAAGTTAGTAAATTAGTATGTTAGTAACTTAGTAAGTTATTTAGTTAGTTATCAAATGAGTAAATTAGTAAGTTAGTTAGTTTTATTGTCACCAAGGTGGAAATTTTTGGCTACAGACATCAACAACATAGGGACAGAGAATACAAAATACATTTAATTTAATTGAACATTTTAGCATTTAATTTATGTTTAATATGCAGTTTAATGGTAGTTTTATTAATGTAATGTAATTCAATTTGATATGTGAAATATAATTATCATTTATTATTTATTTAATATTATATTAATATTATAATATGATTATGTTATACTAAATTTAATATGTACTTAATATGCATTCATTAATTTTTTATTCATGTAATGTGATCCAATTTAATATTAATATTTATCTGTATTTTTTTTTTTTTTAAATATGTGTTTATTTAATGTATTTGTTTTGTTTAATACAATGTAACACTGAAATTTTTGGTTTGTGTGTCAGCATGTGACTGCGAGCGTTTGGGAACCGTGTCGGGTGGCTGCGATAAACGCACGGGTGCGTGCCTCTGTAAACCAGGAATTACCGGCGCCCGCTGTAACGTCTGCGCCCGCGGCCACTGCGCCAGTTTCCCAGAATGCCCGGCATGCCCGTCCTGCTTCTTCAGCATGAACACCCGCCTGCAGGAGCTCACGCTCGGCCTGGAGCGTCTTACCAACACCCTGCTGTCCTCCAGCGGCCGGCCGACGTCCAGCGACGCGAGCCGCAGGATCCAGGCACTCCAGGATTCACTCATACTGATCCAGGAGTCTGTGTCCGTCCCGCCGCAATCCAGCCGCGCACTGACCCAAGCCCTGCAGAAACTCAACGCACTCCGGTACACACTCACACACATGCTCTTTTTGTGGGATATAAAGGTACAATAATAAAAGTCAACAGGTGGTGTAAATAGGCATCTATAAATGACGACAGAGTTTGACAGAGCTCCATCAGTGTTCATTTAAACATGAAGTCATCCTGACATCCCGCCGCTCTTTCCAGGTCTCAGATGAATGGTTTGAGTGACGATCTGCCGTCGCAGCCGCAGGACCAAGAGCTGGAGCGAAGTCTGGATGAGCTGCAGGCGCTCCTGTCGTCCCTGCGTCTGGACTACTTCAGCCGGAGAGACACCTTCACCAATGGCGCCGGATCCACCAACACCAGTGCGTATCCAGCGCTCCGTCTATAGCGTCTGATTCTTTAGTTTGATCGCTAATGTAAACCTTCTCGCTCTCAGGTGCCTTCTATGCCATTCAGAAGTCGTATGAGACATCTACCGACGCCGTCAAGCGAGCCAACACCACCATAGACTCCCTGAAGAAGTCCGAGGGCATGAGAGAAAACGCCCTGAGCGACCTGAACACCGTGCAGCCAGGAAACACTAAAGACCTGCAGAAGCTGAAGAAGGATATGGCGACGCGGCCCAATCTGACGCCCATCGCCACCAAGGTGAGATATTCGCTGACGGAAAGAGTTTGTTTAAAGCTGAACGGGTCAGTAAAGGTGTATTTGACAGGTGTGCGGTGGTGATCGCGTGGAGCCCTGCACTCCGGAGAGCTGCAGAGGCGACCTGTGTCCTCCTGACGGAGCGCCCCCATGTGGAGCGGAGGAAGTCTGCACAGGAGCACTGCCAAATGCTAACAAGGCCTTTCAGGACGCCGACGAGGTCAAGGCCAAACTACAGGAGCTCAACGACAAAATCACACTAGCAGCAGCGCAGGTACCAACACACAACACACTTTCACTATGACCGCACAAGACCAGCTAGCAAGACTAATAAGTCTAGTCCGTTTTGAATTTACATTGACTTACATTGACATTGATTCTCTGAAACACAGATACAGGAAGCTGAAGATTCGACCAAAAAGGTACGACTGTCCACTGACGAGCTGGCCAATCAGATCAAGCAGGTGCGAGCCGACGTGGACGGAGACCTGAGAGACACCAAAGACTTTATCAACAGACTGAAGGACTTCCTGTTAGGTCAGTAACACACTCACGTGTCACTGCTTTAACTTTATTTTGACATGCTGCACACTGCGAAGTATATACTATGAATTTATTCATAAATTAGTATGTGAAGCAGAAAAGGAGCATGTACATACTGTGTATAGTATGCATACTGCAGTCAGGTAGTAGTATGTAGTGTGGCGTTGAGCAGCTGCAGTACAGTGCTGTAGTTTGCAGTGTGCAGTTGAGCACTAGTATGTAGCATTCAGTAAAGCGCTGTAGTATATAGTGTTCAGTAAAGCAGTTCTATGTAGTGTGCAGTTAAGCGCAGTACAACACTGTAGTATGTAGTGTTCAGTACAGCACTGTGGTATGTAGTGTAGCGTTGTAAAGTGCAGTAGTATGTAGTGTGCAGTGCAGCACTGTAGTATGTAGTGTAGCGTTGTAAAGTGCAGTAGTATGTAGTGTAGCGTTGTAAAGTGCAGTAGTATGTAGTGTGCAGTGCGGCGCTGTAGTATGTAGTGTTCAGTAAAGCACAGTAGTATGTAGTGTAGCATTGTAAAGTGCTGTAGTATGTAGTGTGCAGTGCAGCGCTGTAGTATGTAGTGTAGAGTAAAGTACTGTAGTATGTAGTGTAGCATTGTAAAGTGCTGTAGTATGTAGTGTGCAGTGCAGCGCTGTAGTATGTAGTGTAGAGTAAAGTACTGTAGTATGTAGTGTAGCGTTGTAAAGTGCTGTAGTATGTAGTGTGCAGTGCAGTGCTGTAGTATGTAGTGTTCAGTAAAGTGCTGTAGTATGTAGTGTTCAGTAAAGTGCTGTAGTATGTAGTGTAGCGTTGTAAAGTGCAGTAGTATGTAGTGTGCAGTGCAGTGCTGTAGTATGTAGTGTAGCGTTATAAAGTGCTGTAGTATGTAGTGTGCAGTGCAGCGCTGTAATATGTAGTATGGTGTTGTAAAGTGCAGTAGTGTGTAGTGTGCAGTACAGCACTGTAGTATGTAGTGTTCAGTAAAGCGCTGTAGTATGTAGTGTTCAGTAAAGCGCTGTGGTATGTAGTGTGCAGTACAGCACTATAGTATGTAGTGTGGCATTGTAAAGTGCAGTATTATGTAGTGTGCAGTGCAGTGCTGCAGTGTGTAGTAATCAGTAAAGCGCTGTAGTATGTAGTGTTCAGTAAAGCGCTGTAGTATGTAGTGTTCAGTAAAGCGCTGTGGTATGTAGTGTGCAGTACAGCACTATAGTATGTAGTGTGGCATTGTAAAGTGCAGTATTATGTAGTGTGCAGTGCAGTGCTGCAGTGTGTAGTAATCAGTAAAGCGCTGTAGTATGTAGTATGGTGTTGTAAAGATCTGTGTTTCTCACCCGTCTCAGAGCCTCACTCAGACCCGGATCAGGTCCAGCGGGTGTGCGAGGCGGTTCTGGAGGCGCGGTTCCCCCTGACCGTGGAGCAGCTGAAGCAGAAGCTGAAGGAGCTGCAGGATCTGACGTCCTCTCTGCCCGACAGCAGCAGCGTCCTGACGGCCAGCGGCCCACAGCTGGAGAACGCCAGACGCCTGCTGGATGCGGCCCGTGACACACGGTACACCAACATTTAGAACGTACCTCTGAAGTTCATGCAGAATTCATATTGATTATTTTGTTCAGAACTTTTTGTATTTGGCTGATGTTAAACTGTGATCTGCAGAGATGCTGCGTTTGGCATCCAGCAGGATGCTGAGAGCCTTCTGGAGACGATGGCCGACAACGAGGCCATTTTAGATGACCTGAAGGACAAAATCCAGCAGAGCGTCGACATCGCTAATAACGTCAAGGAGGACATCAAGCAGGTCAGTTCGATTCATGTGTGCGGAAACAACAGAAACGACATCAAAACTCAAATTAACATGGATTTATCACCTGTCTCTCTCAGATAGAGGACACGCTGGTTCCCGCCGAGCAGGGGATTGTGGGTATCTCAGGGCTGCTGGATGAGATTCGCCCCCTGCTGGATGAGTTGAGGAATGACGTGAAGACAGGAACAGCGCTAGCGAACGACGCTCAAGATCAGGCAAATTCGGCTCAAGACGAGGCCGACCAGGCCGCACAGGTACCCAAACACACCCAACGCTCACCTGTTCTAGTTAGTAATGGTTTGGTTAGTAAACCAACATGTGTTTGTAGGACCTGGAGGCCTTAATAGACGAGTTAGAGAGGATGAAACAGGCCGCGGCGGAAAACACACAGGCTGGCGAAGACGGCGCCCGTCTACTAAAACTGCAGGAGGAGGCGGAGTCTCTGATGACAGACACCTCCGACATCATGAATGCTTTGAAAGGTAACGCCCACAAAACATACATCCCATAATGTCATGCACACACATTACCGCTCATATGGTTTTTGAATGATTGTAAGACATTTGTGAGACATTTTAGAGTGATGATGTGAACAAATCATTGAATCAGAGTTATGAATCAGTAAACGGACTCAATTCACTGAACCTGCTCATTTGAATCAATGAGTTGATTCTGTAGCTTCAGTAAGTTGATTTGATCGCTTCAGTCAATCAAATTAATCAATTCCATGATTCGAACGAGTCAGTTCACTGAATACATTAGGAATCTATCCACTGAATCAGAGTCAGTTGAATGAACTGAACTGACCAACTCAAACACCGTTTTTGCTACTGAAGGTTAAATTTTAAATGCATTTTATAATAAAATCAAAACATCTATCCCATTATGACAAGCACACACACATTACCCATGGTAACCGCTCGTGTTGTTTGTGTCTCTCAGATAAAGAGGCGTCCATACGGCAGCAGGCGGCAAAGATTGAGGAGAACGGCGCGCTACTAAACGGTCTGGACGCTCAGGTGGAGCTACTCAGAGATGACATTCGCAATAAAGTCATCAGACTGAACATATGTCAGGGCTGATGACGCACAAACACACAATAAACACATTAACACTGTCTCAGTGAGGATTGTGAGTGTGTTATATTTACAGTGGAATACTAGCATACTACACAGTGCACACTGTAGAATGCTTACTAAAATGAGTATGTTGTGATCAATAAAACTATTAACTCTTTCCCCGCCATTAGTGTTTTCACTGTTACACGGTAGGGGGCGCTATTACACATCTTTCTGAAAGAGTACAGAATCTCCTGATCAAAACACAGCTGAAGAAGCAGCAGAAACAAGCGATAGAAGCACTGCTGACGCACATGTTGTAATCTTTGAGAAAAACGTGATTTTCTCAGCTTCCTCCACATTCAAGTGTTGCATGAAGCTAGAATAAAATGTTTTTTCTTTTAATATTTTAAAATATCAATAATTTTGATATTTTTTTACAACATTAATATAAAATAATAATCTAAAATTACAAAAAAAAAACAGATTAATTCTCCAGGACATGGTGTTGGTGTGTAAACAGTTTTATTTTATGTTTTTTAATACAGACATACAGCAGCATATTTATGGATTTCAGCAGGGGTCTGTGATCATGATACACACTTAATAAGCCCCTAAACTGAGCTTTTAACAGATAAAATGCTCTTATAAGCACATATAAAACACAAACATAGAGATTATAACAGCGAGGATGAGTTTTAAATAAGAAAATAATATTTAAACACAGTCCTTTAGTATTTCTGACAGTAAAATCACTCAAACACGCAGCCGTTCACAGTAGAACAGTGGCACATGTGATGCGTCCTTCCCATGATGCACCCTGATCAGCTCACCACGGGTGTAAATATGACTACTGTACATGAATATGCAGACAGTAGGTGAAATAATACGATAAACAGACCGTACGGTCTCGCGGCTCAATCCCTGAGAGGAATGGCGTTCCCAGCCTCCTCAAAATGACACGTTGTCTAGTCAGAGATGAAGGTTTGAGAAGCGGATGTGTGCGATTGGCACTCGTGTGACTCGGTCTGTGGGTACGACGTGTGACGCACAGATAAACACACAGGATCTGAGAGACAGATGAAGAAGAGACGTCAAACACCTTCATGATCACGTGACGGTCAAAGCAGAGGCCTGAGTGGATACTCACTTCATTTGACTGACAGCTGTCATTCAGACGATTACATCACTGAGCAAACCCCGGTCTGCAGGGACTGGCCACGCCCATCTGTGCCATGAATCATTTTGTCTGATCTGAAACACACAGAAGAAACTCATGAGGGCTTGGATTCAATGAATTAGCCAATGCAATAAGCAAAAAAAACTCTACTCAAAAATTCAATTCTACTCAAAAGCATGTTGTATGTACATTTTGAAAGCAATAACCTGCAATATAGTTATAAGCAGCAATATTTATCAACACTTGTTGCATTGAACTATTTAAAAGCATGAGAAATGACACATGGAGACTTCAGGAGACATTTTAGAGTGATGATGCAAACGAATAACTGAATCAGAGCTGTGAATCAGTAAATAGACATTTGATTCACTGAATCTGCTCATTTGGATCAGTGAACCGATTCAATTGAGTCATTCAGTCGATTCAGTTATTCGAATGAGTTGATTCAGTGAAACAAATGAGTCGATTCACGTACAGTAGTTGAATTTATGAAACAACTATTTGAATCCGTTAGGAATCGATTCACTGAATCAGAGTTATGAATTGACTCACTGAAATTTCAGTTGAACAAATTGAGTGACCATCTTGAATAAAAACATCTCATTTGTGATTTGAACATGGAATAATTTTAAAACTAGACAAAAACTCTTTGGGAATTGTGATTTTTTTGGGGGGGGGACCAAATTCAAAGGCAGCACTGCATGAATTCTTTATGAACGGTGCTATCCCAGAATGCACTGCTCTGAGTGCATTTCAGTGAAAATGGCCCAGGATGGCGGACGAAGTGGGAAATGAATCACAAACAGTTATAAACAGCAATATTTATCAACACTTGTTGCATTAAACTATTTAAAAACATGAGAAATGCCACATGGAGACTTCAGGAGACATTTTAGAGTGATGATGCAAATGAATCACTGAATCAGAGCTGTGAGTCAGTGAATAGACATATTTGGTTCACTGAATCAGGTAATTTGGATCAGTGAGCCGATTCAATTGAGTCACTGAATCGATTCGGTGACTCGAATAAATCGATTCAGTGAATCAAATGAGTCGATTCACTTGGTTGAATTTAAGAAACAGCTATTTGAATCCGTTAGGAATCGACTCACTGAATCAGAGTTGTGAATTGACTCATTGGAATTTAGGTTGAACACAGTGGACTGACCAACTTGAATAAAACATCTAATTTGTGATTTGAAATAGACATGCTCTTTGGGAATTGTGATTTTTTTTTGGGGGGGGGGGGGGGGATCAAATTCAAAAGCAGCACTGCATGAATTCTTTATGAACGGTGCTATCCCAGAATGCACTGCTCTGAGTTCAGTGAAAATGACCCAGGATGGTGAATCACAAATGTATTAAAAGCTCTCTATTTTGCACATGATGCTGCCTGAGAAGGTAGCTGCAGATTTTAACATTACCTGTTGGTGGCGCACTCCGGCGCACACAGGTCAGACTCTGAGTGATACGCATGTTGACCGGTCTCAGAGATGACCAGCGCGTGCATCGGCTCGCTGTTGCAGGCCTTGAGCGGGCCCCGCCCCCTGACATCAGCGTGAGGAGACAGGCTCATGTGACTGCATGAGGGGTTCCCATTGGTGTCCAGCTCGTCGGGGGCCGGGTTGGGAGACGAGACGTCCAGCACCTCGATCAGCGGGGTCGGGCTCGTGGTCTTGGCCGGGGGCGCAGGGTCAGCGTGGGCGAGCTGCAGCCGTCGCATGTGACTGACCGCCACCGTCACATTGATGGCTCTCTGAAACACACACACACACACACGGTCATACAGACACTGAGTCATTTACACAGAGACACAGAACGAGTGTATACATGATCCGCTCTCTCTCACCTTCCACTTGGATTTGGCAAAGTTCTTCTGCATCTGCTCACAGACGGACTGAATAATATTGTCATTGTGTGCCTGTGTCTCCAATTATCCTGCACAAAGAGAACAGCAGCTCAATTATTCATGAAACAACATGTTTATTCATACATTTATCTGCATGTTTATTTATACTTTTCATGAATAAGAATGATTATTCATCGTGTTTTTTCATGAATCAGTGTTCATCCATGAATCAACATACTTGCTGCAAAATTCATGTTTATTCATGAATCAGTATATTCAGTTATGAATATGCATGTTTTATGCATTAGTTTGTTTATTCATGCATAAGTATGTTTATATTCATGAATCAGCATGTTTGATTATTAAGTCAATATGGTATTGAATCATTATGTTTATAATTTAATCATGAATTTGTATATTTCTCTTCGGCTCAGCAGGTTCAGGTTTTTTCATGATTCAATATGTTAATTGATGTTTAGTCGTGACTCAGTTCATCAGTCCACATATAAAACATTTGCTGAGATTCTCAGAGGTTTGTCACGTGTTTCTCACCATGGATGAGCGAGCGCTTGTTCAGTTGTGTAGCGTTTTGTAGGGTTTTTCTCCAGCATGTGCCTGATAAAGTCCTTCGCTGCAGAAATCAGGACAAACCAGAATTACTCACAAATACATATTTTTTAATAAGGGCAGTGCTCACATTTTAAAAAAGGACCGTGTTTGAATAATGCAGCTGATGGCCTACAGGTGGCAGTAAGGACACTTCATCAGAACAAGTGTTTCCGACCCACCTGACTCAGAGATGTCGTCCCAGTACGGCGAGTGGAACGCATATTCTGCCTTCATGATCTTGGAGAAAAGGCGCGTTTCATTCTCCTCGTAAAATGGCGGGTAGCCGCTCAACCTGAAACAAACACACAAAGAGATCAGCGTTTGAGGAAAAACACAACTGACCGGCTCTCGAGAGTGTCTGTATGACGGCAGACTCACAGGATGTACGTTATGACGCCGATAGACCAGCAGTCCACAGCTTTACTGTACGGTTTCTGAGCCAGAACCTCCGGAGCTGATGAGAATCATCACAGTAATGAGAATCGTGACCATTACAGGCATTCAGCAAAAGCGGATGTTTGGTTGTGTAAAACCATTCGTACCAACATATCCTGGTGTTCCACAGGCGGTGGACATCACGCCGTGATCGGCCATCTTCGACAGACCAAAGTCACTGATCATGATCTTGGCGTTCTCTTCTGGACTGTAGTACAGCAGGTTCTCAGGCTACAGACACACAAAACCACATGACATTTTACACCCTTCATTTAGTTTTTGGCTCTACTAGAACAGGTTTTCCTGCTTGAATGTTGATTATTTTCCTCATATTCTCCATTGTTCAGCTCCTCTCTTCCCAGTCTGTCAGTAACGCTCTGTTAGTTCCTGTCTCTGTGAAGCCCCTCCTTCTGAAAAGCACAATGTGCTCTGATTGGTCGGCTGGAGCAGTGTGTTGTGATTGGTGTTTGGGAAATGTCCCGCCCCTTACCATAACTGCCAATTTCAACACACTACTAACTAACTCAACCGCCCCTTTATTCTGCGTATGAATTATTTAAATGAGGAATATTGTGAAGAAAACTCAAGACTAGGAGGCGTTTCAGAAACACTGACACTGATATAGAGAAGAACTCCCGCTGGAGGGACTTTTGAAACCTTTTTCATGCTCAAATGCAACATTACACACTAAAGCATAACAGGTTCTCTTTAATTAAAAACTCAACAGAAGATGCATTAGAAGATCTCTCACCTTCAGGTCTCTGTGGACGATGCTGTTCTGATGCAGGTAGGACACGGCCTCCAGGACCTGTTTGATCACACGGCTGGCGTCTTTTTCTGTGTAAACACCTCGATCCAGAATACGGTCAAACAGCTCTCCGCCCGACACCCTTCACAGACACGAAAACGTGCAAATTAACACACATGCTAAAAGACGTGTGTAGGATTGTGTTTGAGTGTATATTTCAGGCATTATCAAACACGTACAGCTCCATGACCAGGTAATAGTGTGTTCTTGTTTCGTAGAAATCTTCCAATCCAACCACATTATCATGCTTTATCCTGAAAGAGAGAGAGAGAGTTTCACTGTGTTGGAATTTAAGATGACACTGCTTAACTTGCTTTTAATTTTACACTTTTGTTCATAAAATTACTCTAAAGATTATTTCATTTTTATATGTTTTTGAATGTGGTTTGTGACTTTTGGATCTGAGTGCATTTGTTCATTGGATCAGAGTGCTATCAATCACTTTCACTCCCTATAGACCACCAAACTCAGTCATCATGAAGTCAAGACATCGAGGATGCTAAATTGCCAGCAGTTTTCTGATATTTCAAACGGTTTGCCCGTGCTGTTGATACGAATTTATGGCAAGAAAAGGGAAACAGAAAATGTGTTATAACTTCTGTAAAACACTGATTGATTTTGATGAAACTTCAGCTGTGTATTTGTTGTAGGAGGCTGATTACATGGATGTGACTATTGTGAGTCAAAGTTATAGCGCCACCAACTGGATACAGGAAGTGTCTTACTTTCAAAATGCTTTGAAATCACCCTCTTATTTTTAACCGATTTGCTTCAGACTTCGTGAAGATGCACATCTGTGAAAGGATTCTTGATATCTTGAATAGTGTTGTCATGGCAACGCATTAAACTTTAATATTCTTTATGGGGGTTTCTGAGGCACTTAGCATGCTTCAAATTGCATGAAACTCGACACACACATCAGACTTGCCAGCCAGAAGACAATTGGGGTGGAGGAGGGCCTCTATAGCTCCACCTTCAGTCTAAAGTTGGGGGTTAGTTTTACCTATAGTTACCAAACTCTGAACATATATTGTTCTCATCGAGCCGGACAACTTTCTAATTTACAGTCATTAGCTCCGACCAACAGGAAGTCAGATATTTTGGTTTGAATGTGTATTTTTTGAATAATCAGACTCTGAGTTTTTATGTACTCCTCACAGGAGATTCATGCAATCGCCACCAAACTCGGTCAACATGAAACAAAGACAATGAAGATGCTAAATTGCAAACAATTATAGGATATCTTGAACAGTGTTGCCATGGTGATTAATGATAAAGAAGGGAAACAAGAAGTGTATCATATTGTGTAAAATCATTGTTTGATTTAAATTAAATTAAGATTGTATGTTGCCCGCCACGCACAGGTTAAGCCACCGGGGCTTGGGCCCGTCATCGCTGCTTGCAGCTATATTTTAAAATATCACTCTAGTCACACTGGGCCAGTATTTATTCTGATGTCTTTCGCATGACTGATCAGGCTATACGTAGCTACTATGAGTAGCAAAATGCTTTCTCTGTGTCCAGATTTGCCTACAATAACAATAACTGACACTTCAAATCAACTTTTATGAATAGTAGTCTTTAAAGATGTCTGAAAATTTCCAAATGAATAGACTAATACAAGTAATGTAAATGTACTTGCATCTTAAATAAGTCTTACGTTCTCACTCTATTTATATGCTATCATTTTATATAGGGCTATACATCCATCTAGTGGTTACACCGTGGTATTGCAGATGATAAACGGTGCATCAAGCCCCGCCCCCAGCACCACCCTGATTAAATGTGTTCCTGCAGCTATGGTCTGTAGTGTTGTGTCAGTAGTTTTAGGGGTTGGTGGTCTGTATGTGGAATCAGGCGAGCTTGTTTTAGTGCTCTGCAGTGTTGGTGATATTACTCTGTGGTGATTGTGTCTCATTGTTTTCTCGTACCTCTTCAGCACCTTGATCTCATTCTCAAGGTTTGAGTGATGCAGCTGTTTTTTCTTCACACATTTCAGGGCGTAGAAATTCCCTGTCTTTCTCTCTCTCACCAGGTAGACCTCAGAAAATGAGCCCCTGCAGAAACACAGTTTAGATTATATGAATATGAAGAATATGAAGAATATGAACACTTTAACACAACAGAATCAGAATGTTGAAGCCCTAGCGAGTGAGTTTGAGTTAGTGCATGGAGATCAGCACTAATCTATCAGCACAAGGCCGTGTTGTGTGTGTCCAGCTTGTTCCAGTAAAGACCCACCTGGTCTATCTTGAGTCCACCTCTCCCATGAATAACTGTCCTAGAAGGAGGATTACTGTGCGTTGCGTAACAGACCCAGTGCTGCCCCTCACGACTCATTACCCACAATGCCTTTAATCCAGAACACTCTAGCGATCACTTAGCAATGCCTGGCCAACACCCAGAACAACACAGCAACCACCTGCCAACATGTCCTCACCATGCTTGGCACGTTCTCAAAACATCTGATTATCACAGATTTGAGATTGAGAACATAATAATCTTTACTCCAGGAGTTACTTCGGTTTGAGTCACCGTTTGGCTGTTGCCCATTGATGATTGAATGATTAGTCGAAGTCAATCAGATCTTGTCAATTCTCCAAATGTGCTGTAATCCACATGTGTGCAGCAGCCAATTATGACACTCATTCTAGACACTATGAATAATTCATCCATAATTAACAAGAACTGACAAGAAAATTTAGCTCAATTAGCAAAGATTCTTTAGATTTATTTCTCTTTTAGATACAAATTTGCATACAAATCCCGGTGGTGGTATAGCTCAGTAAACCCACTTACATTCACCGCCTCAGTAATCCTTTAATTAACTAGTGTCAGGATGTTCTCTGATGTCTGTGTCTCATTCACCCACAGATGAAGATTGACATGTGTCAAAACTCTCTCTCAGAGAGAGAGAGAGAGAGAGAGAGAGAGAGAGAGAGAGAGAGAGAGAGAGAGAAAACACACTAATGCTCACACGGTCAACAAACTCCTGACAAACATTTCCGAATATCAACTTACAAATATTTAAAAAAAAATCCATGCCTTACAATGTCTAATAATACCTCATAAAGCTGAATAACACTTCATAACGATTCACCCCTTAATCCTTCTCTATTCCTCAGTATGCCTTGCTAAGCTTTGAAACACCTTATACTTTCTCATACACATTCATAATAGCTTATGTCATGCATTATAATGCAGATTATTTTGTAGTATAATGCTTCAAAACGTCTCATAACACTTCATACTGCTTCATAATGTTTCACAACAATTCATAATGTGTCATAACATGTCGCAGTGTTAGAAAATGCTTCATAGCAACTCATAAAACGTCATAACACTTCACAATACCTCAGTACAATTTACAAAGCTACATAACACCTTATAGATTCCCATAATGTTTCACAACACTTCAAAAAACTTCATAGCACCTCATAATGTTTCCTAACCCTTCATTAAATTTCAGAAGAGTTTGTAGTGGCTATTAAAGCTTAATTACATTTTGGAACACTTTACTGCTTCATTAAATTTAATAAAGCTTCATAACACTTCATAAAGATCCATATTATTTGCACTGCCTCATAATGGTTCAGTTTGCCTTATGAAGCTTCCTAACACATTATAGTGCCCCATAAAGCATTATAACACTTCAAAAAGCTTGATAACAGCTCATAACACTTCATAACCTTAACAGTGCCTCTTAAAGCTTCATAACATTTCAGAATGCTCTGATGACATGATTATAATTAAACCCGTTTATGCTTCAAAACCCTTCAAAAAGTGTCATAAGAGCTCATATTGCCTCTTAAAGCTTCATAGCATTTTTGCCCACTTTATAATTCTTCATAGCACATCACAGTACCTCATTTAATAGTTCAGTAAAGCTTCACAAAGTTTTCTAACATTTTATAGTGTCTCATACTGATTTATAACATTTCATAAAGCTTCATAATACCTCATAATGCTTCATGAACCTTCACAAAGTGTCACCTCTTAAAGCTTCATAACATTTTGGAACAGTTTTTAATAGTTCATAAAGCTTCATAAAACTTTGCAATGCCTCATAATGGTTTGTTATGCCTTACAAAACTTCCTAACACCCCATCAAGCTTCATAACATCTTATAATGCTTCAGAAAGTATCATAATCACCCATAAAGACCTTTTACTTCACAATGCCTTATAATAGTTCATTACAGCCTTATAAAGCTTCCTCACATCTTATAGTGCCTCATACTACTTCATAACATCTCATAATACTTCATAACTCTTCATAAAGTGTCGTAAGAGCTTACTGTATATTGCCTCTTAAAGCTTCAAAGCATTTTTGCCCACTTTATAATTATTCATAACATGCCACAATGCCTCATTTAATAGTTCAGCAAAGCTTTACAAAGTTTTATAACATCTTATATTTCTCATACCGATGTATAACATTTCATAAAGCTTCATTATACCTCATAATGCTTCATGAACCTTCATTAAGTGTCAGAGGAGCTTATAGCACCTCTTAAAGCTTTGTAACATTTTGTAACGCTTTGTAATACTTCATAACACCTAATAATGCTTCATTCCCCTTAATAAAGTGTCGTAAGAGCTTACTATACTGAATATTGACTCTTAAAGCTTCGGAGCATTTTGGCCTAGTTCATAACCCTTCATAACAACTCATAATGATTCATAAAGCTTCATAACACTTTACAATGATTCACAGTAAAACCTTACAAAGCGTCCTAACACCTTATAGTGTACCTTTCTGATTTATAATATTTCATAAAGCTTCATAGCACCTCATAATGCTTCATAACCCTTCATAAACTGTTTTAAGAGCTTAAAGTGCCTCTTAAAGCTTCATAGCATTTCAGAACGCTTTGTAATGATTCATAACAAATTATTTTGCTGTTATCACTGTGAAGCTGTTTTGACACAATCTGCATTGTAAAAAGCGTTATATAAATAAAGGTGACTTGACTTGATTACACTTTAAAAAGCTTAATCGCAACTCATAATGCTTCATAACCCTTCATAACGTGCCATAGGAGATAATAGTGCCTCTTAGAGCTTTATAACATTTCAGAATGCTTCGTAACACTTCACAGTGTTAAATAACGCTTCACAGCACCGTATAATATTCTGTATCAGTGCTAAATGGTTCCTCCAGGTATTTCTCAATAGGAGCAAGAGGATGAACGGCTTCATTGATAAAAATGTCCCCTGGTCCTCAATCCGTTAATCTGTGTCTCAGGCTCAGATTACCACTGCTGTCTAACGCATGTGTCTCCTCTGAGAAATAAAGCTGCTAATCCCGTAATAGTGCTCAAGATCGCAAAAACACCTTCATGAGCGCTGAACTGATTTCTGACCGGCAGACAAGTTCAACGTCTCCTCAGAAAATCACAATGAATTTTCGATACTTACGATCCCAGAACTTCCTTGAAGTCAAAAACATCCTTGATGTTGTCGGTGATTTTCTTCCAGCTGCAGTTGATCTCCTTCCGACCCATCGCGGCTCAAGTTTCAGAAACTGACTCCTGCAGAAAATATAAACACACATCTGTCGTGTTAATTCATGATCGCACTTACATAAACCATCACATGCGTGTCTGTTCATAATCCTTCACTCTTATATAAACGTGAAGTTCGCGGTCAGGTCACACTAATGAATCTGAGTGCGTTTCTGAGAAGTGTTTTGACCTCTGACCTCTGATCTCTCTCTATGTAGGTTATTGCATTTAACTCTCACACTGATATCTGGAGCAAAAGACCATCATCATCATCATCATCATCATCCCAGTTCACTTCCATACAGAAATGTTACAGTATGAACTAACAATGCTTCTACAGCATTAATTAATCTTAACTAATATTAATTTCAACATTTACTAATACATTACTAATACAATCATTAATTAATGCAGTGTGAACAAACATGAACAAGCGATTATATTTTGACTAACAGAAACAAAGACTAAAAATGCTTTAAAATATATATTATTTGTTAGTTCCTTTTAGCTAATGCATTAACTAATGTTAACAAATGAGATCTTATTGTAAAGTGTCATCCATTTCACTTAATAACATTAACCAACATTATAATGTTGCCCAGATAATTGGTTAACAAGCATTCGAATAGTTAAGAATAGTACACGTCACAACGCCTCATTTAATAGTTCAGTAAAGCTTTACAGAGTTTTCTAACATCTTATAGTGCCTCAAACTACTTCATAACATCTCATAATACTTCATAACTCTTCATAAAGTGTCGTAAGAGCTTACTGTATATCGACTCTTAAAGCATTTTTGCCCACTTTATAATTCTTCATAAAACGTCACAATGCCTCATTTAATAGTTCAGTAAAGCTTTACAAAGTTTTCTAACATCTTACAGTGTCTCATACTGATTTATAACATTTCATAAAGCTTCATAACACCTCATAATGCTTCATGAACCCTCATTAAGTGTCACAGGAGCTTATAGCACCTCTTAAAGCTTTGTAACATTTTGTAATGCTTCAAAACACCTAATAATGCTTCATATCCCTTCATAAAGAGTCATCCACTTCACTTAATAACATTAACAAACATTATTACACTATATAATGTTAACACGTTAAGAATAGTAATTAAACTGTAATTCATATATTTTTTTTATATTCAAGACTGAAGAACTAAAGATCTGTTCTGCATTATATATAAAATTTGTTAATTATTTACATTTATCTTTGGTATTTAAATGTTTTTAACATTAAACGTTTAACATTTAATATTCACACCAGTTGAAACTCTCAGAGAAATGCTAGTTCAGATGAATGAAGATGTCAGTCTTACCCGGAGCGGACAGGAGGAGTGATGATGATGATGATGAGGAGATGTTGAGCATCTACCTGAACTCTCACGCGCTCGCTGCAGCTTCAGAAGCTCGCGCGGTGGGCGGGGCCGAGGTGCGTGGCGTCATTCGCGATCACCTGAGAGCCAGATCATAATAACCTTCCCCTGCAAATACTGCATTACAAATATTAAAGTTAAATATGCTAACTTGCACATTAATGATGAAGAAAAACAAACTTGTTTTTATTCATTTTTTTGTGTAACGTGGCGGAAAAACTGGGAAATGATGTATACAGCAATATGTTTTACAAAAGAATATATTTTCATTAAAACGATATGAAAACGGGGATTTCATTACATGTTTGTAGAACACAAGTGATTGCTATGTGTGCAGCTCAACGTGTGACGCGCGCGCGCGCACTCACCTGGGAGAACAGGTGCGCGCTGAATCATTTCACTGAGTGTCTTATAATCTAATATAGTTTTGCATCATGCTTGAGTTCATTCTGTTTATCAGCGCCGTGTGTGTGTGTGTATAATCACATGTATGATATCTGTTCATAATATGATTAGCTATATATGCTCTAAAGTGAAGCATGTTGCTGAACGCACATGAATCTCCATGAGCTGCAGTTTCAGTCGCATGTGTTTAATCAGATCGAGTCTCAGCAGCACATGTTCAGTCTGTGAGGAGCGTTACGTCACATTACATCATTTCACACGAGCTCCAGCGTCTGTCGTTCACATTATCACATCATAATACAGTTACGATGATTACAGACAGCTCATAATCATCTGCAATTACATTGCATAATATTATTATAACTACATCATATTAAAACATATTTATCGAAACACTTCAATAATATACAAACCACACATATGATTATATAAAATATATTTTTTTATTTATACCAATTAATACAACCTAATGTGATATACTGATAAAAGTGAAATTCTTTAATGTCAGTTTATTTGCATTATTTTCTGTCATGCACATTGTTTTTCAAAAAAGTCAAAAATGCTGATTATTAAGTCACTTTTACAAATAATAATCCTCTATAAAACCATTAAATCAACAAAAAAAGTTCTGGTTTGATAAGTTGTTAAATATTTTATCCTAAAGATGATGATCTGCATCAACAGTAGATCAGATCCCATGACCTGATTTAATCTGGTTAAAATGACCTGACCATAAAATTAAGAGCACTTCCTAATCTTGTTTCTCATTCTGAGATGTGATTGGCTGCGCAGCAGGATGTGTGCGGGTTTAAGATGCCCTAAAATTCATAGCACAGGAAACAGGAGCCCGTGAAGGAACATTAGCTAACGTCTGTATGTGTTTATATAACTTCAGCAGAATGAAGAAGAAAGTTTAATCTCATCCAGATCAGGTTCATTCGACACCTCTGTTAAATTGCATTAACCTGCATAAATGAATATTAACGTCTCTTATGCATTAATTACCATTATTAGCAATCCAAATAAAAGCAGCGTGAAATGAGCAACACCTGTCTGAAGCCTCTCAATGTCTCTCTGAATTTAAATACTGTTAATTAGTGTTATTAATCTGCTGCCATGGATTTGCACCTGTTTCAGGAGAAAGGAAGACATTCAGTTGAATTAAATAGGAATATTTAATGTTTGTATTGTGTTCAGGACAGGCGTGCAGCCACATTCACAAGGATTAAAGTGAATTTAACACTATAATCCAGTTATGTTCATCTGCTGTGCTCAGTAATGAGTGAATGAGCGAGTGTAACTCACTCCTGCCACCTGGTGGAAACCCACAATCAGTGACACTGACGTCCTTTTATTCAGGATTCAGTTATGACAGAGTGGTTATTTATACCTACACTAGTCCTCCAAGATCAAATAACAACACTAAACCATCAGTGTTTAATACAAACACTCATGACTACATATAAAAGAGTCGCCATCAGCATCATCAGACCAAACACGAGTGATATCATTCTGACAATCCATCCACACGGAGTCCTCCAAGACAACAGGGGGCGCCGACGTGGCACGAGATACCTGCAAACACCATAAAACATGTCAGCGGTCTGAATTATGCGCATAAATTATGATGAATACATGAATGTAAACGCACAGCTCAGGGTTGGACTCCTCCCCCTCAAATGAACTTTCTTTGGGTTTGATTGAAGAATAGCGACGGCGACGGCACATCGGCGTGACTTGCGTCGCACTGGCGAATATGAAAATTGGTCACATGCATTCATGTAGTGTAGGAATACATATGTCAGAGTACTGCTCGCGTTTTACCTTTGAAACACGCTGCTTTCGCCGTCATCATCTTGGTTTAGACTGTTCGCAGGAGAATCTGCGGGAGCTACTTCCTGTCTGAGAGATGCACACAGGAAACAATCATATTTTCTGGTTAAGTTTTAGCTACTCTCAAACTTAATCATGTCTAGTTTTACCTCCAGTCAAGCTTTTTCTTTGCGTTCGCACTGGTTCTGCAGTTCTCCAGAAACGAAGCTTCTAGATGCTTCAACTGCAGAGATAAAAACGCATAAAGACTCGTAAAAACATCCAGACATCAAACGCTGGAATATGATGCAGAAACGTACCTCAGACTGAGTTGGGAGTAATGTGATGCTGACCCTGCGGCGTGTTGGCTACGACATAAACACAAGCTGTTACTGATGAATAATACAAGAAAAAATGATAATGACAGTAAATAGTCACTACATCTATCAAGCTCCAAAAAAGTAACATAAAAGAAGTCTGGTCACTGAACTGTCGTTCTACTGAAAAAAGTGGCATAAAGCTACAAAAAGGGGGTTGTAATGACATGAAGCTGTGAGTTTTCATAGCTCCTTAAATATGCAAAATAAGGCCTAGAGGTACTAATATGAGCCCCTGATTTAGTCTAATAGTTAAATCATTGTCAGTTACCTGTTGTGATGAATGTCTGAACAGGTCTCGGTCATCTGTTTGAGGAAAACTGATTATATAAGACTGCATGTTTATTTAAATACTGGGATGTGATGTCCTCCAGGCCACTAGGGGCCAGCACTGACCTGTGGAGTCACTGTGTAATCGGCCCCTTCTCCTGTGCAGCAGCTTCCTGACCTCCAGCATCTCCTCACTCTCTGTAGTGTGACGTCTCTTGAGATGCTCCACGTGTACTGACATCATCTCCACGGCATGACTGACGCGCGCCTCCTGATGCACGCAACACATGAACAATGCATGGTTATAAAATGTTTCATGAAAGGTTTATGTGGGTTTTGTGATGTGAAGTACCTGGTGTGCAGCTCCAAGCATCTCTGCTGTTTTGACAACATCGTCCACATTGCTCTCCAGCTTCTGCAGGTTGTTCTTCATCTGTTGCAGCATCTCTCTGCTATCCACATCTGGTAGGCGCTCATACAACACCTGGAGGACAGCACAAACCCTTCACAACACTCTCACAACACTCTAAAAATGTCTCATAACCCTCTAACAATCCCCTCAAAACACAGACAATGCTCTCATAACGTTTACAACCTTCTCACAATGCTCCATCAACCCTCCCACAACACTCTAAAAAAGTCTCACAACCCTCCGTGATTCCCTTTCATAACGCTTGTATAATGTCCTCACAGCCCTCTCTTAATGCTCCCATAATGCCCTCACAACCTTCACAAAACAACTCAAATGACCTCACAACGCTTTAACAACATCCCCACAACCCTCTCACAATGTTCCCATAATCCCCTACAACACCTTCATAACCCTCTCACAATGTACCCTAAAATGTTCTCACAACGTCCTTACAACGCTCTCACAATCCCTTCACATTCCCATAACACTCTAAAAACCTTCTTACAATGTACCCACAACCCTCTCACAATGCTCCCAAATTCCCCCACAATGCTTTCCCAACTTTGTTGCAAAACACTTTCAGAATATATTCAAAATGCCCTGACAACGTCCCCACAACTCTCACAACACTACCATTATCCCCCAAGAACGCCCTCACAACTATCACAACCTTCTCAAAATGTCACCACAATGCTCATGACGCTCCCATAACGCTCAAATAACCCTCTCACAATGCTCCCATAACACCCACAATGCCCTCACAACGTCTCCACAACACCCTTACAACCTTCTCACAATTTAACCAAAATGCCCTCACAACACTCCCACAGTGCTTTCATGAACCCCAACACCCTCAAACCCTTCTCACAATGTAACCAAAATGGCATTACAATGTACCCTCACAACATCCCCACAACCCTCTCACAACGCTCCCATAATGCTCCAATAACCTTCTCACAATGCTTCCAACAACTCTCTCACAACACTCCCATAATCCCCCAACAACGCCCTCACAACTGTCACAACCTTCTCACAATGTAACCAAATTGCTCTCAAAATGTCCACCCAGTGCTCTCATTATGCTCCCATAAACCCCTACAACACCCTCACAACCATCTCACAACGCTCCTATAATGCTCTAAAAACCTTCTCACAGTGTTTCCATAATCCCCTACAACACTCTCATAACCCTCTCACAATGTACCCTAAAATGTTCTCACAACGCTCTCACAACACTCCCATGAAGCTCCAATAACCTTCTCACAATGCTTCCACAACTATCTCTCAACACTCCCATAATCACCCAACAACGGCCTCACAACTGTCAAAACAACCAAATTGCTCTTAAAACGTCCCCACAATGCTCATGACGCTCCCATAACGCTCGAATAACCCTCTCACAATGCTCCCATAATACCCACAATGCCCTCACAACCTTGTTGCAACACTCTCAAAATGTATTCAAAACGCTCTCACAACGTTCCTGCAACCCTCACACTATGCTCACATAAACCCCTACAACACCCTCACAACCTTCTCACAACGTACCCAAAATTCCCTCACAATGTCCCCTCAACACCCTCACAATCTTCTCACAATGCCCTTACAACGCTCTCACAACGCTCCTGCAACCCTCAAACTATGCTCCCATAAACCCCTCACAGCGCTCCCACAACGCTCCGTCAACCCTCAGTAGAGTACCTGCAGCATCTCTCTGGTCTGTTGCAGTTCTCTCTGCAGATTCTCCTCTGCGACGACGCGGTCGTGTCGCTCCGCCTGCAGCCGCTGGGTCAGCGTGTACTGGTCGCAGTGAAACCCCAGTGCAAACTGGGTAAACGCGCTCTGTGTGTGCAAGTTCACAGATGTTAGCGACATCTGGAGATGTTACATCTAACACACTGAGAGAGAGACTCACCTCGACCTCGTCCTCAGTCATCTCCACACTGCTGTGAGAAACATTTCCTGTTAGCGTTAGCATTAGCAGCCTGATACTGTGTGTGTGTTTCGTTGGGTCTTTACCTCTTTAATCCCAGTCTGTCCATGATGGATAACTTCTCCCAGGAAGCCGCCAGCAGCTTCTTTGAGTTTGGATCTGTTTAGTGTGACCAAAACCAACTAAAGTTAGTGTTCATCTCAATACGTTACCAAAACGTGCTATTTTGGTACTATGTTTAAAAAAAAAAACTATGATAATACAATGGCATGTTTGTGTGTGTGTGTCGTACCGTCATCGCTGTCGTCACTGTCTCCCAGTATTCCAGTATAATCACACAGGCCTGATTCATTCATCTGCTGATAAATCACACTGACAGAAACTAATAAAACACAATGTCATCTAGAGTTTAGTCTCTGTGTTTGTATCGCGTCCGTTCAGAGATAAAGAGTCAATCATAATCTTCTTAGCGCTGGTCAGGACTGAACACTGATCTGGAATCATCCGTCGTGATCTGAAGTGCCTCAACACACGCACAACACAACTGATCCCAGAGCAGCAACAAAACACACTGAACAAACCAACAACATGAAAGAGCTGCAGGAGGAACCGGGACGTCAAGGGTTAAAAGAGCCTGAAAATGACCAGAAAGACTCATAAATCATCACACAAACATAAAAGGGTCAAAGGTCATCAGAACTGAGTCATACAGAGACCATCATCAAATCACCGCAAAAGAAAATATAATAAATAAATATAAAATGTAATTAATCATTTTTAAAACAAATAATTTAATAGTTTTTTAGTTATATTTAATTGTATACATTTTATTATTATTATTAATACCCTGGTTGTGAAACTATAAGAAAGTAAAATGCAGGATGCATTTCCATATCTGACCACAAGAGGACGTTACATTGTGTGCAGTGACCGGTGTTTGAGATCTCAGAGTCAGAGGATTGAATTACTTACAAAACTCAAACAAACAAACAAACAAACTAACTAACTAACTAACAATTGATATTAATAAAAAAACACCCCTGACAACCTCAAAGAAATCCTGTGAACAATCTTCTCAGGGTAATTCAGTAGACCTCTGAGATTCATTACGTTTCTGAATGTGTTTCATAAACAGACTGTTTGGTTTTGTAACAGCAATTCAGCATTCCTCACGAGCATCTAAGGCCGCATGATTTGAGTGCTGATCCGTCTAATCTGTATTAGGGAGATTTCAGCATCTCGTGTGACCAAATCCTGACCAAACCCTTAAACCCTTTTGTTTTGCGCTCCGAGTCAGCGGGAGACAAACAGACAGAAAAACGACAGAATCCGGACTGGAATCGGACCGCTTGCTGGGACGCGGAACCTGCGCAGAACACACACACAATGGAGAGAGGGGGCGAGTTATGCCGCCCTGGGGCCACATTGTTCATTCAACATCTGCAGAGCACATTCACACACACACACACACACACACCCTTAAAACAAAGGTTATACACAAACAATCACACATAATGATAATCAGGTTTAGATGGGCGTGTGTCATCCTGTGATCCACATGATTGTTTTATTCCTCGTGCATTTAGTTACTGACCTTACAGAGAGGAAACAAATCAAACAGAACACAGGGTCACGACCTTCAGCTGAGGAGGAAATATACGTAACAGACAGGAAACAACCTTACAGAAGAGCACAACTCAGAGGAAGAGCACGTACCTTTGGAAACCTCTCGCTGACCCTCACGCCCTGCGATTCATCACGACTCTTAAATCACACAACGAGCCTCAAATACATCTCACTGACCATCTGAACCTCAAGAACACCACAGTGAAGATCAAAAGCACCCCACTACTCATCCTCAAAAACACCCTGATGATCCTCTAAAATCTTCTAAAACACCCACCGAAACCCCAAAACACCTAGATTATTCCCTTAATACACAACAACCCTCAAAACACCCCAATGACAAAATCACACCAATGATCCCCTAAAACACCAAATGACCCTTGAATACACCCACAGAAACCCCAAAACACCTAGATTTCTCCCTAAATACATAGACCCTCAAAACCTCCCCAATGATGCCCTAAAACACAAAGTTGACCATCAAAAATACCCCAATGATTTCCTAAAACACCCACTAAAACTCCCAAAAACTCATGTTACTCTCTAAATACTTAGTGACCCTCAAAATCACACCAATGGTCCACTAAAACACCAAGTGACCCTCAAAAACACCCACGAAACTCCAACATCTAGATTACTCCCACACCCCAGTGATCCCCTAAAACACACAGTGACCCTCAAAAACACCCCAATTGCCCTTTACAACACCCATGGATCTTCAAAAATGCCCGCTACATCTCCAAATTACTCTTATGACCCTCAAAACATCCCATTGATCACCTAAGACACCCACTGACCCTCAAACACACCCCCAGAAACTCTAAAATATCTAGATTACTCCCAAAATACATAAAGAACCTCAAAACCTTCCCAACGATCCCCTAAAACACCCCACTGTTGCCTTAAAAATACTTATTGACCACCCAAAACAACCACTGAACCTCAGAAACACCACAATGAACCCTTAAATACCCATAGTCTCAAAAACATCCCAAAATCAATCAAATACACCCACAATCATCAACCTGACCCTCAAAAACACCCCAATCTCACATTATGCTACTGAGAACACAAATGACACTTTAAATGGCACCTTAAATACCCACACTGACCTTCAAAAATAAACAGTAGACAACTGCAACCTGACCCTGCAAAACATCCCAATGAAACCCTAAAAATATACATTGACCCTAAAAACACAAAAAAATTACAACCACTCAAAACAGCCAGTAAACTTCGAAAAACACGAGTCCTTAAAATACCCATCAAGACTGCAAAAACATTATACTGACCCTCTAAAACAACCACTTACCTCATAAATAATCCAGTGACCCCTGTGTGAGCATAAGAGATGTTCATTTGGTTTGCAAAAACATTTATGAAATAGCCCACAAGATCAATCTGAGAGGTTTTACCCTGTAGTTTTATTTAGATGTTTTACAAAAGCCGGTAGAAAACATCCCCCTGCAGTTCAGTCAATTCAGATGGAGGAATGTGTCCACATCATTCACATTACCAGGAAACAAATGGACAGAATCCCATCCGACAGAAAGACACGGACACATTTCACCGGCACTTGTCTCCGGTCAGAACGCACAGATTCACAGCATGTCATGTCTACAGGAACCAGTTAGCAGCACGACCATGACACATACAGGAAACGACATCAGACTGAGGCCTACAATGCACATAGGGTCAAAGGTCATAGCGGATACAGGAACAGCTTTGCATATCGATATGCTCCCGTTGGGATGTCGTGTTGCGTCTGATTCAGGAAACTAACTAATAAAGCGTAATTAAATAATATTTGTATAAACTCTGGAGTCAGATATTCAATCACTGATCTGAACTCTGATATAAATGTGATCACAGTACATTTCTCAGAAACGCAAACAAAAACAATTAAAAAAAATGGAAAGTTTGAGGTTTTAAAAGTTGTAATAACGTTGTTCGGGTGCTGTGATAGCGATTAGGGAAGATTCCTGCTGAAAAAAAACAGCCTGCATTAGTTAGCTGGTCTTAGCTAGTTTTCTAGCTGGTTTTTGAGAGTTTTTGGGCACTTTTTGGCTGGTCAGGCTGGGAGACCAACTTAGCTAGGACCAGCAGAACATATGGTTTAAATATTGGATTTTCATCAGCGATCTAATTTTCATATCTTGAAGAGTGAAGGATTATTTTTAAAAATGTGTTTTTCAGGCTGAATGAATGAAGTATGTGAGTGCGAACACTTCTAGTTACAGTTTCACGTATTGTTTTGTTACGAAATGCGTCAGAAAACAATTCATAAAACAATGCAAGTACGTGTTGCATTCTCAGTTTCGCCTACAAGAGGCGCTAGCAGACATTAACGCAATTGTTCTTCTTCTACAGTCAGCTCAACTACGGTCTAGATGCCACAACATTTAAAAATCTTGCTCAACAGGTTAGATAAAGTTAGTTCAACTGTTTATATGTAGCTAGCTAAAAAACACATCTTGTTTTATAATGTTAACGTGCTTATGTAGTGTGTTTTTGGCCTTCAAGGTTTGCAAACACCAGCATAACAAAAGGACAAATGTATCCCCTCCTGTTCGAACCGCCTGCTCTAAGTGGGACTTGAACCCGGGTACGCCGGCATAGGAGGCGGGCCCTCTAACAAGGAGGCTAAAGACTGCAGTCTCTAGCATCAGTCGCTAGAGCACCTCTTGAGATCAGGGGAGTGAGGTTTACATGCACAGCTCTTACCAGCCTACGTCCGTTACACAAAGAACATATTAGTAACATTTAACATTACTAGTCTGCGAAACAACCCAAAATAGATGGAGCAAAATAGTTTTCACTAGTAGCAGCAACCTTTGACGTTTAACGTCAGTTGGCAAAAACGCTTGTCATGTTGCGCTACAGTAATTCGCAGGTGTCTTTTCTTATCCCCCCCCCCCCAAAAGAAACGACCTTATACATCTAAAAAAAAAACATTGTGCCATCAAAGACATTTTCATCCCCATTGTAAATAGGAATGCACTGCTGCGATTTGAAGTTGAGAATATTTGTGGTTTGAGGTGGTTAAAGAAGGTGTGACGCATATGTGAGGCAGATTTGAGCAGCAAATGAGGGTCTTTATTGCGTCTCTTCGACCTGCACAATCTCATTGGCCGGTCTGGTTCAGAGTTCAGTTCGCATTTCATCAGTAACAAATCATCCAGTCGCATAAAATCCAAAATGTTTAATAAAAATAGCAGTAGGTCACAGTGATTGGTCCGCGTGCCTGGAATGGTTTGGGTCAGTACATGTCCCTGTAGATCTCCTGTAGCAGCGGGTGCAGCGACGTCTCCGACTCAGTCTTCTTGATCTTCTGCACCAGCTGCGCGTTCTCCGTCACCAGCTGCCGCAGGTCTGCGAGCTTCTGCAGCAGTTTGGGGAAGATAAAGCCGGCGTCGGGATGATTGAGCTGCAAGTGCTGATTGAGGGCCTGGAGGATGCTGTCCTGGATCTCCTCCACCTGGTGGACGTTCATGAGTCCTGGACGATCTATGTTTAAGTAAACAAACCAATTTTATTTACACGTCAATTCTCTTACAAGTTCCATTATGAACCACTAGGGGTCGACGAAAGCTCACCTCCACACAGGATAATGGCAGCCACGAACAGGGCGAGGTCGCTGTCGTCCAGCTCGAGAGCGTTAAACTTCACCGCAAACTCAAACTTCGGCTCCATGATCTCGCTGAAGGGTTTGCGAAGACTGCGGAGGAACTCTCTCGTCACGAAGCCCCGCCCATTCGCCACCAACAGCCCGTCCTTATTCATGAGCGATGGCAGCATGGCGAAGATCGCCTCGTGGACACCGTATTTCAACAGCGTCACCTGCGGGAGCGAAGGGAAGCTAGTCAAGAGTCGAGAAAACAAATTTCTGCGTAAATTGTTCATAAAAGAATTCTTGCGTAAACTTGTTGGTTTTACAGAAAAAGTAATTTTCATAAATTACACCGTTCTGTTACCTGGTCATTCAAGAAAAGGTCAATGAATCCCGGGATGCTTTTGGCAAACTCTGTGAGTTCTCGTACGGTTTCCACGGTTGTACATTGACAGCGGTAAAACACATGCACGCCAATCTCCTTATTGGGCGGAGCTCCGTTAATCACCTGATTCCAGACCAGTCCGTTTTCCGCCTGCCACAGCGAGTCCATGTCATGAATGACAAATGGCTGAAGAACACACAAAGAGAAACCGGTTTGTTTTCTCGACCATCTTTATTGACAAGGTTGCTTTACGCTTGACTTTCTCAAGCGGGTTACCGGGCTTGCGTTGGTCTTCCCCGTCAGGATGTTGCGAGCTTTCTTCTTGGTCATGTTCAGATTCTTCAGGTAGGCGTTGTTGACCCGTTTGGCGAGAGACTTCAGATCTGAACCGCTGGAGGTCTGAGAGCTCTTTTCCCCCGCTAACAGACCCGCGACTAGCTTACGCTTCTCTGCCTCCGGCATCCGTCCGTATCGGATCGCTACAAACACAGAATCACATTGAACACCGTAGAAGTCAAGTTTGTTTTATTGTTCACGTGTGTCTGTTGTCGTTTCGCTCACCGTCATGGGACATCCCGAGCATCAGGCACTTCTGAAATCGACAGAACTGGCATTTATTCCGACTTTTCTTTTGGATCTTACAGCTGCGGTCACATTTCTCATATTCCAACTTCATTCGAATGGTCCTCCGGAAGAATCCCTGAGAGACACAGAGACACAGTCCAGTCTGGGAGAACATACTAACAGATTTTATGGAGTATGATGCAAGCATGACCTCTGACCTTGCAGCCCTCACAGGCATGAACGCCGTAGTGGAATCCCGACGCTCTGTCTCCACAGATACGACACTCCATGTTTAGCCCCGCCCCCTCCTCACGGCCCTGCAGGAGCTGCTCTGACAGAGGCGACGCTTTGCAGAGATCTAGACACAAATACAGAACTGCATTTCTATGCGAGAATCAAACACGTCTCCTTCATGAAATTGTGCAAACGCATATAAAAGTGTGTGAAACTAATAATCCACCCAACCACCACCATCATCATTATCCTCACCTGTGGAGGCTGCTGTAGGTTCAGGACTGGCTGTACTGCGGCTCGTGTTGCTGTGCTCTTCCAGTTCGTTCGCCTCCTGTCGGTTCGTCTCCCAGCTAAGCTCCTCCCCCTGCAGAATCTCGGCTTTCTGAGGCTCCACCCTCACATCCAGCTCCAGGTTAAGCTCCGCCCCCGCTCCAAGCTCACAAAGCACATCCTCAAGTTGCTCGTAATCTGGTCCCTCCCCCTGGCTAATGCAGGGGGAGGAGTCTTCACTCGCCATACACTCACTGACTCCACCCACTGCCCCTGGATCTTTGGGTAATCTGCTCCTCACAGTCACAACCGCCGAGTCTCTTCCATCCATCTCCAGAATTTCAAACACGCTCATGAGCCGCCACGGTCATAACAGCATCTGCGAGAGACAAACACGTCACAGAACTGTGTCATAATTAATTTCTGCAATATTTATGACATTATGCTAATGATGAATTGGTTTGTTGAGCACAGTTTTTCATTTAAATGTTCATGTTTCCAATTGAAATTTAAGGTAAACTTTTTACATTTTTTTAGCACAGGTTAGCAAAAACACACAAAACCAAAATAAAGACATTTTCTAAATGAAAGCCTTTTTTTTTTCAAAAAGCAAATTGATGGTTGGGATTGGGAAATGAAATAAGAGCTTTAGTACAACCAGAAAGACATAAAGATTTGCTACTGTCATTCTAGAAAGCATCTGATTGGACAGAAAAGTCCATATACGACCCTGTGAACAAGAAAATGTCATCAATATTTTTGGTCAGTTTTCCCAGAGTTACACTAACATACAGATTAGCTCAATTATAATTGTAATAAAAGACTATTTAATAAAAAAGTTTGTATATTAGTTGGCACACAAATTTAATTTTTTAACTTCTGTCTGAAAAAATGACATATATAATTTATACTTTATACTATATAATTATAAATGAGTAATATTACCAATATACCCGAACAAGCTGTCTTTTGTACTGTAAGTTGTTCTTTAGTTTCATAAAGTCCAATCTTAAAAGCGCCTGAAGAGTGTGTGTGTATTCGAGGAACAGTTGAAATAACACAACACTGATTTGACAGCTGCATCGTGTTCAGAAGACACCAGAAACCTGCGGTACGCCCACCCCCGACCGACTGACGCACTGCATTCTGGGAACTAACACACACCAGCTGCAGAGACATGAAACGTCTGCGACTAAACCAAAGCAAAACCCAAATGTTCACAGACGCTCTTTAGACCTTTGACACACACACACACACACTGATCGTACAGACGAAACCTCTGTGAGTGAATTTCTCAGTATTAGTTTCAGCAGAAAGTGCCAATGAAAGTGTCAGAATGAAGAGCAGAGGTCAGTCAGGCCCGTCACTGGAGCGGCTGCAGGCAATGCCTCTCACTGGAGCTCAAACTCAAACTCTAAAGTCTATGAACTGTGACAGAGTTTACACATACGCTGCCCACAAACAAACACCACAGCCTTTGTCTTTGAACCCTGCAAGTTTGGAGAACATATTTTAAAATACAAAAGAAAATATATTTTAATCACAAGCTAGCTTTGATGTAGCGATGTGATTGGTGTGCGTATGAATTACATTCACACAGTAATTGGTCGGTTCAAAACATACTAATTGTTGTGAAGCGGAGAACAGTTTCCCACATTGTGCACAAAACAAGCTAAACCAAACTAAAGAGATAAAATAAGATAATACTTTTATGTTAGTCTTAGTCTACAGTTATAATTTGCTTTACAGTAAAACTTAAAACTAAAGTAATAAAATGAATATTAATTAGTTAATTAGTTAATTAATTAGTTAGTCTATAGTCATTATAATCTGCTTTACAACAAAACTAAACAAAACTAGAAATAAAATAGTAAAATTAATAAAATAAAATAATAGTGACAAGATTTAATTTAGGGTTAAGGCCTGTTAACGATAACTATAACGGGAAAGATATAGTTCTAAAAATCATTCTAAATGTAACAGAATAACAGAGTTCACACCACAACTATAACAATAACGATACAGAGGAATGATATCGTTGGAATCAGTCTCAGAATTATTTTTTCCAGCTGATTAAACATTGACAGCCAATCAGAATCCATCCTGCTTTTAAGAGCTCGATCATATAAAGCGGCAGACGAAAAAACTGCAGCGTGCTTATAATAAACAGAACAATATTGTCCATTGGTGTGGACACTAATATAGTTATCATTATAGTTATCATCCGACGGTGTGGATGCTAATATAGTTATCGTTCGCTGGTGTGGACGCTAATATAGTTATCGTTATAGTTATCGTCAGTTAGTGTGGACGCTAATATAGTTATCATTATAGTTATTGTCCTCTGGTGTGGATACTAATATAGTTATCGTTATTGTCTGTTGGTGTGGACGATAATATAGTTATTATAGTTATCGTCCGCTGGTGTGGACACTAATATAGTTATCGTTATAGTTATCGTTTGCTGGTGTGGACGCTAATATAGTTATTGTTATAGTTATCGTTTGCTGGTGTGGACGCTAATATAGTTATTGTTATAGTTATCGTCCGCTAGTGTGGACGCTAATATAGTTATCGTTATAGTTATCGTCCGCTGGTGTGGACACTAATATAGTTATCGTTATAGTTATCGTTTGCTGGTGTGGACGCTAATATAGTTATTGTTATAGTTATCGTCCGCTAGTGTGGACGCTAATATAGTTATCGTTATAGTTATCGTCCGCTGGTGTGGACACTAATATAGTTATCGTTATAGTTATCGTTTGCTGGTGTGGACACTAATATAGTTATCGTTATAGTTATCGTTTGCTGGTGTGGACGCTAATATAGTTATTGTTATAGTTATCGTCCGCTGGTGTGGACACTAATATAGTTATCGTTATAGTTATCGTCCGCTAGTGTGGACGCTAATATAGTTATCGTTATAGTTATCGTCCGCTGGTGTGAATGCTAATATAGTTATCGTTATAGTTATCGTTCGCTGGTGTGGATGCTAATATAGTTATCATTATAGTTATCGTTCGCTGGTGTGGACGCTAATATAGTTATCGTTATAGTTATCGTCCGCTGGTGTGGACGCTAATATAGTTATCATTATAGTTATCGTCCGCTGGTGTGGATGCTAACATAGTTATCATTATAGTTATTGTCCTCTGGTGTGGACGCTAATATAGTTATCGTTATTGTCTGTTGGTGTGGACAATAATATAGTTATTGTTATAGTTATCGTTTGCTGGTGTGGACGCTAGTATAGTTATTGTTATCATCTGCTGGTTTGAATGCTAACATATGTAGTTATGATAGTTTTCGTCCACAAAACTAAAAATAGTAAAATAAAAGGTCAAAGGTCACTGTGAGGCGCGCGACATGCTAACGCACTACACATACCATTCCTGCAGTATACAGTAATAACTTTGATTTAAATGCAAAATACTTTTTAATGTTCCTGCAGTGTGCACTAGTATTGCATTCTGAAAGCTCAAACGACCTTTTGACCCCAACAATGTGAAAGGCAGACAACTTTTGACCTCTTATAAATAGCCCAAACCACCAAATTCAGGTCAGACCTGTAAGAGCAGAGGATCATGGGACTGGAAGCAGGTGCTTGAAGAGGTTACTGAAGTGCCCATGGCAACAGCATCGCTGATGTCACTTCCTTACCGGAGTGAGGTTAATGAGTTCATTAGAGAGAGTAACTCTGCTAGTTAGACCCGTCGACTAATCAAATAACGGTTATGTGACTAAACAATGAGCAGCCAATCAGTTTACATCAGAACACACATCATCGTAACACACATAAACCAGCAGCATGAAGACAACTAACCAACCCACACTGACCCTGATGATGGTCCTCTCCGTCTATAAGCCAATTAGCACTCATCAGTATTCATTAGCTGCTCATTAGATGTTTACCAATGGCCTCTACATGAAGGATTTTAGGGGTTTCAATGTCATAACAACGGTCTAGTCAATGCAGTTCGTATGAAATCGATTGGGAATAAAGAGAACGCAAGTTCATGAATTATATTTCTCCTTCATTTTCTACAGGAGAACTTATATATACTTCAAGTAAGAGCCTTTATCAAACCAACCAGCAAAAAAATGTTCAAACATTGTTTACAGAAAGTTGTTAGCAAAAGTAAAAGTATTTAAGAAGCACTTTGTACTCAAATTCTTTTATGGGAATAAACCAGAAACTATCTACGCTATGAATTTTTAAAATCGCACTTCTACCAAATATCACCACTGAACAACCTCACAGCTCGCGGTGTGTCTGTCTGGAAACATTTATACGTTATCGCTAAAAATCAATTTCTCTATAACGACAGCGATTTTATCGTTCAGAACTGACCTGATTTACAAAAGCCCAACTGGAACTGTCTGTCTGACATTCTCATTGGGCAACAGACGCCTACGTCAAGAGTGCGTTAAGCCCTAAGTATACTAAGTTTTTTTACGCGTACGCTAGTGTACGCACATAGTCGAACACACAGCCTTGCAAAGTATACTTCACTTCACTCGTACGCATACACAGGCGTTCAACGCATGGGCAGTTTTGAGCAATCTCTCGCCACGAGTTACAACCCATGTAAATATATTTGTATTCTTTCATGCTAGAGTTGTACAAATGAGGGTACTTTCTAACTTCTTCACACAATCTCTCGTCTATATAAGCCTCCATCGTCGCTGTAGCTCGCATGTGTTCCGGTCTGTTCTGTTTATGCAGGTTTTCTTTGATTACCTTGTGAATTACACCAGAAACTTTTTAAAATATGAATTTTGCCATTAAACGCTTTTTAAAATCAACTTCTACCGAATATCAATCATCTCTGAACAACCTCACGGCTCTGTATGCGTCTGTCTGGAAACGTCATTGCTAATAATACATTTCTCTATTACGAATGCGATTTTATCATCCTGGGGTGTGTTTTCCAAAAGCATCGTTCGCCAACTAATCGCAAGTTCTGTCTTTACTAGCATAGTTCAACGATTTGGTGTTTCCCGAAACCATCGTTCAAACAAACATTCGCAAACTGCATCACAAACTTGTGTGGTTAGAAGTATAGTTTCTTGTTTTTATGACATGTGGACTTAATAAATCATTATCTTGAGTAAAATAAGCAAGCTGACATTAAGTACAATGTATATCTTTTATTTCGAATATATATAAATGTAATTTACGTATTTTAGTTTTTCCAAGAGATTTGAAGCACCGTTTTTCAAGAGTGCGCATGTGCGTACGTGGTCTGGTGCGTAAGAACAAGCCTATGATTGAATCTGGAAATAAAGCAAAATAACTGAGAAAAATGAGAATTAGTCCTCTGATGCCATGTCCGTAGCTTATAGCAAAAAATCTAGCATTAATTCGATCTCAAACGGATTCATTTAAAGAAGTTATTACTCCATCTGCATGACTGAACAACAGGTTAATGACAATACGGTTTCAGGAAACAGAGTCGTGACTAGCTAGTTGATTTTGTTGAACGATGCATCATATTATGGTAGTGAAGCGGCGAGTTATGTCGTTGTACAGGAAACACACCCCAGATCTGACCTGATTTCCAAAATCCCATTGGTCAATGGACACCTAAACCAATGGAGTGTTATTTTGTTAACTTTTGACCACAACACAGAGCGCCGCTTTCGCAAACTTTTGCGTTTCACCATCTCAAACACTTTTATACAGCCATCAGGAACGTGAGACAAAAGAGACAGACAGCCTGGGAAAATCACAAGCGTTGACATTTATGCAGACCACAGCAAGGAAGGAAGGAACCTTAGACGTAGTTGCCTAAAAAAATAAAACACAAAGGAAAGAAGAGAAGGAGACGCTTGTCATGTGTTCAACACAAAACCACAAGAACACTGACTGAGCAGATCTACGACTGTCCCTCTGAGATGAGTCAGAACCCACACACTTCATTAGATCTCTGAGAGATAATGCTAAAGGTTTGTGAGACACTACCCAGATAGCACACGTACGTCTGCGAAACGTCTATTTGATGTGCGTTTTTGTTTTTTAGAGTGTTTGCTCATCTGCAATACGTCTATGTTACCTGTCAGATGTCAAATAGACGTCTTTAAGATGTTTATGATTTATAATGTATGTAAAACTGACATCTTAAAGACGTCTATCAGATGTTTGTGAACAGCAGGTGCTTTCAGTGACCCATATAGCACACGAACGTCTGCAAGATGTCTGTTAAAGATCACTTGATCTGGAAAGCATCTGCTGTTCACAAACATCTGATAGACGTCTTTAAGATGTCAGTTTTACATACATTATAAATCATAAACATCTTAAAAACATTTTCTAAACATCTGACCGAAAACGTCCTATAGACGTATTGCAGATGTGCAAACACTCTTAAAAATGCGTCTTCCAGACGTAAACGCACTTCAAATAGACGTCTCCGAGATGCATGTGTGCTATCAGGGTAACGAGGCGATGATGATGTGTTATAGTGAGAGATCATGACTCCTCAGGGTCAATGAACGGGTTCCACCACAAACATCTCAAAGTTCACATCAACATATTTTTTGTTCGGGTGTGAGAGTGGGCGACTCTGGCCTTGACGTCTTCTTCATGTTTGTATGTTTACATGAAGCTGAACCTGTGATGAATGAAGCCACTTCAAAGTGATTTCCAGCCATTTCACAGCCTGTTACTGGAGTCCAGTGAGTGTTTGTGTAAAGTTAGTAAATACACACTGTGTGCCAGTATGTTGCAAGAGGACAGACGTCCCAAAACCACCCCAAAACAACTTTCACCTACAAAAAACACAAGCCACATCTATCTATCTATCTATCTATCTATGCATCTATGTATGCATCTATGTATCTATCTATCTGTAGTTCTATGTATCTATCTATCTATGCATCTATGTATCTATCCATCTATCATCTATCTATCTATCTGTAGTTCTATGTATCTATCTATTCATCTATGTATCAAGTCTTTATTATTCGCGCGATATGTCAACACAATACTCTTTTTGAAACTTTATATGCGCGTAAACTTCATGGTCTCAACTTCATGGTAAATAATCCATCAGAGTCTCATATGACTCCGGTCCACATGACAAAACAAACGGAAAACAAACTTACGAGACTTTTTTACCGCGTCAGAACGAACGATCCCGAAAGTTTATTCCTTCCGTTCGCGTTGTTTTTTCCCCTGACGGATCAGCGAGAATACGAGAAACGCTCCATGTTTACCGGGACGCGCTCCGCTGCGCTTCATCATACGGGAGTCCCGACGGCGCGAGCGCTCCGGATCACACGCGTCACGGCCCCGCTCCTGGATGACGTCATAGCGGCTCATTTTAACCCTGTAAGAACCTCATCGTGTGTATTTATCGTGCGTACATATCATTCACATATGCTGCATTGTTAAAAAATGTACTTTTAATATTTGTTATAAAATCTGCAGCACAAACAATATACATTTACTTCCGAGTTTTCGCGCTCACTTCCGGTCACCGCCAGCAGATAGCGCTGTTCGCCGCATAAACAGACATAAAAACCGAATTAATGTCTGTACAAAGTTGAGAGGATATACGTTTGTCAAATGCTTTGTTTTAGTATCCAGATAATCGTATAAACGCTCAAAACGCATTATTCTCTCATGTAAGATGAGACGCATTTGTATAAAGCGAATGACAAATTTGACGTTTTTACCAAGTACTTCTCCAGTAATTTGTTGAGTAAGATTATGGATTATAATGTGTAAATCAGTATGGAGACTCACAGATTTAGTTTTTCTAATCATTTATTCTCTTTCAAGACAGTGAACGAGAGATAAAGAGCAGTTCTACACAAGCACAGCATCTTCTGCTGACACAGGAAACAGGAAGTAAAACCACAAGTTTCACAAAAAAAAAAAAAAAACAGCCTAGGTCTATCAGACAAGAACAACAACAAAACATGTATATTTCAGTCATGATTACAGCTGCTCTGATTCATTCACAGTCAGTTTAGTTTGCTATTTCAGGACATTTCAGTCAGGTTTATCACTGTTATGTCAGGTTTATTCAGCGTCAGTCGGCTCTGTGTTTTCATTGTTGCAGCAGTCCATATTCTCGCTGCCGCTGTTGTCTTCACAGTCAAGGCTATTCTGTTTGTCTTTCTGTGGAGGTCTCGATTCGGTCTCGCTGACAGAGGGGATGCGGACTGGAGGGGCGAGAAGATTACTGGAGGATGCTCTCCTTTCTTTAAGACAGGACAGAAAAACAGAAATCAACACATGTTCTTGTAGCATTCAAAATGCATAAACACTTAACAAACCTCCAGGGCCGATGGGATGCATCAGGCGGTTCATCTGAACGTTCCAGTGTTTAACGCTCGTGCTGGCCTGACGAAGTTTACGTTGAGCGGCCTGTGGACGACACGTGTTCATGAGTGTGGACCCAGCGAACAAAAATATGTTCTTAAGGTCCTTTCCCACCAACAACGATAACTATAAATATAACTGTAATGATAACTATTAGCATCCATAAGTTATGAAAATGTAATTTATAAATGTTCTCTGAATGTTCAAAACGCCCAGTTTTTATTAATGTTTTAAAAACAGTTTTTTATATATACTTTTGAATGTTTTCTGAACATTTTGAAACAAGTAGTAACATTTAAAAAACATCAGGCAAACATAAATGTTACAGTTAAAAACTTTCCATGAATGTTTTTGTAATAACTTTGAATGAAAGTTCTAGTAACATTACTGGAAGAACGTTTGTTCTTAACTTTGAGAGAACCTTGCCACAATGTTAGCTAAAGTTCTGTGAACGTTCTCTGTTAGCTGGAGAGGAACACGTGATAAACACAACACAAATGCTGTGCCGTTGAGCTCACCGCGATGTCCTGGTCCACTCTGCGTCGACTGGCCCGCACTTTTTCCAGTTGCCGCTGGGCCTCGTCCAGAGCCTGAGACTTCCTCTCCATCTCCTGCTCGAGCTCCTGCTTCTCGCGCTGGGTCTGCAGGAGCTGCTCTTCCTGATCCTCCTGCAGACTCAGCAGAGACTTCACCTTCTCCTCCTCCTCAGCCAGCAGCCTGGAAACACCAGTGGCACTATAAAGCTAAACGCTAGTGCTAAACTAAACACAGAAACATATCAAACTAAACACAGAACTAAACCTAAACAAAAGAAACATCAATTCTAATGCACCTAAACACCAGAAACATCTGCTATCATACTAGAAATATCACTGCTAACACAGCTAACACTGGAAATATCCACGTTAAAACAGCTAAATACCAGAAACATCTACTAACACCGTTAAACACCATCACTGCTAACACAGCTAAACACCCGAAATATCACTGCTAACAGATAAACACTGAAAATTTCAATGTTAGCACTGCTAAACACCAGAAATATCACTGCTAACACCGCTAAACACCAGAAATATCACTGCTAACACAGCTAAACACCGAAAACTATCAATGTTAACACAGCTAAACACCGGAAATATCACTGCTTACACAGCTAAACACCAGAAATATCACTGCTAACACAGCTAAACACCAGAAATATCACTGCTAACACAGCTAAACACCAGAAACATCTGTTAACACCACTAAACAACAGAAATATCACTGCTAACACAGCTAAACACTAAAAATATCAATGTTAGCACAGCTAGACATGAGAAACATCTGCTAAACATCATCACTGCTAACACAGCTAAACACCAGAAATATCACTGCTAACACAGCTAAACACCGAAAATATCAATGTTAACAGCTAAACACCCGAAATATCACTGCTAACAGATAAACACTGAAAATATCAATGTTAGCACCGCTAAACACAGAAAATTATCAATGTTAACACAGCTAAACACCGGAAATATCACTGCTTACACAGCTAAACACCAGAAATATCACTGCTAACACAGCTAAACACCGAAAATATCAATGTTAACACAGCTAAACACCGAAATATCACTGCTAACAACCACCAGAAACATCTGCTAACACAGCTAAACACCAGAAACATCTGCTAACACAGCTAGACACCAGAAACATCTGCTAACACAGCTAAACAAAATAAATATCACTGCTAACACAGCTAGACACCAGAAACATCTGCTAACACAGCTAAACACCAGAAATATCACTGCTAACACAGCTAAACACCAGAAACATCTGTTAACACCACTAAACAACAGAAATATCACTGCTAACACAGCTCAACACTAAAAATATCAATGTTAGCACAGCTAGACATGAGAAACATCTGCTAAACATCATCACTGCTAACACAGCTAAACACCAGAAATATCACTGCTAACACAGCTAAACACCGAAAATATCAATGTTAACAGCTAAACACCCGAAATATCACTGCTAACAGATAAACACTGAAAATATCAATGTTAGCACCGCTAAACACGGAAAATTATCAATGTTAACACAGCTAAACACCGGAAATATCACTGCTTACACAGCTAAACACCAGAAATATCACTGCTAACACAGCTAAACACCGAAAATATCAATGTTAACACAGCTAAACACTGAAATATCACTGCTAACAACCACCAGAAACATCTGCTAACACAGCTAAACACCAGAAACATCTGTTAACACAGCTTGACACCAGAAACATCTGCTAACACAGCTAAACAACAGAAATATCACTGTTAACACAGCTAAACACCGAAATATCACTGCTAACAACCACCAGAAACATCTGCTAACACAGCTAAACACCAGAAACATCTGCTAACACAGCTAGACACCAGAAACATCTGCTAACACAGCTAAACAAAATAAATATCACTGCTAACACAGCTAAACACCAGAAACATCTGCTAACACAGCTAGACACCAGAAACATCTGCTAACACAGCTAAACAAAATAAATATCACTGCTAACACAGCTAAACACCAGAAACATCTGTTAACACCACTAAACACCAGAAACATCTGCTAACACAGCTAGACACCAGAAACATCTGCTAACACAGCTAAACACCAGAAATATCACTGCTAACACAGCTAAACACCAGAAACATCTGTTAACACCACTAAACAACAGAAATATCACTGCTAACACAGCTAAACACTAAAAATATCAATGTTAGCACAGCTAGACATGAGAAACATCTGTTAAACATCATCACTGCTAACACAGCTAAACACCAGAAATATCACTGCTAACACAGCTAAACACCGAAAATATCAATGTTAACAGCTAAACACCCGAAATATCACTGCTAACAGATAAACACTGAAAATATCAATGTTAGCACCGCTAAACACAGAAAATTATCAATGTTAACACAGCTAAACACCGGAAATATCACTGCTTACACAGCTAAACACCAGAAATATCACTGCTAACACAGCTAAACACCAGAAATATCACTGCTAACACAGCTAAACACAGAAAATATCAATGTTAACACAGCTAAACACTGAAATATCACTGCTAACAACCACCAGAAACATCTGCTAACACAGCTAAACACCAGAAACATCTGCTAACACAGCTAGACACCAGAAACATCTGCTAACACAGCTAAACAAAAGAAATATCACTGCTAACACAGCTAAACACCGAAATATCACTGCTAACAACCACCAGAAACATCTGCTAACACAGCTAGACACCAGAAACATCTGCTAACACAGCTAGACACCAGAAACATCTGCTAACACAGCTAGACACCAGAAACATCTGCTAACACAGCTAAACAAAAGAAATATCACTGCTTACACAGCTAAACACCGAAAACTATCAATGTTAACACCGCTAAACACCGGAAATATCACTGCTAACACAGCTAACCCCCAGAAATATCACTGCTAACACAGCTAACCCCCAGAAATATCACTGCTAACACAGCTAAACACTGGAAATATCACTGCTAACACCGCTAAACACCAGAAATATCACTGCTAACACAGCTAAACACTGAAAACTATCAATGTTAACACAGCTAAACACCGGAAATATCACTGCTAACACAGCTAAACACTGAAAATATCAATGTTAACACAGCTAACCCCCAGAAATATCACTGCTAACACAGCTAAACAATGAAAATATCAATGTTAACACTGCTAACCCCCAGAAATATCACTGCTAACACAGCTAAACCCCAGAAATATCACAGCTAAACACTGGAAATATCAATGTTAACATAGTTAAATGCCAGAAATAGATCTGACACTAAAACTAAACATCAGTGCTAAAACACAGGAGCTAATGGCTCTTTACATCAGCAAAATGTGTAAAACAACAGTGTCTAAACTGAAAACTAACGCTGAAAAAAATCAACTTCAGACCTTGTTAAACTGTGTTAAGTTACACAGGCGTGAGGAGAAACTAAACACCACAGCTGTAAAGCATTAAACGTTATGCGTAACTTGTTTTATTTATCAGGTAAACCATAACGGTCAGGAATCAGTGTGTCTGATTAGCTGATGACGATAATGAGGTAAAAACTGTTGAGCAGAAACACGTCAACATTTGTGTAACATTTATTAAGACGTCCAAACCACAACATAGATAACAGGAAGTGTGACTTATACTGTGTGTGTGTGTGTGTGTGTGTGTGTTCTTGTATATATGGTTTATGAGGACACAAATGTGTATAAAGACATGGGTATTACAACGTAAACATGGTTTATAAGGCCACTTCCGGTGTCCTCATAAACCGAATGGCTTAAAAAAAAAAAACTTACTAAATGGTGTTTTCTGAAATTCAAAAAATGCAGAATGTTTTCTGTGATGGGTCGGTTTAGGGGTAGTGTAGGGGGAGAGAATATACAGTTTGTACAGTATAAAAACCATTACGCCTATGGAGAGTCCCCGTAAACCTGTGTGTGTGTGTGTGTGTGTGTCAGTGTGTGTTTGTCAGTGTGTGTGTGTGTTTGTCAGTGTGTGTGTGTGTGTGTGTCAGTGTGTGTCTGTGTGTGTGTGTCAGTGTGTGTGTGTGTGTGTGTGTCAGTGTGTGTGTGTGTGTGTGTGTGTGTGTGTGTGTCAGTGTGTGTGTTTGTCAGTGTGTGTGTGTGTGTGTGTGTGTGTTTGCCAGTGTGTGTGTGTGTGTGTGTGTGTGTGTTTGTCAGTGTGTGTGTGTGTGTGTCAGTGTGTGTGTGTGTGTGTGTGTGTCAGTGTGTGTGTGTGTGTGTGTGTGTGTGTGTGTGTGTGTCAGTGTGTAAGATGCATTTATGGGTTTCTAAGTGTGAGGGCAGCGCTTCCTTTGAGTGTTACTCACAACCTTTCTGTCTCTCTCTCTTTCTCTCTCTGTATGTCTCTCTGGTTAGCCGTGTGTGTCGTGATGAATGTGTCGTGATGAGTGTGTGTGTGTGTGTGTGTGCGCACCTGGTCTGTGTGTATCTGTAGGTCTCTTCCTCCTGTCGCGCTCTGATCTGTTGCTCTAGAGCTTCCTGCAGTCTGTGATGAAGATCTTCCAGCTCTCTGATTCTCCTCCGCTGATGTTCGGCCTCCAGATCACGAACCGCCACCTCTGCTCGAAGATTCGCACGCGCCTGCCGCACACACACACACACACACACACACAGTTTAGCTTGACTGTTCATATGGGACTTCCTGCTCATGTCCATTGCTCTTCAAAAGTCATACTTTATACTTTTGATGCAGTTTTTTCCACTTTAAAAATGCAGTTCGTTTAGTTGTAAAAAAAATAAATTGTTTTTGCTACTGTACCTTTAAGACTTGCATACAGTTGCAAGAAAAAGTATGTGAACCACTTGCAGAATCTGTGAAAATGTTAATAATTTTAACAAAATAAGGGAGATCATACAAAATGCATGTTATTTTTTATTTAGTACTGTCCTGAGTAAGATATTTTACATAAAAGATGTTCACATATAATCCACAAGACAAAAAAAAATAGCTGAATTTATTAAAATAACCCCATTCATAAGTATGTGAATCACTGATTCTTAATACTGTGTGTGGTTCCCTGGATGATCTACGACTGTTTTTTTGTTGTGTGATGGTTGTTCATGAGTCTCTTGGTTGTCCTGAGCAGTTAAACTGAGCTCTGTTCATCAGAAAAATCCTCCAGGTCCCAAAAAATCTTCAGTTTTCCAGCATCTTCTGCATATTTGAACCCTTTACAGCAGTGACTGTATGATTTTGAGATCCATCTTTTCACACTGAGGACAACTGAGGGACTCAAACACAACTATTAGAAAAGGTTCAAACATTCACTGATGCTCCAGAAGGAAACATGATGCATTAATAGACGGGGGGTGAAAACTTTTGGAATTGGAAGATCAAGGTAAATTGTATTTAATTTGTCTTCTGGGAAACATGCAAGTATTTTCTGTTGCTTCTGAAGGGCAGTACTAAATGAAAAACAATGATATTCAAGCGAAATAAGAAAAATTTGGACATCTTCATCCTGTTCAAAAGTTTTCACCCCCCGACTCTTAATGCATCATGTTTCCTTCTGGAGCATCAGTGAATGTTTGAACCTTTTTTAATAGTTGTGTTTGAGTCTCTCAGTTGTCCTCAGTGTGAAAAGACGGATCTCAAGATCACTCAGTCACTGCTGGAAAGGGCTCAAATATGCAGAAGATGCTGGAAAACTGAAGAATCTGCAGGACCTGGAGGATTTTTCTGAAGAACAGAGCTCAGTTTAACTGCTCAGAACAAACAAGGGACTCATGAACAACCATCACACAACAAACAAACAGTCGTAGATCATCAGGTAACCACACACAGTGTTAAGAATCAAGGGTTCACAAACTTTTGAACGGGGCCATTTTAATAAATTCAGCTATTTTTTTTGTCTTGTGGATTATATGTGAACATCTTTTATGTAAAATATCTTACTCAGGACAGTACTAAATAAAAAATAACATGCATTTTGTATGATCTCTCTTATTTCGTTAAAATTTTGCACATTTTCACAGATTCTGCAAGGGGTTCACATACTTTTTCTTGCAACTGTATATAAATGACCTGTTCTAGTACAGTTCATACTGTCATTTATCATGTCAAGGTGTTGATTTGTGAATGTGGGTGTTAATTTTAATTAAATGTAAATTAATTTAAATTTAAAACTTTTTTTTTTGAATAAAAGGATATTTTATTTAAAAATTTTAACTTGTTAAGATACATCACACTCTTTAAATTAAGTAATTTATTTTGACTCATTTTTTATTGATATTAAAATTATATTTTTAAAAAAATAAAATTAGATTTTTAACTTGTCTAGATATAATATCACACTCTTAATGTTTTATTTTAAATGAAACGAAACAAGTCATTTGTTTAGATTTGTTATTATCAACATGAAAAACAGATTTTATTTAGAATTTTTAACTTGTCTAGATATAATATCACACTCTTAATTTTTTAATTTAAATTAAATGCAAGTAATTTGTTCTGATTTTTTTATTAACGTTAAAATAAAAATAATATTTTATTTATTTATAATCACAAATCCTTTCTTTGAAAATATGAAATATGTCAAGACAGTTTAATGTTTGTAATGTGTGTGGATGTGAGAGCGTGTCTGTGGACCTCCTGCGCCTCGAGCAGCTGCTTCTGCAGGGTTTTCTGCAGCTCCTCATGCTGACTGCGTCTCCTCTGCTCCTCCTGCTGCAGCGAGGCTCGTGTCTGTCTCTGCGCCTCCTTCAGCAGCTCCAGCTCGGCCAGCTGCTCCTCGCGCTCCCCCTGCAGCTCCTGCAGCCGCCGCGTCTCCTCCACCCGCAGCGCGCGCCTCCGCTCCCGCTCCTCCCGCAGCTCCCGCCGCCGCACCTTCAGCTCCTCGTGCAGCGAAGTCCTGCCGTCCGCGGACAGACGGAGAGCGGTCTGGATCGCTGACGGAGAGACAGGATCAGGTAGAGTTTAGGGGGATGTTTAAATATTTCTATTGTGCCCTTTGAGAAAATGACTTTTGTACTGTTTCTGCGGCGAGATCAGACCTGTGATCCACTCCTGTCTCTGTCGGGAGTCCGGCGCGCTGATCTCGAAGGTCTTGTTGAGCGTCTTCACGCAGAACATGCACCTCTTCCCATCCCTGTCCGACAGCACCTGTCAATCACAGCCGAGACGCATCAGATACGGAAACACACTGGACGGACACTCGGGGCGAACGCAGCTCCGTACCTCCACACAGCAGTTCTGGTCCATCTCAACGACGCCCTTGCAGTCCTTCCCGTCCTCGCTGACGTAGTAGGAGAGCGATCCGGGCTTCAGGCAGAACCAGCGCTCCGTCCAGTTCCTGCGCAGGTGTCCCTTCTTCCACAGGTATCCCTGAAACACACGTGCACACGTCACACGGACGCCGGTTCGACATCGGACCGGTGCCTGAGTGAGGAAATGACATCAGCGCACCTCTTTCAGCACGTTCCCCACCATCTCTCGATACACCTTCTCCACGGCCATGGAGAGGCTCTCGGCGTCGTCTGCTCGACTGGCGGCCGCCGCGTTCACCAGCTCCAGGAAGCTCCAGACGCTCAGGCCGTCCTTCTGAAGGGCGTCCCGTGACAGCAGCTCCTCCAGCTCCACGCAGCTCAGCTCCACCGTCATCACGCTGCTGATCTTCCTCAGCAGATACTCCGCCTGATCGGGGATTCACTCACATAATCAACTGGGAAAACCTCATTATGCGCTTACGATCCAGGAGATTCCGATGAAAGATTATCAAAACACGTCCTAGCCGGCACGCGACTACCTTAAACATTTAAATAACGTTTAGAAAACGTTTTTAATAATGAAAAACGTTTACAAAACATTGAAACATCATCTAACACTAAACGGTTAACAGTTGTTAATTGATAATTATATTTACATTTTTACATCAAAAAATCAAAACAAAACATTGAAACATTTAACACAAAATGGTTGCAAAAAGGTTAACTAAATTTTTTAATATTTTTATTTTTTATTTTAATTTTTTCATCTATATGAGCTCATTTACATAAATATATATATGAAACGTGTGTATATACTTAAAATATATTTAAATATAAATAAATTGGTGCTGTCTAATCGATTAATAGCGATTAATCACATCTAACATAAAAGTTTGTGTGTGTGTGTGTGTACATATATATATATATATATATATACACACACACACACACATCTATATATACAAACTTTTATTTTAGATGCGATCAATCGATTAGACAGCACTAAAATAAATATATATTTACATTTTAACATCAAAAACCAAACATTGAAACATTTAACGCTAAATGGTTGTAACAATGTTAACTAAATACCTTTTAAATATTTACATTTTTTGCATCTATGAGCTCATTTACATTAATATATATAAAAAACGTGTGTATATACTTGCAATATAATGAAATATAAATAAATTTGTATTATCTAATCGATTAATCATGATTAATCCCATCTAACATAAAAGTTTGTAAATATATGTATATATACACACAAACTTTTGTGAGATGCGATTAATTGTGATTAAACGATTTGACAGTACTACAATAAATAGATAAATATTTTTCCATTTTAACATCAAAATATTTAATAAATTGAAACATTAAATGGTTGCAAAAAGGTTAAACTTAAAATACTTTTATAAATATAAATATGAAAAATGGGTTTATATATTTCAAATAAATTTAAATTTTAGCACATAAAAATGTTTAAAACCATTGAAACGTTTAACACTAAATGCTTGGAAAAAGGATAACAAAATACTTTTATACAGAAGATTAACAAAATATGTACATTTTTTATATATTTTCATTTTTTTTGCGTCTATAGGAGCTAATTTACATAAATATATATAAAAATGTGTATATATTTTAAATATTTTCGAATTTAAATAAACATATAGCTATATTTAAATATATAAGTCTATGTGTGTGTGTGTGTGTGTGTGTATATATATATATATATACACACACACACACACACACACATATACAATGGTAAAAGTTCAAGATCTGTATGTAAAGCAAGAAGTTTAAACAATGCCGCAAAACTGAAACAAAATTCAACAGTGATTCAACCTTCGTCGTAAACACTGAAATGCCGGCTGGGATCAGAATAACGTCAAGGGACGTGATTGAAAAACTAAATCGAGTGTTGATGTTATGGTGGTCAAGCTGGTTTCTGAAACATGATAGCTGGTTTGTTGCTGGTCCAAGGTGGTTTACCAGCCTGACTGAGATGGTTTACCAGGTCTACCAATGAAGTAGATCACTTTGGACCAGCTAATGTTTATAAATGATGAAAACGCGTGTTGAGGGTTGAGACGCGTGTCAGCTCACCTCCTCTGGCACGAGAGCGAGAGGGTATTTGTCATCCGCCAGGAAGTTGAAGAGACACCAGAGCCGCAGAGCATCCTGATTGGTCAGAACCCGGAGCGTGTTGGGACGGTAGTTCTTCTTGGAACACAGAGTCCAGCACAGCTCATCGACTTCCTCTTTAACGAACGTCCCCTCCGTCACCTGACCACACAGCAAACGCAACGTCATCTCAGTTATTTCTCTGAGAAGTCAATGAGTTTCACTACACTCTTAAAAATAAAGATCCTTTACTGGCGTCAATGGATCCATGAAGAACCTTGGAACTTTTCCATTCCACAAAAGGTTCTTTAGAGTTTTAGAATTGTTCCTTGGGGAACCAAGGCATCGCTGTGAAAACTCCCTTCTGGAATCTTTGTTTTTAAGAGTGTAGCTATGTTTACATCCAAAGTTACGAATTTAACTTGTGCGCAAAATTGGAATATTGCATTAAACGTTTGCGAATAAAGCAGTGTATCCATCCCATGTGCTCAAGAGAACAAAACCGTCACTTCCTGAAAAAATTTGTGCAAAACATCTGTAATAAAAACGGAAGCTTCCGTCAGACGAAACACAACAAACGCTGTCATGTGATCTTGCGATCGGATGCTGGTGTTTGGGAACACAATCGTGTGAGACGCTTCTGGAGGGAATTAAACCAAATCATTCTGATGACAGACTTTGACTCAGGTGTTTCAGAACCAACATTTGAGATGCTGCGATGTGATTGGTCGGCTGGTTAGTCCAGTTATCCAATCACAGTCTCAGGAGTTTATTGAGAGATGTATTTGGTAAATGTGTTTCCATCGTAGTTTATGCGCATGTCGTCACATCGGATAAAACAATTATCCGCCTCAATTGAGCGCATACGTTTTTTTAGGGACAATACATCGATTTGCAATACAATTATTCTGGATCGATTCTGATATTTTCCGAATATATTGCGAATCGAGTCTGCTCATAGTTTTTAACAGCAGATGGCGCTACATGTTTTAGAAACACACACACTCTGCCTGATTCCAGTTCCTTTACACACCACTTCAACCTAAAATAATCATTCATAAAGTTCAAAAAGGTTGAAATGAATCACAAGGGTGTTCGCAGTGGGCTGTGTTTACATTAATCGCGCGTCATAAAAGCATTCTGAGCCGAGGTGCAAGTATGTTTAACCACTTACATGACTCAGCCGAATGCACGAGCGCTCTTCTTCATGAGCATTTGAGCATGCAGTTAAAAACTAGCCTAGAGCGCCATCTGCTGTTAAAACTGAACTCAGAATCGATTCGAGAGAGAATCGCGATACATTCGGAAAATATCAGAATCGTTGTATAGCAAATCAATGTATTGTCCCAGCCCTACTTTTTTATGCACAATTTTAGAATATATACGCATCTTGGTGTTTCCATCTAGAGTATTTTATGCAATATATCAATAATGCGCATAAAAATAGGTGGA